>NW_022630995.1:98734255-99217404 GCF_010015895.1 Lontra canadensis
TCAGGAGAATAGGAATTAGTTCTTCTTTAAATGTTTGGTAGAATTCCCCCGGGAAGCCATATGGCCCTGGGCTTTTGTTTGTTTGGAGATTTTTGATGACTGTTTCAATCTCCTTACCGGTTATGGGTCTGTTCAGGCTTTCTATTTCTTCCTGGTTCAGTTGTGGTAGTTTATATGTCTCTAGGAATGCATCCATTTCTTCCAGATTGTCCAATTTGTTGGCGTAGAGTTGCTCATAATATGTTCTTATAATTGTCTGTATTTCTTTGGTGTTAGTTGTGATCTCTCCTCTTTCATTCATGATTTTATTGATTTGGGTCCTTTCTCTTTTATTTTTGATAAGTCTGGCCAGGGGCTTATCAATCTTATTAATTCTTTCAAAGAACCAGCTCCTAGTTTCGTTGATTTGTTCTATTTTTTTTGTTTGTTTGTTTGTTTGTTTCTATTTCATTGATTTCTGCTCTGATCTTTATGATTTCTCTTCTCCTCCTGGGTTTAGGGTTTCTTTCTTGTTCTTTCTCCAGCTCCTTTAGGTGTAGGGTTAGGTTGTGTACCTGAGACCTTTCTTGTTTCTTGAGAAAGGCTTGTACCGCTATATATTTTCCTCTCAGGACTGCCTTTGTTGTGTCCCACAGATTTTGAACCATTGTGTTTTTATTATCATTTGTTTCCATGAATTTTTTCAATTCTTTATTAATTTCCTGGTTGACCCATTCATTCTTTAGAAGGATGCTGTTTAGTCTCCATGTATTTGGGTTCTTTCCCAATTTCCTCTTGTGATTGAGTTCTAGCTTCAGAGCATTGTGGTCTGATAATATGCAGGGAATGATCCCAATCTTTTGATACCAGTTGAGACCGGATTTAGGACCGAGGATGTGATCTATTCTGTAGAATGTTCCATGTGCACTAGAGAAGAATGTGTATTCTGTTGCTTTGGGATGAAATGTTCTGAATATATCTGTGATGTCCATCTGGTCCAGTATGTCATTTAAGGCCTTTATTTCCTTGTTGATCTTTTGCTTGGATGACTGTCCATTTCAGTGAGGGGAGTGTTAAAGTCCCCTACTATTATTGTATTATTGTTGATGGGTTTCTTTGATTTTGTTATTAATTGGTTTATATAGTTGGCTGCTCCCACGTTAGGGTCATAGATATTTAAAATTGTTAGATCTTCTTGTTGGACAGATCCTTTGAGTATGATATATTGTCCTTCTTCATCTCTTATTATAGTCTTTGGCTTAAAATCTAATTGATCTGATATAAGGATTGCCACTCCTGCTTTCTTCTGATGTCCATTAGCATGGTAAATTCTTTTCCACCCCTCACTTTAAATCTGGAGGTGTCTTCACGTTTAAAATGAGTTTCTTGTAGGCAACATATAGATGGTTTTTGTTTTTTTTTATCCATTCTGATACCCTGTTTCTTTTGATTGGGGCATTTAGCCCATTAACATTCAGGGTAACTATTGAGAGATATGAATTTAGTGCCATTGTATTGCCTGTAAGGTGACTGTTATTGTATATTGTCTCTGTTCCTTTCTGATCTACTACTTTTAGTGTCTCTCTTTGCTTAGAGGACCCCTTTCAATATTTCCTGTAGAGCTGGCTTGGTGTTTGCAAATTCTTTCAGTTTTTGTTTGTCCTGGAAGCTTTTAATCTCTCCTTCTATTTTCAATGATAGCCTAGCTGGATATAGTATTCTTGGCTGCATGTTTTTCTCGTTTAGTACTCTGAATATATCATGCCAGCTCTTTCTGGCCTGCCAGGTCTCTGTGGATAAATCTGCTGCCAATCTAATATTTTTACCATTGTATGTTACAGACTTCTTTTCCCGGGCTGCTTTCAGGATTTTCTCTTTGTCACTAAGACTTGTAAATTTTACTATTAGGTGACCGGGTGTGGACCTATTCTTATTGATTTTGAGGGGGGTTCTCTGAACCTCCTGGATTTTGATGCTTGTTCCCTTTGCCATATTGGGGAAATTCTCTCCAATAATTCTCTCCAATATACCTTCTGCTCCCCTCTCTCTTTCTTCTTCTTCTGGAATCCCAATTATTCTAATGTTGTTTCGTCTTATGGTGTCACTTATCTCTCGAATTCTCCCCTCGTGGTCCAGTAGCTGTTTGTCCCTCTTTTGTTCAGCTTCCTTATTCTCTGTCATTTGGTCTTCTATATCGCTAAATCTTTCTTCTGCCTCACTTATCCTAGCAGTGAGAGCCTCCATTTTTTATTGCACCTCATTAATAGCTTTTTTTTATTTCAACTTGGTTAGATTTTAGTTCTTTTATTTCTCCAGAAAGGGCTTTTATATCTCCCAAGAGGGTTTCTCTAATATCTTCCATGCCTTTTTCAAGCCCGGCTAGAACCTTGAGAATCGTCATTCTGAACTCTAGATCTGACATATTACCAATGTCTGTATTGATTAGGTCCCTAGCCTTTGGTACTGCCTCTTGTGCTTTTTTTTGTGGTGAATTTTTCCGCCTTGTCATTTTGTCCAGATAAGAGTATATGTAGGAGCAAGTAAAATACTAAAAGGGTGGCAACAATCCCAGGAAAATATGCTTTGGCCAAATCAGAAGAGATCCCAAATCGTGAGGGGGGAGAAAGGGGATAAAAAGAGGTTCAGAAAGAAAAAAAAAAAAAAAAAAACCATTAAAAAAAGAAAACCAATAAAGAAAAATATAAAAAGGAATATATATATATAAATAAAGATATATTAGATAAACTAGTTAAAAAAACGTTAAAAAAGAAAAGGGTAAAAGTTAAAAAATTTAGCAGAAGAAGAGAAAAAAAATTGAAAAAGAAAAAAAATTAAATTAACTGCAAGGCTAAAGAATCATGAGAAAGCCATGAGTTCCGTCCTTTGCTTTCTCCTCCTCTGGAATTCTGCTGCTCTCCTTGGTATTGAAACTGCACTCCTTGGTAGGTGAACTTGGTCCTGGCTGGATTTCTTGTTGATCTTCTGGGGGAGGGGCCTGTTGTAGTGATTCTCAAGTGTCTTTGCCCCAGGCGGAATTGCACCGCCCTAACCCGGGGCCGGGCTGAGTAATCCGCTCAGGTTTGCTTTCAGGAGCTTTTGTTCCCTGAGCGCTTTCCGTAGAGTTCCGGAGGACGGGAATGAAGATGGCAGCCTCTCAGTCTCTGGCCTGGAGGAGCCGAGAGCCCGGGGCCCCACTCCTCAGTGCACCCTCAGAGAACAGCACCCAATTACTCCCATCACCCTGGCCTCCAGCCGCGCTCCGAGCTGACCGAGCCTGCTACCGGTTCAAGGTAACCCCGAGCTTAGAGCTCACTCCTCGGCTCTGTCTCTGTAGCCGGCTTCCCGGTTCTAATACCTGTAAGCTTTGCGACACTCAGGCACCCCTGATCCTTCTGTGACCCTGCAGGACATAAGGCCACGCTGACCCCACATGGGCTTCACCCTGGTTAAGCCTCTGGAGCAATGTCCCTCAGTTGAACAGATTTTTAAAAGTCCTGATTTTGTGCTCCATTGCTCTGCCGCTTGCCGGGAGCTGGCCCCTCCCCCCGCAGTCTATCTTCCTGTCGCTTTGGGTTCACTTCTCCGCCAGTCCTACCTTTCAGAAAGTGGTTGATTTTCTGTTTCTAGAATTGCTATTCTTCTTCTCTTCGATCTCCCGTTGGATTTGTAGGTGTTTGCAATCTTTAGATAAGCTATCTAGCTGATCTCCCGCTACCCGAAGTAGTCTCAGCCTGCTACTTCTCCACCATCTTGACTCCTTTATTGGATTTTATAATTAGTGAAAATATTCATACTGCCTAGTTCTCAAATTAAAAGTTATATTGCTATTATATTGTAGCTTTCATCTGTGGCCACTCAAAAGCTCTTAAGAGAAATTATTATAAGTCCTATTTGGCTGATGGACAAAATAAAATATAGAGAGGTAGATCCAGCCAAAGCTACACAAATTACTGGCAGAAAAGACACTCTCGGCTTCTGATTTGGAATCCCCTTTTCTAATTATTCAGCTATCCTTTCTCCCAGTAAAGTTTAGGTCAAGGGCATTGAATACCCAACTCACTTGTTCTAAAATGGTCCTCTTAATTACCAGTGCTCATTAACTTTATATGTCATTATTAGAGCAAGGAGGTGGGGAGGGAAGTGGGAGATGTAAAGGAAACAGGAAGTAATAAATTCATTTTCAACCAAGGTCAGCCATTCCCCAGAGCACAGAGCAATGCATCGTAGATTGCTCCAGGGGTTTCTATTGGCAGAGAAGTTATTTTGAAAAGTCCTTAGGAAGTGGAGAGAAAATTCTGTCAAAGAGACAAAATATTCACCAGCTAAAAACTATGGTGAAAAGAAGAGATTTGAATTTAAACGTTTCTCTGCAAATCCTTTCTTCTCTGTGTCTACTCCTTACAGAATAACTTGTAACTAAAGCAACCAATAGGGAAATAGAATGAGATGGTCTTAGGTAAGAGGAATCAGAAAGAGAGACAGAGACAGAGAGAGGGAGAGGTGACCAAACACCCTTTCAGTTTCCCAGCAGCTCAGACAAGCATTTTGACGTTTGTGGCCTTCTTCAAGCACTTTCAATCCTTTGGAGAGTTGCATATTCCCAAAGTCATCAGTAAATCAGTAATTCATGATTCCTCTGTTGAAAAACAAATAAACCAAACCCGTTTGACACAAGCTAATGATAGTTGGGATACAGAATACATAGATACTCAAGACATAAGATTTTTCTATGTAGTCAGATGCAGAAACTTCACAGATTTTGTACACAAGGACAGAAGATACTATCAAAGACTGAAGTTGGTAAGAATCAACTTAAAGCACTTTAAACACATGATTCAGCTTAACATCAAACTGACGTTAAAAGCCTCCTGATGTGAGTCAAAGGAAGACACTCTCACCTGGATAATACTCTTACCATAAGGTTTCACCTGGATCTAGTAGCAAGCCAAGTCCAAAATGTTGGCCTGGACTCTCACAATGTCTTTGTCATGAAGAAAAAAGTCAATGTCTTTGTAATGGGGTTGAGTTGTGGGACTCTTTCTAAGATTAAATTTGACTACAGAGACATAACCACTGAATATAATGAATGAAATTTGAGAGGATCCTAGATTTGTTTAAAGAATTGTAAAGAATATTTTTAATTGGGAAAACTTGAATAAGGACTACATACCAGATAATGTTTTTATAACAGTGTTTTATTACTTGTCTCTGGTAATGGTGTTTTGGTTATCGAAGAGAATGGTTTTGTTCTTAGGGGATGTGTGATGATGTATTTAGGGGGGGAATGTCATGATAGTCACAACTTGAAATGGTTAAGAAATAAAGTGATGTCCATATATAAAAGAGAAATGTTTATATATGTATGTTTATATATCCATACATAGAATGTACGTATGTAGAAATGTTTACATCTTCTTTTGTATGTATATACAGGGAGAGAGAGGGAATATGACAAAAGTGAACCATAGGCGAATCTAGGTAATATAAGTTCTTTCGAGTTTTCTATAGGCTTGACTTATTTTTTCCAAAAGGAAATAAAAAATGAATTCAAAATGGAGCCAATTACTGACCGGTAAAGAGAGATCTACTCACCAAAGGAAATGTGGGTGATTTTTTACACACTAAGTAGTTTGCATCATGTTCCCTCTGCTTTATGTCTTTCAGTCACAGGCAGAGGGCAAAGATGCAGCTCTCAACCCTCTGGTTGGAGCCCTTTTGAAAGAATTAATGTTCAAAGTGAGAAGTCTCATCTTTTCATTTTCACTCTTTGGTCAAGAAGATTTATTTTATTTTATTTTAAAGATTTTTATTTATTTATTTATTTGAGAGAGAGATCTAGAGCATGAGCGAGAGTGAGAGAGAGAGAGAGAAAAAACACAAGTGGGGGGAGGAGCAGAGGGAAAGAGGGGGGCAGACTACCCACTGAGCAGGGACCCTGACGCAGGGCTCCATCCCAGGACCCCGAGATCATGACCTGAAATGAAGGCAGAGGCTTAACTGACCGAGCCACCCAGGCACCCCAAGGAAATACATTTTAAAACAACTTTTTAATCTATATGAAATGCTGTCAGATACACTCTTATAATTTCTTTTTATTTTAAAGAAATTAACAAAGTTTGAACTTCAGTTGCTTCCTCTAGGGAAGGCAAGGAGGCTTATCTTCAAAAGCAACTTACAATCTGGCTATCGAAATTTAAATTTTCAAACTTGGAATAAATATCCAAGAGCATTATTATATTTAAATACATCTTTCTAATTCATAATTTTACCCCCAAGACTGAATAGGTTGATCATATGAACCTGAGATATTTATAGGTCAAAAAGAGTTGAGTATAGGCAATTTTGTATAGTTCAACTATCCATTTTCCATTTACTATACAGGTCCAATTATAATATGGGTTGGTTTTATTTGTTCAAAAAATTATTCTTTTTAAAAAGAAAGAATTTATTCAAGTCATCGTAAATCTTCTCAATTTATAATGAACTCTTTAATTACTTTATTTTGAACAACAAAATATTTTGATGGAAAGACATATTCGCCTGAATTGACCTCAACCAGTGTCTACTTTGGGTGCTTTTTGTGGTTACCTGGCAGAATCAAATTTTTTTTGTAATCAAAAAAAAAATGTTAACAAAGATTTAGTAATTACTTCAAAGGAGCTGATCCTATAACTGTGAATTTTTATTTTATTTTCATTTCATTTTATTTTTATTTATTAAACTGTGATAAAATATACATAAGCACTCACATTCATTTTGTTGTGCAACCATCATCATATCCATCTCCAAAATTTTTCATCTTTTAATACTGAAACTTTATAACTAAATCATAACTCTTTATTCTCCCCCTTTCTGGGACCCTGACAACAACATTTTTTATGTCTCTGTGAATATGACTATCCTAAGTACTTTATAAGTGGAATCGTACAGAATCTGTCCTTTTATGACTGGTTTATTTCACTTGACATAGTGTCCTCAAGTTTCATCTATTATAGTACATATCAAAATTCCCTTTCTTTTCAGGGCATAATAATATTCCTTGTATGTTATAACACATTTTGTTTATTGATTTTCCCATCAGTGGATATTTGGGATGTTTCCACCTTTTGGCTATTGTGAATAATACTGCTAGAAACATGGGGGTACAAATATCTCTTTGTGACCCTGCTTTAAGTTCTTTTGTGTATGTACCCAGAAGTGGGATTGCTGGATCACAAGGTAATTTTATTTTTAATTTTTTGAGGAACCACTATATTTTCACATTGTACCATTTTATATTCCCACCAAAAGTGCACAATGGTTCCAATAACTTCACATCTTCACCAACATTTATTATCTTATGGGTTCATTCTTTTTTTTATAGTAACCATCCTAATGGGTGTGAGGTGGTCAATTTTATTTTGAATATGATTTTTTTGCATTTTTTAAAACTTAAATTCAATTAATTAACAAATAATGTATTAGTAGTATCAGAGGTAGAGTTCAGATTTTTAAAGCATGTTCTCAATGATTATAATATCACAAATATATATCTTTGAAAAGATTTGAAGAAAAAACTATTATTAAGTAAGTAGGTACCCATGGCTTATAATAAAATTTACAATGACAACATCAATCCTGAATTTTAAAATTGACAGAAAGTGATGGGTTCTGAAAACTGTATGTGAGGAACTAAAAGATATCTCTGTGAAGAAAACAACACTGAAGTCAATTTTGCCCATGAAGAATCTGAACCAAATCATTTCATGAAATGTGTAACTGGAAAAAAGCAATATTTCTAAATTAATATTTTATGCATAGAATTTTAAATATGTATGTATATATGAATTAATAAATTATAAGTAGGCAATTGCCTGTTTTAATTATATCCCCAAAGTTTATATATTTAAATAGGCAAAAAAATTGACATAGAAGTTTATGTGTCCAAAACAGCCAAAATATGAGGTAAACTTACACTGGGGCCACCTTCTACCCAGGTGTATATATATGATGCTTAATGGTACTTGACACACTCATGACTTTCTCTCTTTGCAGAAAGAAACTGGAACCTGGGCACACCCTCTGAGCAGAGATCAGAGGTGAATTTGAAAATGACTAGCTAAATTTTTAATGGAAAATAACACAAAGAGGTCCTATGTTGGGCCCTAAGAGTCTAACTGTAAGAGTATCACAAACGAATTCCTTTGAGGGGCACAGGATGTCATTATTCTAACTCTAGGATATGTAGAGTGGCAGTGGTTCTGTACAGAAATAGGGGCAAGTGGATGGTAGGCCACATCACAAGCCTCTGAGCACAACCAGGCTGGGTTGGGCGCAAGAAAGACATCAGCTAACCAGATATGGTTCTTTACTCTCCAAGAGCTGATAAACCTTTGAAATTGGTACAGACAGAGGTTCCAGAGTTTGCTGCACACTAAAACAAAAGCAAAACCACACATACAACAGTGTATGTGTATCTATGCATATGTGTATGTATATGTTTAGTTCAGTGAACAAGCATTGAGTGCCTACTGTATACCACAGCTTGTGTCAGGTGCAAAGAATATGAAGCTAAACAAGACATGACCATCAAGAGCAATGGCACTGATGGCAGCAATTTCTCCAAGCATTGACTACGCGCTGGGCATGCTCCTTTATGATCTGTGAAGCCCTGTATGATCTGGCCCAAGGTTCCATCCTGACTTCATTTCCTGACTTCATTTCCTTCATTTCATTACTCTTCACTGAACTTTCCTCTTCAGCCACACTGGTCTTGGATTCTCTGACCACATCAAGGACAGTCTAGCCTCAGGGCCTTAGCACCTCCTGGTCATCCTGCCTGGTTGTGCTCTTTCCCAAGACCTCTGGAAGACTCAATCCTTACTTTCTTTAGACCTCTCCTCAAATACCACCATGTCAGAGAAAGCTTCCCTCATGCCTGTATATAAAGTAACACATCCCTTCCCACCTACAGTGGACGTGGCGATGCTCTACCCACACCCCCTTCAAGACTGAAGCATCTTTCCCCCAGGTGCTGAAGGTGACAGCAGTTGGTAACTCTAAGCTCTCAGCTCTCTCTCTCTCTCTGGAAATTGCCTGAGCTGAGGAGAACCACTTTCCTAGAGGCAGCACATGTGGCTGAGCTATGCAGGGGTAAAAATGCCCAAATCCCTTGTCTCAAAATGGGGTCAATTCTGAAAGTCTATCTCAGCTTCAGAGATAGCTCCCAGGGGGGTCAGCTTAGGCCCTTTACCTTCTCGGCGTGCCTTTGTGCTCCCACAGGTCTTGATCCTGAGAGCACTCACTGATGAGTTCCAGCCATTCTAGTCTCTCTCCCATAATCTGCTTCCTGGGGGACCTACCTGCCATGCCCCCCATCATTCCCTTTCTCCCAACTCTGTTTTATTCTTCAAATAACCTAGCACATCTGAATTTATTGCATATTTATTTGCTTACGTTTCTCTAGCCCTCCATATGTTAGCTCCATGAAGGCAGGGACTTTGTGGTGTTCACTGCTATATCCCTAGAGTAACTAGAGTAACACTTGGCATGTAGTAGGTGGTCAAGAAATATTTGTTGAATAAGCGGATGGGCAGATGAATTAATAAATGCTACTAGGAAATACATGTTGTTGTTGTTGGCATTTTACAGTTGAGGAAACCAAGGCTCAGAAAGGTTAAGTAACTTGTCTAAGGTCACACTGCTGATGGTTGGTGAAGTCAGTAGAAAGACTTCTAAATGGAATGTTTCAACAGAACGTAGACAGTAAAACATGTATATTATATGCTAAGGAAACTAGAAATAAGCCAAATAAAAAGATACATTGGTGGGGCAAAGTAATTTTTTCTGCACCAAAACTTGGAAAGAATCTGGGTGTGAAACTTATTTTTTAAAAAGTCAAGTACACATAAAGAAGCATTTCACCTTCCTGGTGAGATGACTCAATATTCTTGATTCCCAAGTAAGACCAAGCAATGCCCAACCCAGCCTTTTATTCGGACCCAAAGCCACCTGAAAATTGATTTTTCTACTAAATTTTCATAATAAATACATTTGCTGTATTCCTGGCTGTTCCAATGAGGCAGAGGCTCAGTGGGGTTAAGGAAGAACAGTCCCTTGTCATACTGAAGATTTCAGTGATGCCAACAGCTAGCAGATGACAAGGCTATGAAAAATGGATCCTTAGAGAAACCTCTACGTTTTGAATATAAAATTCTATCTGTACATAGCTGAATAGTTGCTTAGAAAAGTTACCAGTTATTTGTCTTTTTTTCTCCTCTTATAAGAAGGAGATTTTTTTTTAATGCCCTGAGTGCCTGTCACAGAGAGAAGTGGTGGGAAGTCACACTATTTTTTGGAAGCAAAACAAGGAGCCCCAAGGACCTGAGTGAGTAAGATGTTAGAGGTGGGGATGGAAATGGAGATTTGAAAGAAGATCAGGTGTCCTACAGCCAAGAGGGAGTCCCAACTTTTCTTTTTCCCAACAAAGAAATAAGTAGCAGGCACTTTGACCTTGTGGGAGATATTTCAGAGATCACAAGTAAAAAAAATTACAATACAGGAATGTGGAACCATAGAAGAAAATCAAAGAAGAGCACATAACTTTCCGTGGTTCGCAAAAGAAAAGATAAAGGAATCAAGGAGACAGAGTGAGCTACACCCGAGAGTTAGGGGAAAAAGTAATAATAATGCTTTTACAAGTCTATCAAAGGCAATAAAACCACCAGAGGGAAATGTACCACTAAATAAAGGAGGGAGAGATGAGATGAAGACCCAAACTATTAAAATACTTAACAGACCACACTGCAAACTGAAAGTTCTGTGCTCATTAGAAATGTCTGATGCAATATCTTCTCTTCTAATTACTGAGATCTCTAGGTTGACCACCAGGGAATTGAATTCACCATGATTAAGCTTCACTTGTTCACCATCTCCCTTCACCACAGGCTGTTTTGGAGCTGAGCTAGCTTCGGACTGGGGTCCCTGGGTGTGGCAGTCTGGAAGGTACAGTCCAAAGGTACCCACCCAGCTTTGCTCCAGTTTCTTCCAGAGGCTACCTCCCCTTACCACACCTCCGGCCACCACCTTCCCCTCCCCAACTTCCCCACACACAACTCTGGGCCTCCTCCTTCTCCTTCCATTTCACAGCTGTTCACAGAGTGCGGCTAAGTGCTGGGCCTTGAACCTACGAAGGTGAACAGAACAAAGGTACTGCCAAACCTGGAATCGCATGGAAACAGAGACATTAAACAGCTGATCTTGCAAAGACTTATTGCAAATCATGGTCAATGTTAAAGGAGCACTGCGAGAAGGTGCCATGTGGGGTTCAATCCAGCCTGGTGGGTCTGGGGAACTTTCCTGAGGAATTAAAGTCTGTGCGTAAAACTGAAGGACAGGCAGTAGGAGTGAAATTGGGAGTCAGGGTAGGGCTTGGAAAGAGATTCCAGGCTGAGGAGGAAATAGCCATTGCATCTGGCCTCAGGGCCAGATGGAATATCGTGCTGCTGAGGCCCACAAGACCAGCAGTATGAATAGCAAGGAAGAAAGTGACAAAATACAGGGCAGGAGAATTGATTGGAGGCCCACCCAGTTGAGTTTCGTAGATTATTTTAAGGAATTGGTCTACTCCAAAAGTGGTCAACAAGGCTTTTAAAGGCATGGGGAGGGGCTTGATCGACCAGATATTTTTTTTTATTTTATTTATTTATTTATTTTTATTTATTCTAGTAAGGGGATCCCAGATCAGCTGAGACTCAATTCAAAATTAAAACGCGGGACTCCCTGACTCGGAGTCCCTGGGTCATTTTAGTCAGGGTGAGTCAGGACAACTCCATGACAGGTCTCAGCCTCTGTGGTAATCAGGCCCTCTCTGAGCTCCTGAGCTCCCTGAGAAAGCAAGGTGGTCCCCCTCACTGTGTAGTTCCAAATACTATATACAGTTTCATTTCTGGTCTTCACAGTCTTTAATCAGTTTAAAAAAAAAAAAAGAGAGAGAGAGAGAGGGGAATTTAGCTGAGGTAAACATGTGAGAACAATCCAGCTGAAGGGGAGACGTGGCTTGAGGTTTTTTAAACTAACAAGAAGCATCCATCTCTCTCCAGAGCATTGAGCATCTCTCTCCAGGGTGGAGTCCAAAGTAGGGGGAGGCAAGTGAGGCTCCCGAGAGCAAAACTGAAAGAGGCACTTACTCACAAGGTCGTGCACGTGTAGGTCAGTCCCTGAGCCTGAGTGCCTCCTTAACCCTTTTCGTCCTCAGCCTGGCATACCTCACGCTACTCCAGGCAGGCCTCAGGGCTTCTCACCTGCACACGCAAGTCTGAGGAGACCAGAGTCTTTGTGAGACCAGGAGGTACCAAGTCACCCTATGCCAAAGGCCTGAAGAGTAGGCCACCTTTGGGTTGGGAACATTTTCTAGACTTCAGTGATGTGGAGCAGGCCCTTTGGACAAGTGAGTCTGAGCCAAGTGAAGGCCTGGGGAGCCCATAGGTATCTTCCTGGCATTATACTCTGCCCATCGGAGGGACCTGTGCAGGCTCGGCTGGGTGAGAAACAGTTGAGCTGACTTACTTGTCTGGGAATTCAGACAGTCAACTGCTGACATGAAAACAGCTCCACCTGGGTGAGCTCAGCCTCATTTCCTCAACGCTGTATTCATTTCAGTCAAATCTCAACAACACGCAGCCTCCCACCCCTTCATGTGAAGAGAAATGAAGGTGATGTGTTGATGCTGTCTTCCTTTCTTTTCTCATTGCCCTGACACCTCACCAAACATCCTTCCTCTTACTTCCACCCACCATCCCCTGATATAGCTTCTGTGTGCCCCAGGGACCGGGACAAAGCCTGGCAGGTGGTCTCATTTGTGCCAAGGAAAGCCCTTTGTAGGGCCCAGAGAGCTGGCTGGGCACACAGATAACAGCTTCCCCAAGTGCAGACTATCTTCCTAGAGTAGTTGGACCCAGGAACCCTGTCTGATTTTCTTTCTGCTGTCTGTTGCTTAGTTTGGATTTCTGCTCCCCTTTCACTTCAAAAAGTACAATTACGCCTCAGTGACTGATTTTCCTGGTAGAGGATGGAAAGGCCGTTATTAATTTGTCCTTGCATTAATATACTCCATTTCTTTTCATCTTTATTACCCATCTCTATCTTCCTCAGAGGTCTTGTTTACATAAAACAGCACTCTTGGGTGCAGAAAGAGCTGGACGAGTCTCAGCACCAGCACTACAGAGCAAACGCCGCACACTCACCCTGTATAATTACGAATCATTTGACAGTATTAAAAAATGTCTTCAGCAAATGGTGCCAGGCAGCTTCTTTCTAGATTTTTTTTATTACTATAAAGATCAGTCATAAACTAAATTATGAGCTTGGTCTATGACATTCTGGCATTGAGGTCCAACAGTGAGGGCATCTATCTTGAACTGGGGCTCAGATTACAGGCTCAGATTCATTTGACTTTTCTTCCTTTCACAAATCCCTCCTTTGTCTCCTCCTCTCTTCTTGTCTTAACCATGGGCATATACAGCGTTATGCATAGAGAAATAAGATTTCAGGGTTCTTAGCCCCCTTAAGTCTACTCACATCCTGTTTCCTCACCAAAGGATCTACAATTCAGTGAGACTGATATGAGAGCCTGAGTTGCGCATCGGTGGATTTGCTTCTAACTCAGACTGTATCCTGAACAAAGAGCTGGGAGCAAGTAGTTCCAGAAGTTACTTACTGAGTACCTACTATGAACGTGTCATGGTTTTAAGTACTGATGAAAACTAAAGGTGGGAGCAATTAATTCTACCTTGGTCAGAAGAGAAAGCCTATAGAGTTCAGAGGATATTTGATCTAGGCTCTGAAGGATGAGTAGGAGTTTGCTAGATAGATAAGGAGGAAGGACATGTCAAACAGATGGCCCATGGAAATGTGAAAGGACTCCAGGGTGTGGGGAAGGCTGCTGCAGCCTGGTATGATTGGTTTATAGGGATTCTAGGAAGGCATGGCTGGATTGGAAGATGAACCTGGGAGTAAGCAATGGATGGCATGTGAAGGGACTTAGGTATATACAGTAACAAGCTGCTCAGCATGCAGAGGTGACCTCCCTTAATCTTTGTGAACCACAAGCACAGTTTCATGAGAAAATTCAAAAGTGAATAATGCAGCATGAAAAAGTGCTCTGCATCACTCAGCATCAGGGAAATACAAATAAAAACCACAATGAGATACCACCTCACACCAGTCAGAATGGCTAAAATTAACAAGTCAGGAAATGACAGATGCTGGTGAGGATGCAGAGAAAGGGGAACCCTCCTACACTGTTGGTGGGAATGCAAGCTGGTGCACCCACTCTGGAAAACAGCATGGAGGTTCCTCAAAAAGTTGAAAATAGAGCTATCATATGACCCAGCAATTGCACTACTGGGTATTTACCCTAAATATACAAATGTTGTGATCCGAAGGGGCTGGTGCACCCGAATGTTTATAGCAGCAATGTCCACAATAGCCAAACTATGGAAAGAACCTAGATGTCCATCAGCAGATGAATGGATAAAGAAGAGGTGGTATATATATATACAATGGAATACTATGCAGCCATCAAAAGAAACGAAATCTTGCCATTTGCGATGACGTGGATGGAACTAGAGTGTATCATGCTTAGCGAAATAAGTCAATTGGAGAAAGACAACTATCACATGATCTCCCTGATATGAAGAAGTGGAGATGCAATGTGGGGGGGTTGGGGGGGTTTTGGGGGTAGGAGAAGAATAAATGAAACAAGATGGGATCGGGAGGGAGACAAACCATAAGAGACTCTTAATCTCACAAAACAAACTGAAGGTTGCCGGGGGGAGTGGGGGTAGGCAGAGGCCAGTTGGGTTATGGACATTGGGGAGGTATGTGCTATGGTGAGTGCTGTGAAGTGTGTAAACCTGGCGATTTACAGACCCGTACCCCTGGGGTTAATAATACATTATATGTTAATTTTTTTAAAAAGTGAATAATGCAGGACAATATCACACAAAAAATATCACACAGATATTTTTTGAATGCCTTCTATATGCATGGCACTGAACTAGGCACTAGAATGAACCAGAAAAAAAATGTGATTCTTCCTCTTCAGGGCTCACAATCTATGTGGGAATACACAGATATATAAATAACTACAGCTCAAGGCAAAATGAGACAGGGGAGTGATAGAACATGCATAAAGGAACCATATGGATGGGAGCAGCACATGCCATCTGGAAAGATTTCAAGATGGGTTGACTGGTGAGAAATGTGTGTCTGGGAGGTATAAGGAACAAGATAAACCAAAGCCAAAAGCATTTTTGGCAAAAGGAATGACCTGAGCAAAATGAATAATATATGAGAGATTTTTTTATGTTCAAGAAAAGATAGAGTGTAGAGGCTGGTTTTGAGGAAGAACATGATGGTAGAAAAGATAGGCTGGGGTGCGTTTAGAGAAAGCCTTGAATGCCCTAACAAGAATTCTAGGCTTTATCCAGTAGAAAATGGAGCTCAATAAAATGTCGCTTAACAATGATATTATATCAAAGGCATAGCCTAGGCATATATATTCCATTTTGGGAACCTACTTCTTTTGATTTAATAATGGCTTCCAGGAATCTTATCTAGAGAGGGATTCTGAACTCAGTGAGTAAGAAATAGATTCATCTATCCATTCAGTTATATAACTAGCCTAAAGAGTTCTCCTTCTATTTGAATAGTAGAGGAAATCTGGGAAAACAATACTTTAACTGTTCTTGGACATATCTCCTTCCTATTCACCTCAGTGAGATCTCAGGAATAGTGGAGCAACATTCATCAGACACTTTTATAAGAAAGCGATCATACCTTAATCAACTCAACAGAACTGAGACATCATTAGTTAATAATCCTGGCCAAGTCCTTTGAAGTTCAGAAGTACCATAAACACACTACAAATTGTTCTTAGTAACCAATGGGGAAAGACATCTTTCCAGTACCCAACATAAAAGACCAACTAGCAAGTTTGAAGACTCCAGCTTCTCATGGCATTGCACCAGCTGATGTTATGAGCAACTCTGCCTTTCCTGAATATCAGAGGACACAGGGAATAAACAGGGGTCAGCTGGCTCTAGAAAACACAGGCATTGTTTGCCAAAAACAAAGAGAAAACAACCCAGATCAGCAGGGAAACCTTGAAGAAAATAATAATGGGACAGAGCTCCAGAATCTGTGAGATGAGAGGTTGGACTGATTGTATTCTAGGGTCTAGAAAAGGAACCTTAAATCAGGGGCCACAGGATCTCCTCTCCATAAAGGATTCCATGGAGGAAATTTGAGGGGAGGAATCTTTGAGCCTGGATGGAAAGTAATTCACATCTTTATTTTCAGTAACCTGTAACTGAAATTCAGCATTCCCTTTCATTATGAGTGTAATCAATAAATTATAGATAGTAGCATTAACAGTACCCTGTGATCTTTCCACTAATAGAAATCAGAGATATTTTCATGTCATATTACAGTAGCTGCAAATATCTTACAATATTGTTAATGGTCATCAGCATTTTGTATTATGGTAGTTAGACTTAGTACTGGATCATGTTAAGTGTCAATAAAGAATTGCATATATCACTCTATCACAAATGTAATTATATCTATATCTACAGTCTATTTTTTCAGAGCAGGTTTAGGTTCAGAGCAAAACTGAACAGAAATACAGAGTTCCGGTAGACTCCTGTCTCCTGCCCAACACACACATAGCCTCCCTACTATCAACACCCGCCACCAGCGTGGCACATTTGTGGACACATCATTGAATCCATGCTGACACATCATTGTCACCCAAAGTTTATAGTTTACATTAGAATTCACTCCTGGTGTTACACATTCTGTAAGTTTTGACAAATGTACAATGGCAGGTGCCCATCATTATAGTATGATACAGGGTAGCTTCACTGCCTTCTAAATCTCCTGTGTTCCTCCCATTCAGACCTCTCCACCCCCCGTGACATCTGTGGTTTTAAAAAATATTTTGATAACTATTTTACTATAATCGTTTTCTTTTTTTTTTTTTTTTTAGTTCTATGTATTTTATGTCTTTAAAAATTCTGAGGGGTCATTGGCTTCACTAGACTCCCAGAGAGGGCAAGGCAGAAATCAGCTGAAGAGCCTCATGGTCTTTCAGTCCCTGTAATCTCAGGGACAGGGAAGCAAGATTTCTTCTTCCGTTTACCCCTTGATAGACCTCCCATACCTCCTTTTTTTATTTAAAGCAATTGAACTTTGTCTCAGTCATTCTTTTTTTTTTTTTTCTTAAGATTTTTATTTATTTATTTGACAGGGAGAGAGAGACACAGTGAGAGAGGGAAACAAGCAGGGGGAGGGGAGAGCGAGAAGGCAGGCATCCCGCTGAGCAGGGAGCCCCATGCAGGGCTCCATCCCAGGACCCTGGGATCATGACCGGAGCTGAAGGCAGACGCTTAATGACTGAGCCACCAGGTGCCCTGTGGCCCAGTCATTCTATTTAAACTTGCATACTTTATACTAAGACTGAGGAACTTGTTTGTGATTAGCAAACAACAAATCCTCTGATTACCAAGATCCACTCTCTTTAAAGGCAGTGGGGATTATACATAATATTTTTTCTTTTGTCATACGTTCAAGTTAAAAAACTAGAGATTTATTAAATGTCCAGCACGTATAATGTCAGACCATTGCACAGCTCACCAACTCCATGAAGAGTACTGCGAGGAACTCGAAGTCCAAGGGCACCATCTTTCTAATTTCTTCCAAGGATGTCTTTATATCCTTTGTAGATAGGCACTTAGAAAGTGGTTCCTTGGGGCGCCTGGGTGGCTCAATGGTTAAAGCCTCTGCCTTCGGCTCAGGTCATGATCTAAGGATCCTGGGATGGAGCCCTGCATCAGGCTCCCTGCTCGGCAGGGAGCCTGCTTCCCCCTCCACCTTCTCCGCCTGCCTCTCTGCCTACTTGTGATCTTTGTGTGTCAAATAAATAAATAAAATCTTAAAAAAAAAAAAAAAAGAAAGAAAAGAAAGTGGTTCCTTGCTCATCCTTTAATTCAATTCTGCCTCCATCTGGAGCACCGCTTTCCCATCCTACTGGCCTTGTCCATCCATCTCATAAGTAACATTTCTTCAAAAAGGTATTTGTTGCCTAACCCTCCAGGCACCACCTCCTTTCCACAGATCTAATACTTATTATATCGTATTACAATTGTTTAATAATAATGGCTCAGACTTATTAAGTACCCACCATGTGCCAGGTACTTTTTCTTTACCATCTCAACAGTGGTTTCTTTTTTCTTTTTTTTTTTTTTTTTAGATTTTATTTATTTATTTGAGAGAGATTGTGCATACTCCTCCGTGCTGCACAACCAGGAGGTGGGAGGGAGCACAGGGAGAAGCAGAATCCCTGTTAAGGGGTGCCTGGGTGGCTCAGTGGGTTAAGCCGTTGCCTTTGGCTCAGGTCATGACCTCAGGGTCCTGAGATCGAGTCCCACATCGGGCTCTCAGCTCAGCAGGGAGCCTGCTTCCCTCTCCCTCTCTTTCTGCCTGCCTCTCTGCCTACTTGTGATCTCTGTCAAATAAATAAATAAAAACCTTTAAAAAAAAAAAAAAAGAATCCCCATTAAGGAGGAACCCCAACATGGAGCTTGATCCAGGACCCTGAGATCAGGAACTGAGCCAAAGGCAGATGTTTGACCGGCTGAGCCACCCAGCTGCCCTTCAACAATGGTTTCTTAAATGTTTAACATGTGCTGCATTATAATAGGACCTTACAAATCTGATATTCACAACAGCCCCTAGTGATTTTATAATTGTCCCTAGTTCACAGATGAGGAATGTGTGACCCAGAGAGGTTCCTTAATACTTCAAAAGTCACACAAAGTGGATCAGCCTCAACTTTAAACTCTGCATCAAAATCTGAAATTTGAACACTGAGTGTTTTATGACATTAAGGAATTACCGTTAACTGTTCTTTTAGGTGTGATAATGATACTATGATATTTTTTGAAGTCCTTACCTTTTAGAGATATATTCAGAAATATTTATTGATTAAAAAAATCAAATAAAACTAAAGTCAGTGTAACATATCAGCCCAGGTATTCCATCAGTGCACATCCCCAGGATCGCTGTGGTTTAGAAAGAACCTAACCCAGTGGCCAGAGCAGGGTCTGTCCCTAACAAGCTTTGTGACCTTGGATGAGTCACATCTTTTCTTCCTTTTATAAACGAAGGGGCTGGGCATGATGCTTTCCAGTACCCCATTCAGCTGGGTGACTCTCAAACAAGGAAATAGTTATTTACTTCTGTCTTCCAGGACAATTCCATAGTTAGTTCTTTAATGGAGTACAGACTGTAACCAGAATTAACCCAATCTGCCTAGGTTTAGATATAATCTTCATTAAGACATCTTCTTATCCTACACCAAAGGTCTTGATAGTCAAACTTCTCACTGCATTTGCATTTGTTTTATATGCAGTTGAACCCTTTCTTCAAAGGAAATATTATATAGATACCTAATTTATAAAACCTCTAAAGAGAGTTGCTCTGATTTAAATGACAGCTGAGAATGCCCTAAAATAGTATCCTCTAAAAACTCACTCATCTATACCACCCAGAGAGTTCTTTAATGATTTATATTTATTTATTAACTTACTTAACTCTCCTATCATCCAAATAAGATGGATACCATTTGAAGATGAGATGAGGAAATGAGGCACAGAAAAGTAAAGAAATCTGTCCAGTGTAGGGACGCCTGGGTGGTGCAATGAGTTAAGCATCCAACTCTTGGTTTCAGCTCAGGTTGTGATCTCAGGGTCTTGAGATTGAGCCTCATGTGAGGTTCTGCAGAGTCTCCTTGAGATTCTCTCTCCCCCTCCCTCCATCCCCAACCCTGCTCTCTCTCTCTCTCTCTCTAAAGTAGTAAATAAATCTGAAAGAAAGAATGAAAGGGAGAAAAAGAAAGGAAGGAAGGAAGGAAGGAAGGAAGGAAGGAAGGGAGGGAGGGAGGGAGGAAGGAAGGGAGGGAGGAAGGAAGGGAGAAAAGGAAGAAAGGAGCTGTCCAGTGTCATAAATATAGAAAGGATCTGAGCTAGGATTTAAACCTGGGCAGCGTGGTTGTTACACTCTTAGCTGCTATGCTATATCCTTCTCAAAGCAGTTATACATTTACCTTCCATTATACTATAGGTAACTTGGGAAAGTTTGGGTATATGACTTTGTATTCCTAGTGCCCGACCTAGTGTTTAGTCAAGAATAGGTGTTCAGTAAGCGTTTATAGAATGAATGAAATTTATTGGACACTTTTCAGAGACTAAATCAAAGCTCTTTAAACTTTATATATATGAATGGGTGGTAGAGATCGAGCTAAATTCTTTATTTGAAAAATTAAAAAACTGAAGCCCTGAAAAGTTAAGTGATTTGCCCAAGACTAGCTAATTAGTAGCAGAACCAGAACTAGGTCTCTTGACTAGTGAACCAGAAAAAGAATCAAGCTTCTTTTGGTAAAAAGGGATTGGATTAACCAATGCCTATGTCTTTTTCTGTCTTGAAGATGTTCGTTTTCTAATAATGAAGTATTGATAATTAAGAGAGTGGGAAACTTTGTCCTGGTCACTGTAGAGCTGGAAGGGACTCTCAAGATTGGTTTTAAGGGAGGTTTTTTGCGTTCAAATTACCCTTAAGTGGTACCAGTTGGCAAACCACAAAGTGTCCACTAGCCAATATTATCACTAAAAATATTGCCCGTTTCCCCCAAGCTATCTCTTTTCTTTTTTTTTTTAAGATTTTTATTTATTTATTTGACAGACAGAGATCACAAGTAGGCAGAGAGGCAGGCAGAGAGAGAGGAAGAAGCAGGCTCCCTGGTGAGCAGAGAGCCTGATGCGGGGCTCGATTCCAGGACCCCAGGATCACGACCTGAGCTCAAGGCAGAGGCTTTAACCCACTGAGCCGCCCAGGCACCCCACTATCTCTTTTCTTTACAGAACTAGGAAACAAGTTATCTCTTTACTTCATAGAGCTCGCTCCTTTCAGGTAGGAGACAATAAACTACAGCTTCAACCCCTTTCTGGGCCCAAGAACAATCAAGATATAATTAGAGTCTCAATTCAATATTTAGATGGCTTAAGTCAATATTTATGTCTATTCTTTTTCTAACCTGGTTTCAGAAACTGGGCTTAATTTTGAGACTAAACCCTCACATGGAACCCAATTCTGATTAGACTCTTGTTTTTCCCTTATTGGGCTTCAAATACATTTTTGATATTTGGCTTACTGCAAAACACAAGAATAGAAAACAACCTGGCTGGCAGACTGCCACTTTTCTTCCCCCCCACCCTCCATTGCCGCAAACATCACTAACCGATCACAGAATTCCTTCCTATAGGTCCTAGAAACAGCCTCAGGATCTTTCTCTGCGAACCCTCATTCAAGAGGAAACCTATTTGCCACAGCTTTACTCCTTTAAGGATTTGTCATTAGCTTCATTCTGGTTCTTCCTGAAGGAACTACAGTTCTATCAGTTCGTAGGTCTCGCTGCCTGCCAAAAGGCCCTTCTGACACTGAGCACTGCCTGCATGCCAAAGTCAGCCTCGCAGAAGACACAGATTGTCGTCCCTTCCTGGAAGGGGTGGTTTAGTAGAGGTCATTTGGGATCAAAACCAGAGGAGAACATCGATCTCATTCAGAGGTGTATATGGAGTATAAGAATAAAAAGAAAATGTATTAACTTACTAAAGCCAGAAAAGGAATTTGAAGAAAACTGTAAGCAGAAATTTGGGGCCAGCATACAGAGAAAGGAAACTAGAAAGCAGAGGAAACAAGACAATGCTATAACAGATCAGGTAAATGGCTGGGTCATGAGTAGGACAGAATTGTATAATCCCTCATCCTTCTCTTATTATTGTCAGGAAGCTCAGAGTCAAATTCGCTATCTGATAACAGTAGCTCTATTAGCTGTTAGAACTACACGGTCCTATGCTCTCTTTCCTTTGGAGGCTTAATTTTTTGTTTTATTTTAAAAATATGAAATGTTTTTAAATATATACACATTGTATGTGTATTAATTTTTTCATTTTCCATTGATTATAAGCATGGATCAGTCTCCTTTTGAAAACCCAAGCTGAAAGGCCATAAGACTTTCGACATCACCCCAGAAGGAGAAATTTTAAAAGTAGCAAGACATGAAAGGTAGGAAGTCTTCTGTTGACCCTCCTCCATGGAGCTAAACAAGTCTTTGTTGAGGATTGAGCATGTGCTAAGCTCCAAAATGGATGATGAGGAGCACATAAAATTGAAGAGGCAACCCAGGCCCTTTAAGGAGATTATCATCATGGGGAGAAATACAACTGTTCGTAAAACAAAACAAAACATCTGACTCATAATGGATAGAGAGTATGAGTGAGAGGTTCTACTAGCTCAGCGGGGGACCCGGACGAGCAGCAACTGCATGACTCAGTATTTGTTCATCATGCGAGTTCTCAGGCCCTACTTCAGACATACTAAATCAGAACCTCTGGGATAGGGCCCAGGACTCTGTATTTTAACGAGCACTCCAGGTGGATCTGGTGGGCTACAGTTTAAGAAACTCCAAACATAATATTCTGTGCCATGCATACCTCCACATTTTCCCCTCGTCTTCCTCCTATAGCACTGGGCCTCTCCGCATACAAAGCCTATGTTGTCCTGAAGAAGAGAAGTCAAAATGAAGCCACTTTGCTCAAGCTCAACACCAATATATCCCTTTACAAAAGTTTTAGACTCAAATATTTATTTTTTTTTAAAGATTTTATTTACTTATTTGACAGTGAGATCACAAGTAGGCAGAGAGGCAGGCAGAGAGAAAAGGGGAAGCAGGCTTCCTGCTGAGCAGAGAGCCTGATGCGGGGCTCGATCCCAGGACCCTAGGATCATGACCTGAGCCGAAGGCAGAGGCTTAACCCACTGACCCACCCAGGCGCCCTAGACTCAAATATTTAAACAAGAAGCCTTGTTTAAAATGACATCATCTCAAGCGAAGATGGCCTATGCATCCTGAAAGAGGTGAATTCCATGAATAAAAATGGCCACAGTTATTGATCATTTTCTATGTTTCTATGTTTCATGTTCTATGCGGATCTAGTTGATCCGCCATCCTCAAACCCCTCTACTCCCCCCCAAAAAGCCTATAAAGAAGAAACAATTATCATTCCCAATTTATAGAGGAAAACATGGAAGCCAGGAAGTCAAGTAGCTTTCCTAAGACCCGTGAGTTTGTAAATAGTAGATCAAGATTTGAACCCAGATTTGTCTGAGCCCCAGACTCTGCCCTTTGCCACTCACCTTCATGAAAGACATGAGCAATCTTCTTCTTCTTTTTTTTTTAAATTTTATTTATTCATTTGACAGAGAGCGAGAGATCACAAGTAGGCAGAGAGGCAGGCGGGGGTGGGGGGGTGGGAAGCAGGCTCCCTGCTGAGCAGAGAGGTGGAAGCGGGGCTCCATCCCAGGACCCTGAGATCATGACCTGAGCCGAAGGCAGAGGCTTAACCCACTGCCCAGGGCCACCCAGGCGCCCCTAAAGACATGAGCAATGTTCTGAGAGTGCCTGAGAACACGGAGGCCTGATCAATATGTCAGCCCATCATCATGTTACCAACTTGACCACCAATTTGATGAGCTTCACTTCATTATTATGTCTTTAGTGATTTTGTTCCTTGAAAAAGGTGAGATTCTGCTACTTACCACCTACTTTCCTGTGAGCTGGAATGAATGGAGGTACATGAAACTTTAAAGAACTAAGGACAAAAAGTGTTATAAATAGCATTATTACAAGTAGCAATAAATCAGGTAAAGAATGTAATGTGCAAGTTGGAACATAAACTGGAATTAAGCCTTGTAAATATAAAAGAACCCAAGGCATGCAGTTCTTTGAATTCTAACAGTAAAATGCTTAACCTAAATTTCGATGAACAAGGTACCAATATAGCCACCTCAGAAAGGCATAATTTGAGAAGGTTGGAGCAGGATAATCATCAGGAATATTTTTGAAAAGGTGGTTAATAAGACTTATATCTTTAATGTTTTTTAGGAAAAATTACAGGAGTAAATTTGACAGTTTACTATATGCCAGTGACAGTTTCTAAGCTCTTTACATTATTAATTTGTTTATACTTCGGAACAATCTTACAAAGTAAGTCATATTATTATTCCCCATTATTCTCCTTAAAGAGGGGAAAACTGAGGCAGAGTTTATACAACTTTGAGTAGCAAAGCCAGAATAAGAACTTAGGCGTCTGATTCCAGACTGTATATAGTCTTAGCCGCAGTGTTATGGACTAGTACTTCTATCTTGGTAAGTTACCATTTTCAAAATCTCTTCCTCTTCTCCCATCAGCTTGTTCTGTTTATCTCTCTTCTGTTTTTTCCCATCGGTATCTCTCACTGGACTCATGACTCAGAACTCTAGCAGTAGGTCAATGAATTTGCAATAAAATACAACAAAACCAAATACCACAATGACTGTGACCTTTTCATTCTTGTCCAGTGAAGCCATCTACGTAAGAATGTTAACCAAGCAGGTTTATGTTAAGGAATCTCAAAACAAGAAGTGAATATTTTGCACTGGCACATAGTACAACAAAAGGAACACCGAGTGTGAGTGTGTGTGTGTGTATGCTTGTGCACGTATATGTACACATATATGCATATGCACACACATATATATATGTCATATACATACATATACAATTGATATATATCTCTATTCTTTGTATTCAGTGATAACTGTTCCTCTTCACAACCTCACATGGTTCCTTCCTCTGGCAATTCTCACTCAATTTCTCTTATCTAAAAACTCTGCCCCAAACTGATGACTTTCAGATAAATTTCTCAATGTAATTCCATTTCAAAGTATTTTAGTGTTGGACAAGTTCTTAGAAATCAACTGAATTTTGATCCTATGAAGCCCCAAGAAGGAAATAACTCGCTCAGCATAACTCAGTGCGTTGGTGCACAGCATGGTTCTAAACCCCAGACCTGCCCTAAGGCCTGTTTTCCAGGAAACATCCCTGAACCTGAACAGAAGTCAGCACATGGGCTCTCCCACAGACCCTAGAGCCAGCCCCAGTTTCACCACTTACTAGATGTGTGACCTTTAGAATAATTTAATCAGACATTACTATCAGAAAGAGATTAGGGGCACCTGACTGGCTCTGTCAGAAGAGCATGTGACTCTTGATCTTGGGGTTGTGAGTTCAAGCCCTGTGTTGGGCACAGAGATTACTCAAAAATAAAATCCTTAAAAAAGAGAGAGATTAAAATATAGTTACTTGGGCACCTGGGTGCCTCAGTGGGTTAAGCCTCTGCCTTCGGCTCAGGTCATGATCTCAGGGTCCTGATCTCAGGGTCCTGGGATCAAGGCCTGTATCTGACTCTCGCTCAGCATGGAGCCTGCTTCTCCACAACCGCCACCACCCCTGCCTCTCTGCCTACTTGTGCTCCCTCTCTCTGTCAAGTAAATAAATAAAATCTTAAAAAAAAAAAAACCTTAAAAAAATCTTTATGCTATAAACATTGAAATAAATAAGCAAATAGACTAAGGAAAACAATTTCAGTAAAAACAGCAAATGGTTATTTTTATATCATCTTCACAATATAAAAAGCCTGTTCGAATTACTTTTTGAATGATGTTGAAATAAAACTAAAATAAATTATATAAAGAACTCCCACACATAAACAAGAAAATAATAAGACCCTAATAAAGAATTAGGCAAAAGACAAAGCAGACAATTCATACAAAAAGAAATATAATAAACAAGTCAGTGGAAAAATATTAATATTGTTACTAATCAAAGAAATGCAAAGTAAAGCAACAGTAGAGCACCATTTTCCAACTATGAAATTAACAAACCCTGTTTTTCAATAAAAATACTCAGTGTTGGTGAAGTCATAATAAAGCCATACACTTACATATTTCTGGTATCAAGGTAGAGATACATAAATACTTAAGCATAAAAATGGAATTTACTTGGGCAGAAAAAAAAAAGAAAAACACTATAAAAACAAAAACTCTAAGCACAAAGGTGTTTACAACAGTGTTGCATTAAAAAAAAAATGTCAAAGATTATCTAACTGTCTCAGCATATACTTCCTAAGGGGAGCTGTGCCTTACTCCCTCACTTGCTGCTTCCTCACCTTTAGGTAACTAAAGTGACAAGCATGTGCCTGTCACTGATGTGTCCCTTGCCTTTGGCACAGGGCCAGGCACATAGCGAGGGTTTAGTAATTATTGAATGAATGAATGAATGAATGCGTGAATAAACCCAATGAATCCATGTTAAAAAGTAGCAGATTGCGTTAGTATGGCTATTGATGAAATCTGAACCTATTAATTTGCTAATTATGAAAATTATGTCGCAACTCGGAAAATGCTTCAGGATAGCAGTGCAAAGTGGGGGAAGAAACAGAATACATAATTGCACATATATTATGATTGTAACTAGATAATAGTTGTAGGCACATGGACAAACCCTGGAAGATAATATGTAAATTTAATAATGTTTTTTTGTTGGAGTCATGGGATTATGGATGTTCCAGTCTTTTTCTTTTTTCAAAAGCATATTAATTTTTTTTTATAATTATAAAAAGGCAGGGGAAAAAAATTCACAGGCCTTGAGTCAGAACACTTGGGTATTAGTATCAACTCAACTATTTAATAGCTTCCTGACCTTGGACAAGTTACTGAAACGCTTTGAGCCTCAGTTTCCTTGTCTATTAAATGGGGACTATAATAGCTACCGCTCAAAGCTGTTTGCAAGGTATAAATGGCCTAATGCATGTGAAAGGATTTTATAAACTATAAAGTGCTATATAAAAGTGACATCATTATTACTAAAGTAGCTTGTATCCTAAGAGAAATAACCTTTTTATTTCCTCCAGACTGTTGACATTTAGTCACTTACAAACAATGCAGAAATTGTATACAATTCCAATACAAAAATTACATACAATTCCAAAGTCATTGAAACACACAACACACTAACTGTGTCTCACAAGCTAATACTGAACAAGCCCTAAACACTGGCCTGTCAGGCACTGGTGGATTTCCAGCTGGGTAGAAGGGACCTGTGAGACACTGGGAATAAATGAGACATAAACCCAAAGTGAAAAGCTTTCCCCAGGCAATCAAATAAGGAAAGTCACAGAAAATCCAGCACTTATTTTTCAATGTTAATTATTTAATTTTCCAACACCTAAAAAATATGAAAGGGAAAAGTCTCCTTCCCATTTCTGTCCCTGATGGCCCAGTCCTCTTGCTCCCACATGGTGACTATTATTACTTTATTATGTGTCCTTCTAGGATATTTTATGCACATGTAAGCAAACGTGTTAATGTATTTTCTTTTTTAAAAAATGTAACTATATATCTCTGTGCTGTTTAATATTGGTACATGAAGAGGTTTCCTTATTCTTTCTTTTATAGCTGTGTGCTATTCCACTGAACGAATGTGCCTGTATTTACTTATCAGTCCCCTTTGACAGAACATTCAGGTTGTATCCAATCATTTGCTCTGCCCTCTGAGAAAGGAAACTGTTATTCGGCCTTGAGCAGTAACAGTGAGACATGCGGAGGAATGGGTCCAGAGTGACCCCAACCTAGAGAGCCCATTTGCTTGCTTCTCTTTCAAACAGTTGGACAGGCCTTTGGAATCTGCTCAGCTATTTTTCTTGCCGTGGATCAAAACTCTATGATTGGGAGAAGTTATTTCAGTTAGCCCTTTTCTTAAAAGCCGGTATAATGCTATAGTTAAGCATCTAAAACCAGACTACCCTGGGTTCAAGAGCTGGGTCTTCTCACTTACTATTCAAATTCTCTCTGTCTCAAAGTAGAGGTGATGACAGTATATTCCTCACAAGGTTTTATGAGGCTTAAGTGAGTTAATATATCTATGTCCGGCATCCTTCAGAGGGTATCTGGGAAGGAGCAACCAAAACCATAATAGTTGTCATTATCTCAAGAAATCAAGCCCTAAATCAGTGGTTCTCAAAATGTGGTCTGTGGACCAGTGGTATCACCCGGAAATGTGTAAGAAATGCAAACCTACCGAATCAGAAACTCAGAGGGAGGAACCCAGTAATCTGGGTTTTTTGGGGTTTTTTTGGCGGGGGGGGGGTTATTAAAAAAATTTTTTTTTCAGCATAACAGTATTTCTTGTTTTTGCACCACACCCAGTGCCCCATGGTTTTTTGTTTTTTTTTTTAATAAGCCTTCTAGGTAATTCTGATGCACGCTATGATCTAAGAACTATTGTTCTAAAATGTAGGGTTTGGCAGCTGAGGGTGGTTTTAAAACATTCAGATCATAGAACACCTAAAAATCGTGCTCTTTGTGGAACTCCATGAATTGATGA
The DNA here is from genome assembly GCF_010015895.1 of Lontra canadensis. Classification (NCBI taxonomy): domain Eukaryota; kingdom Metazoa; phylum Chordata; class Mammalia; order Carnivora; family Mustelidae; genus Lontra; species Lontra canadensis. The sequence goes on from NW_022630995.1 coordinate 98,762,599, forward strand.
CATAGAAATCCGCGCATTTTACTATTGGAAAATATGCCCATATTATCTGCATGCCATTTTTTTTTCAGCTCAAAATATACATATGGAATTGTTTTCTTTTAAATCCCATTTCCAAAGTTTTCATTTAGCATCCATTTGCTACTAGTTCAGTAGCATTAATAGATTACATAGTAGCTGGCATCAATATTTAAACAAAAACATAGAGGAGAAAATTCAAAACTGAAAAAAATTCTAACTTTTAAACTCACTCTATAATTACGAAACAAGACTTAACCACTAAGATTTAATTTTCGCCATTTTTTTTCAACTGTGTGTTCATTCAGCAAACATTTATTGACCGTTGACAATGTTGTCAAGAATGTGCTGAGTGCTTGGAATTCTAGTAAATCAGACAGGCAGGAGAAGAATATGACCTATCCATCGATCTATCATATGATCTACCGACAGAAAATCACAGTCCCATTTGTATTATACCCACATTTTTATGTCATTGGACAGAGTTTCTAGAAGGAAACAAGCCATTACTGTCCCGGTTCTCCCTGGATCCAGGACAATGGTTTCTCCAATGAAGAAATGCTACTGTCCTATAGCAAAGACCAGGAGTATCAGATAGGTCTAAGGTTAATTCCAGCCAGCTGGGAAGGCTTCCCTGGAGCATTACTCTGAGAAAGAGTATGAGACAATATTCTAGTTGGGCAGGAAATAGTGTTGTGCACAAAAAAGAAAGGAGAACCAACATAGGAGTTTTTTATTTGCAACCCTTCGAGAGCATAGCCTTCCTTTTCCTTTGGGATATGAGAGGATATTTCTAAGCATTTCTTAGATTTTAAAATGGTAACTTTTGCCTTGTCTCCCCCTGAGGCCCCTAATATTTCTCCTTTCCCCTTGCACTTTCCTTCTCCAAGGGCCACTGGGAATGGCCTGGTCAAGTTCAGAGACACCAAATCGTGGTTTCTGATGTCAAATATATTAGCATGGGATGATTTTCTCTGTGTTTGGGCTAAGGCTCAAGTGTCCAGGCCTGTTGCTTTCTTCCACTGGTTTCAAGACACCTGGCTCGCTTGTGAGGTAGTGTGAAGCAGCAGGACTTGTTTTCCTGAATTAGAGAGCACACACTTTCCCCTTTGCTATTTGGTTGGTGTTACACAGATGGAACAAATGGCCCTTCACCTTCCACCTCCTTGTCAACCAACCTCTTGGAATAAACATAAAGACTCCCACTACAAGCTTTGTGCAAGGGAATACAGAAACAAAGCGGGCATTATAGTCAGGAATTTAGTTGTTGGGCTGGTTCTCCATTTGCTCTACAATTAAAAAGGTGTGCATGGCATTTCTAGATTACTCTTTGTTTACATGCCTCTCTTACCAAAAAATCATGAATCCCTATTTAGGATCCATTAGGTTCATAGCTCGAGGGCAGTCTGAACCAGATCAGTCTGGCTCCTATGGTCTGCTGGAGCTATAATTTGGAATGTGCGAAGCAAAAAAATCTGTTGCATGCTTTAGGAAATGACAAAGACCCTGCAACTCCAAAGATTTTTTTTTTTCCCCAACCCATTTCCTTCAAGAAGAGCCAATATATAAACATTCCCAGGAAATTTCTCCATTAGTTCTATTGAGACTAAATGGAGATTATATTTATCCTGATTTGCTGAAGACATTAGAAATCATTGTTCTTTTCTCCTTCCCCTAAAATATTTTTTCCTCTTCTAATATTTGCTTCTTTATTCAAATCTAGCCAAGCTCACAGTGCTTGCTTATCACCAAACTATTTGCAGATATTACTTGGATCTCCTTTTCTTCATCTTCCTTTCTATGTATTTCTGTTTTCTATATAAATTTTTTGAGGTGCCTCAAACATACCATCTTTAAGCTCTTATTTTATTTTTCTTTATGCTCCTGAAAAATATGTTCTGGGGCCATCTAATTTTAAACCCTACCACAAAATGATGCTTTACAACTTTTATAAAGTTGCAGACTAGGAATCAAATCAATGTTTCCCATAAGACAATTAATTGTAAAAACCTGATTGATTCTAATTTTAGACCAGTGTCACATCTGATTCACAGATGGCTAATTCTCAACTAACCCTAATAATAATGGATAGGAAGAGAACTGGGTGTTGAATTAAATCACAGGTGACCATTTTTATCATAATACCAATTTCCTTCCCTCACCAGAATGCAGAAGGAACACTGAAGAGTAAAACTGACTGGCTTGTTTTAATATTGTTTTTCTTCCCATCCTCCTTTGGAAAAACAATGAGCAAAGACAAGAGGGACAAAGAGACTAAAGGATGAACATCAAGATACGTGGAAATGCCATGAGCTATCCATGGAGAGTAAACAAAGAAACCTGACTTTTGTTGGAACTTTCAAGATTGTGGACATAATATGCCATGTCCATTCACTGGCTCTAAGCAGTTTTTACAGCCAGTAATAAAATGGAAAGTAAAGGTTCATTGTGAAAGAGTTGGCACATATTTAACAAAGGTAAGACAAGCTGGCACCACGATAATTTATACCCATTAGCATGGGGTTCAGTGGTGATCTTATGGTAGAGGGCACAGCTAATAAAGACTTCAAAAGAAGAGAGAACAAATTATGAAATGTTGATTAGTGTAAGCAGTTTACATTTTCAACAGTGGGGAAACTAAATTTAAATTGCAAAGATTCGCAAATATTGCTATTAGTTCCTATAGCTAACCCAGCCATTCTACAAATGGATATGGACTTCACATGATGAGTTTGGCCATACAAGGAGACTCGGTTATCATATCTAAAATCTACACTATTTAACTTTGAAAAGCAATGAAATGATAGCTCTTGAAAGCACTTAAGCGAGGTTATCTACTAAATCTACACTTGTAAAGATTTTTCATGTGAAGCCAGAAAATAACTGGATCCTTTTGCTTTGTGCATAAGCAACGAATTTTGGAACACTGAAAAAAAATTAAATTAAATTAAATTTTAAAAAATAACCCTCCATATTTCTAAAAATGAGAACTAACTCCTCAATCCTTACTTTCACAGGTAAAACAACTACATCCCCATCAGCTTTTCCTTGAAAAACTCATTTTCCATATCCTTGATTACTTAGTTACTTTTCTCTGGCTCTTCTCCCCATTCTCACTTTTCTATTCGAAAAGAAAAGTAGGTAGGTTTCTATAAAGATTCTTCCAAACATTGCCCAGAAGCGTTCCCACTAGGAACTCTTGGGTTTTTTTGTCTTTAGTTTGGGCAATTCCATTAAAAATATAACCAGGCACTTTTACATTCCTAAGAGAAGAGATATGAACACAAATCAAAGACGACAACTAAACCTCTAAAATTATAATAGCACTAATCCCTCTATTAAGCATATGGAGGGTCTGCAGACCATATGAGCTCACCCCAAAGAACATGCTGTTTACCTGGGAACCAGCTGCTTTACCATGAAATAGGCTCTGTGCTCATCCTAAGTCTTGCGCCAAGATCTTATACTGTAATGCACAACATCGAAATGGGTAAGCAGAATGCTGTAATCAGGATACTTAAATCAGTTGCTTTTTAGTACGTTATTTAAGTCGTGAGAAAGTTGGATAAGTCAAGCTCTTTCTGAGACCCCAGAGATCAAAGAGAATTCAGTTAAGGGCAACGCTTTGAAGAGCAACAACTGTACTATTCTTTACCAGAAGCTCTGTGAAATGTAGGTTTGACACATTTATTTCCGTAATTCTTATGCACACTTCAAATGCCAAGGAAATCTGTTTAAAAATATAGATTTGACCATTTAAAACTTACATGGCCCGGCATTTTGTTTTAGGACAGGAGATTACACCATGGTGCAAACTGAAGGTATATCTTGAAGTTATTTACAAGTATCACAATGGCCATCAGCCAAGCCCCTCAAAAGTTATGGAAGAAATACACACAACTATGATATGCTTGTAGTCAAACCAAAACAGAGACTTGCTTTTGTTTAACCAGAGGGACAATACTTCAGAACTGAAAGGACTGCTAGAAATCCAAAATCCACAATGCCATACCAGCAGCATGGACATCACTAGGGAGCTTGTTAGAAACGCAGAATCTCCAGCCCTGCTTTACATTCACTAAATCTGCATTTTAACAAGATATCACAAGAGGTCTGTATATACATTAAAGTTTGGGGAACGCTGCTTCATGGATGACTTTCTATAAGGAAATTTTAGCTGTAAAATATCAGCCTCTTAAGCTCCTTCTCCAGGAAATTAAAAGTTCTAATTTAACAAAAATATGGCAATTAGAAATCTCTTGCAGAACCATCATAAAAGTCTTCCGTCTCTGGAATCACAGGATGGCCTACTTCACCCAAGCACTATGACCAGGGGAAACTTAAAGGATGGCTCTTGGCAAAACATCAGATACTCCCCTCCATGTCTTTCCTTGTCTAGTGAGGAATCTCCCTAGAATCAGCTTCTTTATTTCACACACTTTCTACCATCGACCGTCTAGAAAAACTTCAAAGGGGGACCAGGTGCACTAAGATTAACAGGTGTTTATTATTATAATTAATTTAACTGAAAGAATTTAGTTCCATAGCAGTCCTGAGGAGATTGTGAACCCAACTGGAACAGTAAGCAGCCTATAAGCATACTCAGCGAAGATCAACTCTACCCTACAACTCACAGCAAAGTGATCTTTTCAAAAGTGATGGGAAGGGAGAAGATTCTATTTCTAAAAGTTGAAGGATAAAACCTTGGGAATCTAACTCAAGGTGAATTGCCTTTCTTTGAAATGCTGAATGACTTCCAAGCCAGCTTGTGGTTTAGTTTTCTCCATGGATAGAACATTTTAGGACTAGTGGCATAGTTTCTGATGGAAAAGGGCAGATATCTAAAGACTAGGTTTCAAAGGATATGGGAAATAATATCTCACAATTCTAGGTTATTTTCACTGAAGATCCAGCAGCGGTTGGCCATTTTTGCTAGTTCCCCAGCCTATCCCTTTCCAGAAAGTACTTAGATATTTTCAGACATTTTAAGGAAATGTGCTCTTAAATCTCTTTCTTAATTTTTTGCTCAGCCTTTGTCAAGTAGCAGTGTCTGCAGGGAAGAGTCGAAGACAAGTACTATACATAATTCCTCCGAGTAGTGTCGCCTGAAAAGTGGACCAGAGGCCAACCAGATCTGAAACATCTGCTGTGCTTGTTCAAATGCAGGCTCATGAACCTCCAGGGCTCCATCAATCAGCGTCCATGGATATGGGTCTTAGAATCTACATTTTAAACGAGCTCCTGGGTGATTTTTTTGCATGTAAACTACTGCTTACAGCTAAAAATTAGTTGAATTTCAGACTATGAGAGCACTCCAGCTTGCAGAGTATTCCATAACTATCTCCAACATTTAGTCTGGGGTTTGAGTGAGCCTGAGGTGTCTTACTATCTTTAGGTGTCCCAGCCCAGCCTACGTTACTTCTCCATGATGAAGTGTTAGAGGAAGAAACAAAGTATATCAGCGATTCCCCTGATATACTGAAATGCTTCCCTGGTGATCTAAATTGTAGCTGGGTGGATCTCCAGCCCAGGTTCTCTCTGCCCAGCTATAAGATGTTTCTATAAGCAGGTTCTCTCAAACTGCGGGATTAGAATGATCACTGCAAGAAAGAAGTGGTATGTCAGCTAGATGGTTGAGGAAACCCCTAAAGTTTCACCTAGATTTCCTAGGAACATACAAGGTTCCCAGGTGGTCCATGCCTGAACTGACCTTGCAGCTGACTGGTCCTATCTTAGGTTGTTTTAGAATGTGCACCAGAATTGTGTTTTCATTTCTTAATTTCTACCCTGAGAAATGAGTAGGCTTAAATTTCCCATCCGTTCTGGTCAAGAGAGCCTATTCACCAAGCTCTAAATTCTCTGTGTTCTTATCACATCATTGGTGTTTCTTTTGTCTTTCCCTGGTAGAAAGGGAATATTTTTATGAATAGTAAAAAATGAAGGTTACCCAGAAAGAGAGCTATTATACAATGTTTATAAGTTTATATTATTATTATATTATAATATAATTATTATATTATATATTATAATATATATATCATACAATGTATACATTGTATATACATTGTATATACATTGTATATACATATATTATAAAAGAGAGCTATTATACAATGTTTATATTTTAATTTAAGCTCCAAAGACAACAAGAAAATCAACTACTACATGTTCTAAACCACTTTTACAGTAAAAGTGTTTTTGTTCTTTTCAGATTCTCTATTTCTTGTCAACATAAGTTCAGTCTTTCACTTGAATCAGCGATGAGGTAACAGATAGTGGGCAGGGTTTTCCCATTGACTTATACACCCAGCCCAGATTCATAAGCCATCATCTGGACACCTACATATTATGATCAATAGTTAACAGTCTCGTGTTTCACTTAATGTGAGATTTCCTCTTTGAGGTCCTGTATTTTTTTTTTAAATACACGAAGAATTTAGTTTCGCTTCAAAGGAGTAATAAAAAGAATGTTATGCTTGGCCCAAGAACTAAATGATTTCCATCCTCATGAAAAGCAGGCAGGCATAGTTATATGTCCGGGCTCCTAATAGACAGCTGTCAATTCTTTTCCTCTAGGATGACTGATTTTTGTCCCTATAAACTACTCATAATTAACTATACTCAGAATGTGGTAAGCTTGGCATTTGCATGGCAGGAAGTAAACACTCAGATTTTGAGGGACAAGTAGCCACTCTCACTTAAATCTTAACCGTGTTCTTTATGTTCCCAATATCATCGATATGCAAACAGTTTTATTCTGGATGACTCAAGAAAAATTTTAGTCACCTCAACAAGCTGTTTATTATTCGGTGTTTCTGGATTTGAAGTGTCCAGATAATTGGCCGATTCATTTAACACAAAGTTGTATGTTTAAGTGACAAAAGAGTAAATGGTCAGGTAGGGGAAAATGGCTCTTTTCAATATACGTGTTTTTTCCCCCCAATATAAGCACCCATTTACAATCAGACAGGAGTGAAGAAGTTGCTGCCTGAGCATTAATGATGCTACATGGAGACAAGGTTTATTCCAAGTTCACACTGCTCCTGGCAAAGGTGTGTAGTTCTCACTGGTCATCAGTTTATGAAACTACTAAGGGCTTGTTTGCCTTTAATTTCCTAAAGGATTGATAGGAAATCAAATCAAAGATTATCACTATGTAATAAAACAAAAAAATAGCACTTTTCAAATAAATTGTGCAATTTGCCTCAAGTTACATAATAATTCCCTGCTGGGTCTAGATTAGAACTCAGAACACAGATAGGTCTGGGGAGAGAGCTTAGAGTATGTTCTCCGGGTCCATACCTTATCAAACAGGATCTAACACCATTCTTACAAAAATCCTGTGAGGTAAGTTTTCTTATATCCATTTTACAGGTGAGGAAATAGGGACTTGGCGTAGGTCATTTGGCTACCTTGACACGGTTGGAAAATATCACAACCCGGAATGAAACACAAGCCTTCTCTCTTTAAAGCTCATGGGTTTCAGCTCCAGATCTAGTGTTAACCCAAGTGTAACACTCTCACCACTCCTCAGGTGGTACAAGGAACAACTCTGGTGCAGTAGTTCTCAAACTTTACTCTGAGTGAGAATCACCTGTGAAGCTCATTAAATGGCTGAACCCCACACCCTTCCTAAGAGCTTCTGAGTCAGCACCACCCAGGCGGTTCTGAAGCAAGCAAGATGGGTCTCACCGTGAGAAATGCACAGGGGATAAGAATGTAATTAGCACGACAAACCCACTTCACAGGCATTTCCCTTTCCAAATAAACTTAAGTTAAAAAAAAAAAAAAAGGATGGGGCAGGGGACTTTACACACATTCTTTTTTAAATTTCACTTTATCTGAAGAAGAAAATGTCAAGGAAATGATTGTGGAGGTGGTGGCAGACCTGACAGATTGTCTGAGGTGATACTCTAACAACCAAGTTATCTGGTGAATAGCCCATGACCGCTACCAGACATAGAACTTTGGGGCCACCCGGCAGCCCCTCAGTATGCCCCTCCGTGTGCCTCAGCCCACCATAGCCCCCCTCCCTCCCTCCAAAAATAGCCACCACCTGAGATAAGAGCAATCATTTCTTCAGAATTCTTTCTAGTTTTTCTCACCCAAGTGTCCATCCTGAGATATGGTCGTTTCATCTTGCCCATTCTTTAAAATCTGGCACATATTTTCAATCTCTTTTGATCTACTGGTTATCTTTTCCCCCCTTATAATTTATCTTTTGAAGAAAAAAAAATCTCACACTAACTTAAGTTTCCCACAGACCAGATTTTGCTGATTGCATACCAAGGGTATGCATATATACATTTATATACATATAAATATATGTATGCAGTTCATTTTGTTTCCCTGTCCTTGGTATTTACTGCAAATTGGCAGCTCGGTCCAGAGACCGACCAGGTTCAGTCTGGCAAAGCCCTAGGTGGTGTGCTCTTCCATCGAGCAGCATATAATGTCTGATGCTGCCTCCTTTTGGATGTAAGCAAACCATTGCCTCAATGCCTGGATCTATTAATTCTTTAAATGTTACAAAATTGTGACCTTCTAATTGTTATCATTTTGTTTTCATTTGTTAGCTCTACTGATTTTATAAGGAGATACTAGTAGTATGGTTCAAGAAAGAAAAGCAGATAAATGATTGACCCTTTTACCTACCCAGTTTTTAAAGCAACAATTTGGTCCCTGTTATCTTCAGAAGGTGACCAACTAATGCTATATATAAATATATATATTTGTGAGCTCACAGATTTAAACATACTTAATGGATTTCAAGCCTTTGCAATTCTTATCCATTTTGAAACTAATGATCATTGAGAGTTTTGTCTTCACGGGGGTTCTCAAGTCCATTAGACATGACCCTACTAGTCTTTGACAGCTTCTTGGCTATCTGGTATTACGAGATCTTCCAGGCTCATCTTATAGGTCTCCTGCGCCAGACTTGGGATCAGCCATTTCCCAAGAAATTCTGGTTTCTTTCAGAGGAGAATGGTATTTCAAGACCACATCTGGGCCCTTGTAATACTCATTGTTTCTGAGTTGGTTATTGTTTCTAGACCTTTTCAGTGAACAGTGCGAAGAAATACACACACCAAATATGGACATATGTTTTTTAAAAATACAATACCTCAGAGATTTACACTACAATACAAATCTAGGACAAGATTTTTATAGGACATGTGGGACAATAGTTCTTGAGTTCTTCCATGTTGATTACAAATTTTGTGCCCCATTTTACATGAAAATCAGTTTTGCTAGATATAAAATCTTGGTGCACGTTTTCTGTCCTTGAGTGCCTTTATTTTACATTATTTCCTTCTGGTAAAAAAACATTGCTGTTAAAAGGTCTGATGACAAACTTATTGGATTTTCCTTATATGTCATTTGCTTACTTTGTCCATTCACACAAAGGATTAGGGTTTTTTTTTTTTTTTAAGTTCAGTAATTTCACATTTCCTTTAAAGTTCAGTAATTTTACAAGCATTTTTCTTGGTGTTCGTTATTCTAGGTTGATACTTTTTTTTTTTTTAAGTCAATGTCATTTTATTTTTTTTTATTTCTTTTTAAGATTTTATTTATTTATTTGACAGATAAAGATCACAAGTAGGGGCACCTGGGTGGTTCAGTGGGTTAAAGCCTCTGCCTTCAGCTCAGGTCATGATCTCAGGGTCCTGGGATCGAGCCCCGCATCAGGCTCTCTGCTCAGTAGGGAGCCTGCTTCCCTTCCTCTCTCTCTGCCTGCCTCTCTGCCTACTTGTATTCTGTCTGTCAAATAAATAAAATGTTAAAAAAAAAAAAATCACAAGTAGTCAGAGAGGCAGGCAGAGAGAAAGAGAGTGGAGGAAGAGCCTGATGCGGGCTCAATCCCAGGACCCTGGGATCATGACCTGAGCAGAAGGCAGAGGCTTTAACCCACTGAGCCAGCCAGGCGTCCCTCCAGGTTGATACTCTAAGGTTCATGGTGTGCTTTGTAAAATGTTTTTTTTTTCCTGTTTCAGAAACATTTTCTTGAACTTTAGCATTTGTTCTGTTCCTATGCATTGTTTTTCTTCTTTAGGAATTTCTGTTATCTTCAGGCTTTATTTTCTTTTTCTGTCTTTAAATATCTGCCTTATTATATTGAATCTTTTTTATTTCTTTCATCATTCAATTTTGAAATTTAATCTTTTTCTCCTTTTTACCCTCTTCCTCTTCACTTCTATTTCTTATTTTAGTCTTCACTTTTTCTTTTATTTTGAATTTTTAGACACCAGACTTTTGAGTTTTTCAAAGTACAATTATTGTTATTTCATGTTTTTAATAATTTTCTTGAAATGTTTAGCTTGTTTCGAAAGAGCACATTATAGTTTTTATCTTTTTTTACTTATGTCTTTCTGGTATGATTTTTTGCCTGTAGAAATATTATTCTGCTCTCAATTTCTTTTTTCTTTCAATAGCTTTGTATAGAATTAGACCTTAAAATTGTTCTGCTGCCAATTCTGTAAAATCAGTTTTCTGAAACTTTTCAGAAGGGTTTTGGTTCATACAAATTTTCTAACTTCACAGAGATCTCTCTTCTGTTGTTTTTGTAGGTCATTTAAAATATATACACATATGGCAACTACGAATACCTGACTAGTACTCCTCAAGGTCATGACAAACCAAGAAAATCTGAGACAGTTACAGCCCAGAGGAGTCTCAGGAGGCATGATAACGAAATGTAATGTGGTATCCCAGATGGGATGAAACAGAAAAGGAACATTAGGTAAAAACTAAGGATATCTGAATAAACTACGGGTTTTGGTCAATAATAATGTATTAATATTGTTTCCTTAATTATAACAAGTGTACCATACTACGATCAGATGTTAAAGATGTTAGTAACAGGTGAAACTGGGTGGGAAGTATACAAGAACTCTCTGTCCCATTTTTTCAATTTTTCTATATCTAAAACTTTATTTCTAGGGGTGCCTGGGTGGCTTAGTGGGTTAAGGATCTGTCTTCGGCTCAGGTTACAATCCCAGGGTCCTGGGATTGAGTCCTGCATTGGGCTCCTTGCTCAGCAGGAAGACTCCTTCTCCCTCTCCCTCTTCCTGCTGCTCCCCCTGCTTGTGCTCAATCTCTCTGTCAAATAAATAAAATCTTTTTAAAAATAAATAAATAAAATTTTATTTCTAAAAAATAAAGTCTATTTTACACACAAACACATCCATAGGGCAGCTTGCTTTCTAACATTTCCTGGCTGTTTCCTCCACCTATCCACTTTTATCTGAACCCCGACTTTTCTGCACCTCTTCAGTGTGAGGCCTATGCTGGAGGAGAGCCCTGGCTGTCAGTTTCAAGACTCACAGAAGCCTTGTTACCCCAGGTACTTAAAACCTTAACATGGGACCCTTGTATCAAACACCAGACAATTTCAGCTGTTATCAAACTGACAGGCTTAGTTTCCAGTTTTATCTATTTTGGGGCTCATCCATTATTCCCATATTTATCAAATCCAGCCCCATTACTTCCCTCTGTTTTCTTTTACACAGATGCCAGAAAGGTACAGATCTTATGGCTCATATTCTAGGGGTCACTGGTTTACCTCTTTCCCTGTTTTTTTTATAGTTGTCCATGGATTTTTGGTTTTATGATGTAGTTGCTCTGGTTTTTTTCCTTATAATTTATGACTCTGAGTGCATATATATATATATATATATATATATGTATATATATATATGTATATATATGGCATACAATTCACGCTGTGGTTTTTTGTGAGGAATTTAGGAACACCTAAAATCATGCTGCCTCCACTCTTTCAGCATTCCAAATTTTAAAGCAATCACCAACCTTATAGACTACTAAGATAATGAGGATTTTATTATGGTAGAAGATCCAATCTTTTTAAAATAAAGGCTAGAATGTGCTATGGTGGCAAAGATACGGTCCTGTGTTTTTCTACATGCTTTAAAAGCAGAAACTCAAGGGCTTCCTGCCCCGTGTGGTTTATAACCAGTTTTCAATTCCTAAAGGTGCTGTCTACAAGGGCAGTGTTGGCAATGACGTTTGAAATTTATCAATTATCCCAATAATCTCATTCACTTTACTTTATTGAATTTCTCTCAGTGGATTTTTTTTTTTTTTTTTTGAGGAGTCAAAAGAAAACCCAAAACACACACGAGTGTGATTTCATTGCCTTCTGTCAAGGGATGATGCCTGGGTGGAATCTTCCTCCTGTCACCCAGGAAACATAGGTTTGCCCTGGAGATGGTCTCAATGGTGCAAAACTCAGGTGACATCAGAACAGCTGACAGACTGAGAAATAATCTACCTTATTTCCAGGGGCCAGGTTTAGAGAGTTTAAAAAAAAAAGGAAAGAAAGAAAGAAAGAATCTCTCAAGGTCTCCTCTGACGTTCATTCTACCTTTCATAATTTAGCGGACACACGGAGACTGTAATATCATGTCAAAGAGCATTTCCCAGGCCTATCTGACAAGAAGGCTATATTTTTGACCCAAGCCCATGAAGCTGATTCTACTACTATCTTAGATGGACATTTTTAACAGGTTCTGCTCACGTGACAGTTGGTGAACTGCTAACTAAGCAAAACCAAACTTGTTAAAAAGAATCCACTCAAAAAAAAAAAAAAAATCCACTCAACCTCCAACAATTTCTCCCTAAGGTATTAGTAAGTCTCAAGACAAACTTATATAAATTTTATTTCATCTGTCCACCCCCTGACCGTTCTTTAAGCAAAGTGCTAAAAGGCAACCAAGAAGAAGTACCAGGGGCCCTCACATAATCCATAGCCTGGATAATGAAACCCTAAATAAAGAACATAATATTCTATTCTAAAGCCACAACTAGACCTTGTTGGAATTAGACAGGCACTCTTTCTCCCCAGAACATTCTAAGGATGAGAGGCCACCCTCAGAATACCACCCTAACACAAACCGATCCCCATACACAACACTAGTCATGGTTTGTTTTCTTATATGGCAAAAGTTTATTTTGTTTCGCTGCTCCATCAAAATTATTTATCTCATTTATCATACAGTTCCTGCCTAGTGTGTTTCGCCAGAACTAACATGCATGAAAATTATGTTAATGGGCCTTGGACTGGTTTTAATGTACTTCATATAATCAAGAAACTAAACAAACAGAAAGGGCTCTGAAAGGTGTTCATTCTTCTCAGAAGAACCACTTTCTCTCGTAAGACACGTTTTTGAGGAGAGTACCTGCCAAGCATCAAACCACCAGCCATTCCCTTAGAAAAGACCTGTTTATTGAGAGAAGAAAACAGACTAAGGGACTTATCATTGTATCCCGCCCATCAAGTACCCTAGGTTTCCATTAACCAGTGGTGGTTTCATGGAGAGAGACTGAGAAGTGATTTGGAAAAGATTCTTAACACGAAAACTGACCAAAAGAAAAATTAATTTTCAGTTTTTGAGGAGAAGCCAGCTTGGTGAAAATCGTCCATTGCTTGAGGGATTCAATGTGTGTGTACACAGGGGTGTCACTATAATGCTACCTTGGTGGTCTACTTCCAAACACACTGACGTCGGGAAAAGCGATGTTATAAAGAGTTCTTTCTGCTACTTTTGAGAAATTGAATATCCCAGGATTTAGTACAAGATGGGCCCACACTATCACAAATTTTCCTCCATAAATAAGTTTTACGGAAAAATTCCATTAAACTTGCCGAAGAACTGAAATTTTGAGGATGAGTTTTGAGTAGCTTTGTGATACTGCTTTGAAAATGTCTATCTACACATTATTTTTTTTTTTTCATAAACGACTGCAAAAAAAAAAGTCTTGAGAGCAAGGAATTGGGTTAGTCTCTGGGATACAACAACAACCACACACCCACACATTGCTTATTAGCAATATCAAAAGAATGCTAAAACCAGATAGAAGGTATGTGTCTGAAATGAAAACAAAGACATTGGTCTGCTATTTTTAGTCATTTAAATGATAGTATCAGATAGACAGGTTGCCCAATCAAACCTATAGAGCTGGACTGTGGTTAAAAAGGGCCGAAGGACATGATCTTGAAACGACTACAGTGTCTAAAATATGGAACTCTTGTTCTTATCTTGGATACCATCCAGGACACTGAGGTCATCTCTGTCCCAGTGACAGGAGGAACTCTGTGCTTTTCACAGGAGAAATGTTTGTTTTGTTTTTGTCTAATCCGTCTTCCATTGAGAACAAGAACTATTTTGCTTCCTGAAGAATAAGAAGGCAAAAACACAGCTGGACATCACCAAGTTCAGAAAAGCAGTAAATGTAAATATGAGAGCTGGCAGTGGGAGCAGGTTGCTGAAGCAGGACCCTGGACACTGGAGACTGGCAAAGAGTCTGTGAGGAAAGGGGGCCTGAAACATGATATAATTTCATGAAGCACCTTCTCAAGGTGGCTCAACAACAGCAAAACCTCCACAGCTGGATCGTTTGTTCTTTGACTCAATTAAACAAGGCTTTGTCTATGAAAATAAAAACATATACTCCTAAAGATAGGTGGTGTGTGAAACTTATCATTTATATGCACTTGAACTCAATATATGAGTCAAACTCTTTTCTTACTTTTTGTTTAACAAGGAGCAGGTGAGGGGGTGGGGGGTAGAAGTGGTGAGATAGAGAGAGAAGAGGTAAAGGGTGAGATGATCCAGGGTCCCTGGTGGCTCAAGTTGGTTAAGCAACTGCCATCAGCTCAGCTTATGATCCTGGAGTCCTGGGATCGAGTCCCATATCACGCTCTCTGCTTAGCAGGGACTCTGCTTCTTCTGTCCTCTCCCCTTTCATGTTCTCTCTCAAATAAATAAGATTTTTTTTTTTTTTAACGATGAGAACACCCTTGGGGAGAAAGAGAAAATAAACCCCAAAGGACTGAAATAATTGAAAGAGAAGTTTAAGTGAAAAATAGCAATGGAACCCAAATTTTAACCATACACTTTCCCCCTTTAGGAATTTCCCAAACAAGCAGTCCTCCAGGTAGAACAAGATAATAATCCCTCTTCACTCTATTCAACTATGTGACAAATATCAGGTCTATATATATGCCATGTTTTTAAATAGATGTTGACCAACTGTTGTACATCCATAAGACTGTGACTGGGGCAGTAAGAACATGCAGGATCTTTGCAGAGACTAAGTCTGTTCATCTAGAGAAAACTCAGCAGAAGTGTGGTAATTAGCTCAAAGTTTTTGAAGGGTGAGAAGGCAGATAAAGATGTAGGCTTAGAAGTGTTGCCCTTGATAACACATCCAGGACCAATAAAAGGAGAGAAATCGGGGATCAATGCAGAAATTTCTAATATCCAGAATCCTCAGAAAGCAAATGAACTGCTAAGCAAAATAGTGAGGCCCTTATCTCTAGATGTACTTGAGTCAGCTGCTGAGTACTCATCAGAGTTACTAGAGAGAGGATTTAGATTAGTGAGAATCCTCAATTGCAAGTGACAGAAAACTAATTTAATTCAGATGACTTAAGCAAAAAAGGAAATTATTTGGTTCAGTATAATTCTAGATTCAGCATAGATGGATCCAGAAGCTCAAGTGATCTATCATCAGGAATCTTTTATCACTCAGTTCTGCCTGCCTTTGTGTTGGCTTCATACTAAGGCAGGTTATTCCTCAGCTCGTGGCAAAGATGGTAACCGATGGTTTCAGTCTTACACTACACCAACTAGGTAACAGGAATGGAAGGAGTGTCTTCTTTCTTGAGAACCAGCAATTGCTGGAATTCACTTTAGCTCCCATCAAGTGTTTCCTCCAAACCTGTTGTTCTGACATTGGGAAAGCAGCAATCCCACACGCAAGACCTAAGTCATGTGCTCACCCTTGCACAGTCATTGGTGGTCACAGCACATAGGTCTGCATCATGGGCACACCCTTAGAGTAGGAGAGGAGGGTGGGCATGGGGTCAACAATCCCAGCCTCCTAAACCATGTGGACTGAGAGTTGCCAAAGGAAAATCAAGATGCTTTTGTCAGAAAAGAGGGAGGAGTTTCAGGATAGAGGAAAATGACAGCAGCCATCCTGTAGCAAGGATAGGAGCCAGGCCCGCAAAAATTTTACGGCCTTTTCCAGCTAAAATGTTGTTTATTCCTAAGTCACACTCGCTAAGTCAAGAACTGGGTACTCATTCTATAATTTAAAGCCAAACTGTTGACTTTTAGTCACAGAATCTCTTAGATATACAGTTACATCAGCTCAGAAAGTAAATTATTCCAGTAATAGCCTGTTCATCACCTCCCTTTGTAAGATGTAAGATGGAAACCAGTGGTGCACTAGTAAAATGGCTCTTGGAAAATAAAGCCCCGATTATAGTATTTGCGATCTCCATGGTGTAAATATTCCCATAAAGACCAACTCCAAGCTACCAACATGAGGTCATTAACAACAGAGATGGGAAGAGATGCTCATGTTTGTCAATGCTGAGTGTACTGCCCAGCTGCAGCACCTGACAAGAGTGAATAAATGTTCCAAGCCCGTGAAAAATGATCTCAGATGATGGAGTCCAGATTTTTTTTTCCCCACTTCATTTGGGGATATGGTGAGAGAGCACTAATTTAAAATATGCCATAAAATACACAAATTACGTACATCCATTTCTCTACAGTGGATGCTATTAACCATTACAGTGTATTTTTTCAACATGATATACCATTTCCTGGTGAAGTCTTCATAAAATCATTCTCACTTCTTATGACTGGATCTTAAGAGTCACGAAAGAAAACAGAGGCATTGTTAGTTGGTGGCTTATTATGATACCTCCAGATTTGTTTGAAAAGCCTAACACCCCTCTCCACCTGGCAAAAACCGGTATACTTTTTGGCAAAAAGAACCAAGTCTAATGGGAAAGAAAGCATATATCTACAACAGCTTATCCATGACTTGATTTGTTTTGTGATAAATGCAGAAAAATCCCACAAAAACAAATAAAACCGTTTATGAAAGTACATGGCAGGCATTCGGCAAGAGAGGAAGAGAGCACAGGCTGGCACAGAAACTCAATGGGAGAGCCATTCCTTACACTGTGAGAGCACATTGAAGGCACCTCTAGCAAAGCTTCTTAGTAAGTCTCCTCCCAAAAGGTCTCAGATCAAACTTGAAGTATCCCACATCCCAAACAGACTATCACAGTTATTTCGAAAGGAATTGCTTCTAATTCAATCTTTACAAATACTGCAAAATCGAGTGTGGCTAAATATATTTTCCCTAGTTTGTTTACAGTATCCTGCTGGAGTTTTAGAAATTGATTTTGTCCTCACTGTCAGCAGCCTCAACTATTTAACCACTTTGAACTTTGAAAAGGGCAAGTTCAAGTCAACACTTGGAAATAATAATAGTTAGCAATTATGTAAACCTTCCTTTATCCCAGATGCTGTTCTAGTTAATATAGGCCCTTTAATGCATTCACTCAACAAACAGTATTGCACTGGACTGAGGTCTATAGCCCCAGGAAGCAGGCTCCAAGAGGCCATCCAAACCAGTGAGACCTGACTCAGGGATCAGGAGCTGAAGCCAAAGTCAAGTCAAGCCGTGCACAGAATGACAGGAGCGGGGGAAGCATGAGGCCACCAAAGGAGGCCAGAGATAGGATCTTTCCTGGCTCCCGGAAGGTGTGTGTGTGGCTGGTTCCACTTAACATGTCATAGATGGAAAAAAATACAGAATCCCTTTTTTGAAAAGTAGAAATCTAAATTTTAAAATGGGTGGACTTTTTTTAAGATTATTTACTTATTTACTTGAGAGAGAAAGAAAGGGAGCACAAGTTGGGGGGTGGGAAGACAGCAGAAGGGAGAAGCAGACTGCCCCCCCCAAGCTGGGAGCCCAATGTGGGACTCAATCCCAGGACCCTGGAATCATGACCTGAGCCAAAGGCAGACACTTAACCAACTGAGCCACCCAGGTGCCCCTAAAATGGGTGGATTTTCAAAAAATTCTGTGGGGAAGTTATTTTTATGGAAATTATAAAACCCAGAAACCATAAGAGGAAGGATTAATCTCTCGAACTTGTCTCAAAATGTAAAACTGTAAGAAAAAAATACCACAAAGAAAGTAAAAAGACAAACTTGAATAAAACTTTTATAATACATACTGCTTATTTAAAAAAAAATTTCTTATAAATCAAAAGGAAGAAAGAAGAAAAAAATTTTTAAAAAGGAAGGAAGGAAAGAAGGAAGGAAGAGGAAAGGAAGAGGGAGGAGGAGGAGGAAGGAGAAAGGAGAAAAAGAAGAAGAAAGGCAAAAAAGAAAAATAAGCAAAGGGCAAACATGAAAATCTTCTCAAAATTTTATATACATCACTCATAATTTTAATAATGCAAGTTAATACAACAAGGAAGTATTCTTTTTTGACCTCCACATTTAAAATTAAAGCAAGCATGTCAGCAAGTGTGTGTTAAGAGATAAATAATGAAATTTTTCTCAAGGACAATTTGGCAAAATGCCAAAATTTAAAAGACATTTATCCTTTGACTTTGCAATTTTGTTGAAATCCAGCATCCAGAATAATAATAAATCAATAAAATCAGGATTTTTACTAATGAAGAAGCAGTCCAACTAAAAATGAACACTATTGTTCCTAGATGATTGATGATGTAATTTATAATATGAGAGAATGTGTATTTCTCAGACTGGCCTGATGGATAGCAGGTCAACTTAGAAGAATATTTATGAGCAGAGCTAATAACAAATTCTGAGCCTACTTTGATCTGTGATTTGCTTGAATTGGTTTCTCCTTTGCCCTCCCCCGGACTGGTCATCTGGTAGAAACCAAGGCTACGCAACACCCAGCATATCACATAGGTTAGCAAGCTAAGAGTGGCACTGTGCTGAGACCCGGGGAGGAGAGAGTGTGCAAATGCTATGTGATTGCATGGGTGGGAAAGGTTCACAGAAGCATATTACCAGAAATGGGCCTTGAAGAGGAAGAACAGAGGATTGGAAAAGCCAGTCCAAGTGTAGGGAAGAACAAGATCTAGAGTCAAGAATGGACAGAAAAATTAGAGACTTAAAGACAAATCTAGAAGATATTGGACTAGGAGCCAGGAAATTCTTAGCACTTATCTGCAACCATCAGTCGATTTAGGAAAATAGATTTCCTGGGTCTCAAGGTGTCCTATATGAATGGGTCCCAAACTTTATACGTTCATGACTCTCGCTCCAATTTCTTGCCCTATTGGAAAATAGACATATTTGCTCTAATTTTTTTCCTTTGGGTCTACTCCTTTTGTATTTAGCCTTGTCCTAAGGAATAGTACCCACAAAATAATGAGTTTTTATGTTAGAAATAGGTCTTCTAAGACATGTTAAGTAAATATATAGCTAATACAATATTTTTAAAAGTTCCTGTGTACTACCTGATATACTGACATAGGAACCAGAAAAGTGACACATATCCTACCTTAAGAAATGCTGGTCGTCAGATATAGTCACTTTGAACTGATGTGAAAGCTGTCATTTGTTCATGTTTACATCACATGTGACAACCTAGACCAAACATAAAGCGTGAAATTGAGGATACCAGATGGCATTTTTAAACCGTGCTGAAGGATAACTGAGCAAATTACAGTACAGTGAGAAACTAATATTTGGGGGGCAACTATGGTGTGTAGTCTGTGTGCTGGCTATTTAAAATATCTTCTGAATGGGGCCTTGGGTGGCTCAGTGGGTTAAAATATCTTCTGAATGGACATGGAATTTTCACAAAATCCAATAATGTAACCAAGCAAGTAATCTGCGAATACAAACACTTTCATATTCCTAAATCCTGACTACCTGATATTAAGTATCATTTCAAAGTACTTTGGGCTCAGTTTTACTTCCAACCTTTGAGGAAGGTTGTTGGATCTCACTTGAAAGGATGACTATCCTTTAAGGAGGAAGACCACAATACCACAAGAAACAAGAAAAAAATACATAACCCTCAATTATCTTACAACATTTACTAAAGGCGGGAGAGATTTCAAAATAGTGTGACAGCTGTTTGGAAGCATGGCATGGTTTCTCCTTTATCTGTTTAGTTGCTTAAGGTACATGTATTCATGTCTCCCACCAGTAGAGTTTTCTGGGTGACCAAAGAAGATTTTTAACTCAGGTTATAATTGTGACAGCATGGACCCCTCTTCATAGAAAATGAAATGACTTCTCCTCCATTGGAATCAGGGAATCACTGTGGCCTTACTCTCCTGATTAAAATGAGCTATGGTCTGGGGCATTGGGGCAGAGTCTCTTTTTATTCTCCTGTTTATCCCTAAACCATACAAAACCCCTCTTCTTGATGCATCCAGTGAGGCTGAAATGGGACGGGGCTGAAGGTGCCAGGTGAAGAATGTTCTGGAGTACCAGGAGAGGATAGCCAAAATGATTAAATGTTTGGGAAACAGTCCTCACAATGAAAGAAATAGAAGAATTTAGATCACTTGTGTCTTAAGAGAAGTTTGGGAGGACGGGGATAGGACTCTCTTCCCAAGGGAAAGGGATGGTTATTAACAGGCACATGGCAAGGATCCATCCACCACATGCACACAAGTGGAACAATATTGAACTTGACAGCAGATGCTTCTTGTGAGCTGCAGTTCCCTGACTGCTTTCTAGAATATCACCAGTATACGAGAGGCAGGGCAGCAAACAGTGTAGACACACAGACTCTGGAGCCAGACTTAGCCTCAGTCCCCTTGCCTGTAAAGTAACAACGATGAAAGTGCCCATCTCATTAAATTTTTTGAGGATTATATTTGTTACTATATGTAAAATGTTTGAACGAGTGCCTGGCACGTAGTTAGTGCTATGTGTTTGCTATTGTTATTCTGTTAGTGTAACGTTAACTATAAGCACTTGCTCTATTTCCTTCAAGATTAAAAAGTTGGGGGATTGGTCTTGAAATTAAGAGTGCTAAATGGTGACAGAAGGTAGCTCCGCTTGTGATGAGCATAGCTTTAAAAAAAAAGTTTGGAGTATCAATGAAAGTGCACGAATTGGGAGGTAAGATGTTGAATAGAACAAAGTGGGTTACTACGGGGGAGTGGGAATTTTATCCTCTAGGGGTGACCTATTTTTGTTGTTGGAGACAGCCTTTCTGAGTTGGTGTGAACATTGTCCTTCCTAGAGTAAGGTGTATATGAGATAACCCACTGAGCTCTTCCCAGCCAGCTGGTTTGCTATCAATAAGGTGATCACAGCATCCCTGGATAGAGAAATCTTTCCTAAATGCAGCTACAAGAACACCTCCTATCAAGGTCTGTGTTCTTTTTACGCACATGCATCTGGCCAACAGACCTTCGCTATCTCCCAGCCAATAAACACGTGTGATGGCGTCTCTCCCCATGGCAGGGGGGTAGTGAAGAAGTGTCTCTGAATCCAGACTTTACAAAAAATGGGAGCAGGCTCTGTGTGTCTCTGCTGTTCATGTCAGTCAATAAAATTAGGTCTTTACATCTCCCTTTTCTTGAAGGCATTTAATGAGTTACATATTCATTGTTTTGAGAAGCACACTCGAGTAACAATACAGCTTGAGAGCAGAAAAAAGAACTCCTCAGGCTGGGTTCTGATGCCATAAAAACTTGGTGATAGGAAGCAAACTCAAACACTGGTGAAATCTTCTGAACGAAGTGGGAGTCTGCCTGCTGAAAGACCGCACAGTCCCATCTGAGGGGGAGCTGCTTCGTGGTAGACAGATGTGGCTCAGTGGGAGTTGAAATCCTAGAGATCCCTGACATTTGCAGATTCAGCTATTCATAGTAGACCATTGGGGGAGCAACCTCCATGCGCTATGCCACGTAATCATCTGTAATTCTGTTGCAAGGCTGGAGTTCCTAAGAGACCACATAGCTAGTGATGGGGATGTGGCACACTCTACTAGACCAGCCCACCACCCTGTCAAAATTGGGACAACTTTTAAGAGGAAAATAGGGTGGGACGCCTGGGTGGCTCAGTCAGTGAAGGGTCTGCCTTCAGCTCAGGTCATGATCCCAGGGTCCTGGGATTGAGCCCCAAGTCCTGCTCCCTTCTCAGCAGGAAGTCTGCTTCTCCCCCTCCCTCTTAATGCTGCTCTCCCTACTCGTGTAGTCTCTCTCTCTCTTTGTCAAATAAATAAAATAAAGATCTTAAAAAAAAAAAAGAATAAAAGAGGGGGCTATTAATAATTATAGTAGGATAACAGGCATAAACTGAGTCTGTCTTGGGCAAACTAAAATGTATGATCGCCCCACCCTAGGTCCAGCTTTTGGATCTCCTGTGAGTATAGGGCACATCTCCAAGTAATTATTTTTTAAACAATATATTTACTTAAAATAGCAATAAAATAAGAAATAAATTTATATTTCAGGTTGGTTCACATATGAAGATTTACAGGCAAAATGGATAACCATAGGAAAGCTCGCGAGCTGCAGAAATATGTCCATTTTGGAGATTCATCAAAATCTGGCCCTGGAACTTTGTGGGACTCCCAAGAATTTACTGACGTATCAAGCATAGCATGAATCTGAATCCTGTGTGTCTACCAAATGGGGTTGGGCCACTTGGACAGCAAGATAACCACCTGAGCACAATTCCAAATAACATCACCAAGGCTTGTAATTCGGGTCACTAAAGTAAATAAATGGTGACTGGTGACACCAATGTCTCATAAGGCACTTGCTGAGAGCTGAAGTTAATTATTAAACTTAGAAAATTTTTGGAATCAGGAGCGTCATATAAAAACAGCCCTACTAAGGCTTCTGGGTAAAAGGAAATAATTGACAGCGCACCACAAACTCAGAAGGTACAAGGCTCTTTGCTAGACTCTGCCTATATGCTCTGTTGTAATCTTCACAGCTCTATAAAGGAGATAGAATCCCCATTTAACAGCTTGAGAAATTAGAAAGTTTGCATAACTGTCGCAAGGAAAAGTCACTTATAAAATCAGGAAATGTTTTTACACAACCGAGGTCAAGAGCCACGCTTAAATTCGGCAGCAGAAAATCAACTTTCACCCTCTGTTCACCTGGGAAGGGGAAGAGATATTAATTCTTCACGGCCTCCAAGAAACCATGACCACTCAGCCCGTCATGTACTAACAGAATTCTAGAGACTAATTAGACTATGATCGGTGCCTTCCTACAAGCTATTTGTTGGCTGCGATTTTTTTTTTCTCCACGCAATTCCAGGAGAACTACGGGACTTCCGGGACATCCTAAGCGACAGAAACAGCGCAGTGGTTTACTAATATCTTATTACCAATAGTAAGAAAGCCCAGGTTGGGTCATGTCTTTCTGAGTCTTCAATTCAACATCTGTGCTGTCATTAAGACGAAGAGGCAGAAACTGACATTAAGGGGTGTAATGGGGAGACAGTAGCTACAAACGGCAGCCAGAAAGCAACTAAAAAGCGTTTTGTCACAAATGCAAGGATAAAGAAGAAAGGACGGCACCAGCCTGTTGAAAAACCCGGCACCGCTCTGCATACATGACTCCGAGATGAACTCGCTTTAGGGTAGAAGGTGAACAGACTGAGGTTTACACTGTAGTAATTACCTATAATTATCATTTGGGATTTTTTTTTTTTTTTTTGCATAAAAGGAAATAGGTTGTAGTTAGGCTGCAATAATCCCCTTACGCAGTTTTTGTTCATTCTGTCTGTGATAGGGGATGGGAGCGTGTAGGGAGAATACGCTTCAGTTAAGCTTTAAATGAAAATGTGTTTCAAGTCACCACAAGTTGGCTAAATACAATGATCCAGGGTTTTTAATGCATGTACCGAACACCGGAAGGTGGGCATTGGCAGATTTCTAAAGTAAAAAGAAAAACTCGACTAATCTAGCCAAGGTTGCCTGGATCTGTGTGTCCAACTGAGCAGACGAAAAATAGTGTTTGTGGCTGACTTTGTCCAGGACACACCTTCGCTCTAGACAACTCCTTTAGCAGAAACAGCCTTCCCCCACCTCCCAAGGCCCCTGGCAAATGCCTGCTCATCATTTAAAAAGCATCTCAAATGTCCAGTGAAGTTTTCTGTCAGCTCTGCTGTGCAGCCTTCCCTCAGCCCCGAGGCAAAGGTTTGTGATGTCTTAGCGGGCTCCTTTGTCCCCTTGTACAGACATCCCTCCCCCCACCTCCCGCCCCCCGCTCATCACACGCCATGTTAGCATTCAGGAACGGTCTGCCTCCAGCGTGTCATCCCCCTGACCTCCAGGGCTGATTCTCGTGACCTGAAGGATTAGACACAGGATCTCTTCCTTGTTCAATACCCAAGAAAATGACATGCACACCTAGTGGAAAGCTTCTGTTCAATACAGGGCAAAGAAGTAACTCACAAATAGGTGTCTGTTTGTGTGTGTATATTGTCCTCTGGGCTGGGAGTTCTTTGAGCCCAGGAACTGGAGCTTGTTGATTTTTGCAATTGGTGCTTACATAGTACAGATTATATGCACCTCATACCTCCATGTATGTTCACACAATAACTTCAGGGAAAATAATGTAACCATCCTCCTTTCCTTTTCCAAAGTTTTTGTTTTCTAGGATCCATCGAGATTTTAAAATGTTTTCATTTTTACTGTAATCGGGGTAGCTGCAAGTTTGTAAAGGAGGCCAAATTTATATGGCCAGGCCTGATGTCGAGACACATAGGAGCAACTTCTGACTTGACTCTCCATTTCTACATCTAACAAGCATCTCAAGCCTATCATGGCCAAAACAGAACAATGGACTTTACCTTCACCTCCCTCCCTGAAAGTGACCCTCCCCACTCTTCCCATTTCTGTATCTCCAATACGTGCCTGGTATCCTCCATCTCAAATCTGCCTCCTGTTTGCCCTGGTCCCAGCCACCAGCATATCACCAGAAGGACCTTCAGCTAGTCTCCTGTTTCCATCTTTGTCCCCTCCATATAGCAACAACTAGAGCACTCTTCTTAAAATATTAATCACATCATGTTATTCCTGCACTCAAATATCTCCAGTGGTTTCTCCAGACACTTGGCACAAAACCCAAATTCTTTCCTGGGAGCCTCCAGTGTTCAACAGCACCCGTGACCTGCCTACCTCTCTGATCTCATTTCCTACCTCTCTCCACCATATTCATGGGGTCCACATGCCCTCTGTCCCAGCAACCTGTCATGTTCTTCTCCTCCTTGAATTTTGTATCTGTTCTTCTCTTTTGCCCACAAGGCACTTACCAGGTCTTCTGGGTGTCTGTCTTGTCATTCTGGGCTTAGGTGAAGTTTTAGCTCCTCAGAGAAGCTTTCCCTGACCAGCCTAGCTAAAGTAGCTCTCCAAGTGTCCTCTAGAACAATTCTCTATTTTATTCACTTTGAAAAATTGTTGAGTTCATGGTCTATTTCCCCACCAGAAAGCAAACCCTGTGAGAGCAGGGATCTTGCCTGTCTCCCTCACGGCTGTATCCCCAGCTTCACTTGTGGAATGAAGAGGGAGCAATTCTGGGGGGGAAAGGCTGTCAACAAGAAATTTGAATTTTAGTACAGTCATCAGAAAGGGGCTGTCCTGAAGACACATGATGTTTCCTTTGTTGTCAGCCACAGCAGTAAGTGAGGCCTACACAGAAGGGACAGTCTAGTGACAAATGTGCAACAGTTTGCTCCACAACAACTTCCAAACTACATGGAAGTCTGTCAGTGTGCTTGTAGAACAGCTGTTATCCCAGCTGCCTGTAGGGCGAGCACAGCTGGCACAGGTGGCCTGCTCAAAAGAGAGGAGGCAGGACTGTCACCTCACAGAATAGATTCCCACTGACTGGAAGTTCCCCAGCAGCTCTAAAATATGCTGCACCAAATGAACACCCCCAACCCTTTAGTACAATGGGAGAAAGAAGAAGAATTGATCTATTTCATAAATCACAAAACTTAATCCTACCCTGATGGAAATCCTAGTCACGTTGGCTCCTTAGTTCCTACTCCACATACGAATATTAGCCTCTGTCTCTCTAATTCCATCCTCCCCATACCAAACTCATACCCTCAACACCTTGTCACCCAGCTGAGATGGTATTTATATACTGAAAATACCCTAAAGGCCATCGCACAATGAATTCCACTACTGTGGGCCATTTTCATGGCTAGCATGAAATACGGGTCAATCTGGGGAATGAACATGTAACAAGGGCTCATCATCGTAGTACTGAGCTACCAGCGTGACACTGACCATGCAGGGATTAATGCAGTTCTGGCCCCTTACAGACTCACCCAGCCTCCGCTCTACTCTTAGAAGCGCATGATGTGCTCTTCATTGAGAATCTAGAACACTCCCTCCTTCCACCACCCCCTCCCCATCCACCTAAAGATATTTTATTTTTTGCTCCCTAATCATATCTTAGAGGACAAGGTAGGGTGAGTAAGGGACTCAGAAGTCCTTATCCTGCTTCTGGTTGAGTCCTTCCTTTTATGTGGCGTGGAGGAAGCACGTGGGCTTTGAAATCATGCGCATCATGTGACCCAGGCAAATGGGTGGACTCATGCCGTCTGTGGCTGCCTCTGATGTTTAACGTCACTTTTTTAGGCCTTTTGGGATCCGTGAGTCACAGTTTGGCTATCACCTGTCACACACAGGAAATGCTGTACATCTCAAGAAATACCTCTCTGTGATGTTCCCTGTGTCACATGGCACACCTGCTCATGACAGGTGCTATGGTGGAAGAGAGCCACCTCAATGTTCTGTGATGAGGTTCTTGGAGAAAGGAAACAGAGGGCCCACCCCACAGCTTTACTGGCTGTGAAAGAAATGAACGACAACATGCAGCAGAGCTGAATTTTCAGTTGAGGTAGTGAGGTAGGTATTCTAGGTCTGGGATTTAAAAAAAAAAAACAAACAAACAGGCTTTGCCACTTACTGGCTGTGTGATATCAGAAGACAAACAACCCTCCATTTCTGAAAATGAGAGAAAAAAATACAGCACCTCCCTTGCAGGCTGCTGAAGGATTAAATTAGGTGATATATGTGAGGTATTTAACATAGTTCCCAGCAGACGGGAAGTATGTCAACAGATCTCGGCTTTTAATTTGGCAGTATAGAGAATTTGAGTTTCCAGATGCCACTTATTGATAAATGGTAATTAAATGCATCTTTTTAAAAAAGATTATTTATCTATTTGAGAGAGAGAGCACGAGTAGAGAGAGAGGGAGAAACAGACTCCCCACTGAGCAGGGAGGCCCAATGCTGGGCTCCATGCCAGGACTCTGGGATCATGGCCTGAGCTAAAGGCAGACGTTCAACCAACTGAGCCACCCAGGTCTCCCTAATTGCATCTGTAGTTATACTCATTGTCTGATGATTTTGTTAAAAGTGCTCACATAAGATAGGCAGAGGCTCTTCCCGACCTGTATTTCCAATATTCCTAGAAGGGTTAGAGGAAGGAGGGAGTGTGCCAACAGTGGCATTCTTCCACAGAACTCATTGCCTGAGAGTCTGAAGCACAAGTGTCTTGGCATGGGTACCATGTGACAGAGCACTGATAGAAATCCGCTTCGTAAGATAGTTGTGAATATTAAATGAGATAAAGAATATGAAACTACTTAGAGTCTATGAAGTCATCGCCTTTTCCTCTTTCCTTTGCATGGTTTGGGGAAATGTTTAAAGTCTTTCTTTAGTGACTTACCCCAAATTTTTTCACAACCCCCCCAAATGGTCTTACATGACCATTTCTTTCCATAATAAATTCTTGAAATGCTATGTGTTTCTTAAACATTTTTTCCTAATAATCTCTCTTTCCTTTCTCACCCTTTGATCCTTTCTTTCCCTTGTAGTCTCTCCATTTCTCACATTCCTTTAATTTACATTTTGTTGCAGAATCCTGGTACAAGAGCTTTATCGTGGCACCAATCAGAGTGACTTTTTTAAATGGTCAGTTTCTACAGAAAAGAGTAGACTCCTTACAGGATGCATCCTGCAGTTCTCTGATAGATGTTTCTTTTTTCTGAATTAAAAAAAATGGCTTTTTTGGTATTCTATGCAAATGAACATTGACTATAAGTTAGAAACACATTCAGCTGCCTCCTCAAGCAAAGATGTCTTTTCAGTGTCAGAATTCTTGAAAGTCCTTGAATAAAAATTCACTTCCCTCTAGAGTTGTATTGATGTATTTTTAATATTGCTATTTTTCTTTTATTGTTGCAAAGAGACGCATTCTAATTTTGTTTGTAGTTTATAATCAAAAGGAACCAAGGGAAAAAAACTAGTAAGGGTCTATTGAAAGAGTTAAATCATTTCCCTACAGCTTTCCTAAGCGGAACTGATAGTCTTAGTCTGACTTAGAGAGCTGAAATAGAAAGGCTGCCAACATCTGTTTTGGTCAGAGACAGATAAAAGAGACTAATTCATAGTGGGAATAACCCATGTGTGGCATTCTGTATTCCATTACCCTTTTCACAAAAAAAAAATATGCATGATACAGATAGACAGATATATTTCTCCCTAAACTTTTCCACAGTGAAAATAAAAGAAAGGTGAAAGGCTCAAAAGAGTTATTATTGATTTATTTACCTAGAATGAAGCCAGGAGGCACAGCATGTCAACATTGCCACCATCACCAGGCAAGGTTGGGTCTCAGCCATTTGACAGAACTGGTCTTGAAATCTAAAAATACAAAAGTGAAAATAACTTTTCAAATATCCATAGAAACATGGGTTAGGGCTGACATAAACAACTGAAATGCAGGACTAATATAAAAATCTCTATTTTATCTATTAGTTGCAACCTTCTCTCCACTAAAACTAATTCAAGAACTGCTAAAATCTAGCCAAATAAACTTATCTGAGACCTGCTTCTCTCATTATTGGTAAAGATGTTAGTTAACAGGCAGGCAAGAGAAGTCATAAGCTATCTAGGTAATTGATGAAATCAAAGAAATAATCAGGGCATGGCTGTATCAGGAGATCGATACAAGGGTTGGTGGAATGTTTTGCATTTGGCAGGAATGCAGCTGTGGAGGTGGAGGAGAGAGATTTGGTTTCTTTGGTTGGTTGGTTGGTTGGTTGGTTGGTTGGTTGGCTTGCTCGTTGGTTTGTTGGTTGGTTGGCCTGGAATGAAGCCTGCAATTTCCTTTCTTACCTAAGAAAACACAAAAAGTTGCCAACATCCAGGGTCATTAAGAAACTTGTTCAACTCTAAATTACTTCAGATGAGTAGCTCAATGTTTAAACTCTACTTTCCTTTTTGACACTAATCCCTACATGGCCAAAATGGTGTTGTATGAGTTTTATGATATACTTTTTTTAACAATGAACAGGAAAATCTTGAGTCAAAGCCCCCTAGGAGACCAACTATATGCCACAGTTTTGACACCCAGAGCCCATGATTCCCATGAGAGGAAAAGTTCCACTTTGGCTACTCCACAAGTGGCAGGGTAAGTGTTCTTGTTCTTCCTGAGATTTGAATTCTCTTCTCCTGCTTAAAATTAAGCAAAATCTCTTCATGACTAATCATACTCTTGTTTTTCTATCTCTTTTCTTTCTTTTCTTCTTTGTCGTCTTTTTCACCTGCCCCTTTCTCTTCCGTCGTCATGGAAATTGGTCATGGTCTGGGTGGGGAATATGCCTTACACCTGAATACTAGAACACAAGCTCATTGAGGTCTAAGACTGTACAGAGAAGGTGCTCAAACATGCACTTTTAATTAAGAATAAAACCAGGACCACGCCAAGGTCTTACACTGAGGAAGTAGCTATGTCAGAGGGGGAGCGGCTCCTGAACAGGGAAGGTCAGGCTGATGTGGCACATTGTTTTTCCTATCTCAGAATCCGAAAACATTTGCTTATGAGCAACTGTCTTGTTAAATAACAACTGTATTCTTTGATAGAACACAGTACAAATGTTTTTATGTTTCTGAATTCTTTAAGCATCTCAGAGCCTTCATTAAGCAGAACTCGATGAAATGGAACACTAACTAACCCCACCCTCCAAAAAATATGGGTTTTTTTGTTGTTGTTTTGTTTTGTTTTGTTTTGGTCATCCTGCTTTTATGAGAAAGATCTAAATTTTAAGGGACTCACAGAGACCACAGATGTAATTGATGAAAATATCTCCATGTACACCTAGGACAGTAAATATTTAGGCCAATCTCTTAAATCTTCTACAGGCAGAGCATGGGATACTGAATGCCTAATGAGCAAACGTACTCAGAATTTTAATCCTGAAGCAGAACAGGGCCATGATATTGGAAGAAATGCTGCTATCTTCTCTCTGTTCTTACTAAAGCAAGAAAAACTGCTACTGCCCTTCAGAAAGATTTTCAACAAGAGAGAATATTCTTTTTTTCTTTGCATTCCAGATAATTGAATTTCTTTTTTCATCTGCCAAAGAATGTCAGTGCTCTGATCCTTCTAAGAAATCTGGGAGTAGTAGCCTGGAATTATTTATGATTTATGCCTACTGCCATAAAGGATTTGAAGCCCATATTCAAAGAACTGATATGACCAATATGCTAGACTCTGCCCTTGACTTTTTGACCAAAGATGTGTGCTTCTTTTACTCTAACTGTAAAACAAAAGATGAAGAGTTATAGAATGATGGAATTAGAAGGGATTGTTACTACTGGAAACTGTAGATCATTTGATAAAAAACCAAGTTCCAGAAAAGTAAAATAACTTGTCCAAGGCCAAAGGGCTCATGAGTAGCAGAAGAGAGAGAAGAACCAGGTCACCTGACTTCAAGTCTTTTCCCATTGGCCCAGATAGTCTCCCCACTGCACCCCTCTCAGGAGGATACTGCAATCAGGATGAGACAGACCATTTTGTGAAGTCAGAATACTAGAAAACATGCCCCGAGAGTATAAAATAATAAGCCCAATTTTCCTCTAAACTCCAACTTCTACCCTCTTACTTAGACTAACCCAATGGGCACCTCAACTGGGTTACAAACTAGCATCTTGGCTACCATGTGGCCTTTCCCTTCCACTGTCCCCAGGGTTACTGTCCCTGGCAAAGCCACTGATGAATGGAGTCCAAGTAAAACCTGCCTCTGAAAGCACCAGTGCCATCATTAGGCTTCTGGATTGCTCTCCCTGGACGGTGGGCTGGGCAGTGGTGGTGGTGGAGTCCAGCTCACATGTTGTGGACCAGAGCTGGTAGCATCAGGGGATACCAGACCATTAAGCTGGGAGTGGGGACGCATACAAGAGAAGGAGGTATAATAGGTTAGTAGGGTCTGAAGCATGTGTTGGGAGTTGGAATATGGCTCCATGGATTCAAGTACTAGAGAAAAGGATTCCACAGGAATGCAGTCCAAGGAAATAACTGGATTTTTTTCTCTTTCACATGTAGTTTTTGATGAATCAGGTCCACATGTAGGGCCTGTGGGTAGGAGTATGACTTTTTTTCTTCTCTTCTGGGAAAGCTATAATTAATTTGGGGGAGTGGAGGGGGTCTCAACAGCTATCTCAAGCCATTTCACGCTCACCTCACCTCTCACCCCTGACTTCACCAGGCCATAGATGGTCTTCTAGTATCTAACACAGAAGAAACTCTGGCTCTGGAAAAATAGAGTAGGAAACTCTGGAGCGATTGGGTGGCTCAGTTGGTTAAGCAACTGCCTTCAGCTCAGGTCATGGTCCCAGGGTCCTGGAATCGAGCCACGCATCGGGCTCCCTGCTCAGCAGAGAACCTGCTTCTCCCTCTCCCACTCTCCTGCTTGTGTTCCCTCTCTCACTCTGTCTCTCTCTGTCAAATAAATAAATAAAATATTTTTGAAAAATAGATATAAATAAATAAATAAAAAGAGTAGGAAACGCAACTTCATTTACAGACAGCAGTGCACTAGTAAAAGTTTAACAATCGGCTCAGTAGGAAAATCATATACATAAATACATGCATAAGTTTAATACAAATTTACTGATAAGAATGGCTGTAATGTATAAATAAGACATTCAAGCCTCTGTATTAGAAATTCTATATAATCAGTTGATTTCTCACAGAATGCTTTCTTTGATTTTTATCTTACTGTTGCATTCTTAGCCACCTATGGTTACAATTCTCAAACAAGTATAATTCTCACATGAATATTGGTTAATATTTTCATTTCTATTGAGGAGTAATAAACAATAAAGACAGATGTCAGAACAACACTTGTTCATTGATGATGTAAGCTGAGTCAGATAATAGTGTCTAAATACCCAAAGATACTTCCTCAGTTTAGAGGGCTAGCCACATGTAATGAATACCAGCAGAAAACACATGAAATTTATTATTACTTATGTTATTAATATTTTCTCCATCACAGGAGTGGGTTAACTCAGTGGGTTAAAGCCTCTGCCTTCCGCTCAGGTCATGATCCCAGGGTCCTAGGATTGAGCCCTGCATCGGGCTCTCTGCTTGGTGGGAAGCCTGCTTCTCCCTGTCCCACTCCCCCTGCTTATGTTCCCTCTCTCGCTGTGTCTCTCTGTCAAATGAATAAATAAAATCTTTTTTTTTTAATGTAGCAGAATAATTTAGAAGTAGTGAGTTGGGGGGTTATTCATTACCTTTACTTTTCATTTAACTTACATAATTCTAAGTTTATATAATTTAATTCTTAATAGCGGCTGTATTTAACAAGTAACTCACAAAATACCAACAAACTTAACAATCAGCTCTCATAAGCGGGTACACATGGGCTCTAGCACGCCATTGAAGGGAAAAGACAGTCTCCTGAAAACGCGTATCAGGAAAAAGATCACTAGTTTATAAATGTTCTTATAAAAGATCACCAGTTTAGGGGCGCCTGGGTGGCTCAGTGGGTTAAAGCCTCTGCTTTCGGCTCAGGTCATGATCCCAGAGTCCTGGGATCGAGCCCCACATCGGGCTCTCTGTTCCACGGGGAGCCTGCTTCCTCCTCTCTCTCTGCCTGCTTCTCTGCCTACTTGTGATCTGTCAAATAAATAAATAAAATCTTTAAAAAAAAAAAAAGATCACTAGTTTATGTGTTCTTATTAAGTTATAAAGCCGTTTATTAAGAAACCGAATTTTCCAATCCTTGTCCAGTCAGTAGACTTGGCTTTTCTGGCCAAGTGTGTGTGGGATGGGGGGTGGTTTGTATTCTCCTACTTCCCCCACAGCCTGTAACCACCCCCACCAACTCTCCCACAGACACCCACCGCACAGAAGGGATTCATTTAACACACCTCCTGAGATCTTCACCTTGTCCTATCCAAAATAACTCTTTCTGGAGCCAATTTTTTAGTGTGATTTATTCCAAACCTTTGATGGGGAAACTTGTACTCTTGAAGCTGTTCAGATGTGCAGCCAGTGGGGAGCTCGTGGACCACATTGGCTCCCACAGCTACAGATGCTGCGGCCAACCCCGACGCCCAAGGACACCACGTGGATTTATAACATTCCTTGAGGGGCAGCTGATCCGTAGCCTATAAATGAACGCATTATGCCTATCCACGTACATGTTTTTCATCAGTGACAGGTATTTTTATGGATTGGAGGCTTCATTTAAATGTTACATAATCCCCCTTTAATAAATAATGTGAATATTCAATAGAATTCAAACAAGAAAGACCGCCTTTGTTTCAGCATAGCTGGTTCAAAAACAGAAGGACTCCGCGCCAGTTAGAGACGGATCATCAAAAAGATGAGTTACATTAGATGGTATGATCACACGTCTATCCAAGTTTACTCATAATGGAAGAAATACAAATGGTTTAAGAATTTTTGCCTCCGTATATGGTCATCCTGAACTCTTCAGGCCTAAGAAGCTAGAG
The DNA here is from genome assembly GCF_010015895.1 of Lontra canadensis. Taxonomy (NCBI): domain Eukaryota; kingdom Metazoa; phylum Chordata; class Mammalia; order Carnivora; family Mustelidae; genus Lontra; species Lontra canadensis. The sequence continues at coordinate 98,796,250 of NW_022630995.1, forward strand.
AAAGGCACCATTTGGTCAAATCACTAATTTGGCTTACCTAAAAGCAAAGCCAGGATGAGTGAATTAAGAATGCAAAGTTACAAAATGCTTTGTAGAGAACACTTTTTTTTTAAAGATTTTATTTATTTTATTTGACAGAGATCACAAGTAGGCAGAGAGGCAGAGAGGAGGAAGCAGGCTCCCTGCTGAGCAGAGAGCCAGATATGGGGCTCGATCCCAGGACCCTGGGATCATGACCTGAGCCGAAGGCAGAGGCTTTAACCCACTGAGCCACCCAGGTGGCCCTAGAGAACACTTTTAAAAGGAAATTAAGTTGCATGACTCTGCAGGATAAGACATAAGTGAAATTCTATCCACACTGTCAGGTAGAGATTTGACTTCAACAGCATCAAGTGCACGAGACTGAGGTCAGCTAGGCATCTGTCACCTAATCTTCAAGAGTTTGTATTTCTAGCATTTAGCACAATGCCTGGCTAAACACTCAAAAGGAATTTCTAAATGAATGAATGAATGAATGAATGTCTTAATGACCAAAGACAGTATATTAGCGTTATTTTTTAAAGTTCCTCCTGTTACATTGACTACAAAATATGTTCGTAATTTTATTCATGGTACTAATTTTTTAAATAAACATTTTCCCTATTAATGTTATTGAAATTTACTAAATTATCATGTTTTCAATGGGAGTCTATATTTCAGAAGTTATAGTATGCCTCTGTTGTTTTTGTTTTGTTTTGTTTTTCCCATCCAGGATTAACCTCCCTTTCTGCCTTTAAGAGCCCCCTGACTTTCTCCTGGGAAAATTGCCCCCTCTCAGGGTACACGGAGGTATCTGACCCCAGTCCATAGATGGACATCGGATCCAAACCTGGTGTGGTCAGCAGTTACTATCCAGGGGCTTTATACACAAATCTCCCATCTGTGTACCTGAGACATACTTAGGCAAGGATCTAAGTAGCTTTATTACACAGTGGTCCTCTGCTTGGTGAACTGTACATAACTATCAGTGGCATGGGAAACTTTGCTTGTCTATGCAAAGCAGTGTGCTAAGCCCCATCAGTGTTACAAAGACTCATAAGACAGTCTCTACTTTCTAGAAGCATAGAGGCCAGTCGTGGAGCCAAATGCATCCCACACCAAGCACAGCATGAGAGCTAGGACAGATGCGTGAGCAAAGGGCTCTCTCGCGAGAAGCAAGAACTGATTCAATCTAGTTGACCTTCACTAAAAATGAGCATTTCTGCACAATTTCAAAAATGGCTTCGTTTTTAACAGGTACAATGGAAGAAGTCTCACAAGAAAAAGGAAAAACATCCATGGAAAGGTGCTGAACGATAAAAATGAATAAGGGATGCACGAAGGGTTTGGGTTAGGGAATAAATTAGGATGGAGCCTTCATCAGATTGAGGAGAGGGCTAAACACCCAGCAAAGGAGTTGGGCCTAATTCCACAGGCAATCCCAAGTTACTGCAGTTTGTAAATGAATGGGCTACAAAAACTAAGCTGAAACTGAAGAGGAAAACTCAAGCCGCAGTGTGAAGGATTTCACGAATAGGAGAAAGTGTGTTGGCAGGCGGAAAAAAGTAGGGAGGACTAGAGTTCATCCAGGTAAGGAAGAGTTAGAACCCAAAACGTGCACACGCCAGAAGGCACGGACGCAAAGAAAGATATTTTAAAGGCTTCTGCACACTGACTAAAAATACTCCTTGATAATGGATATGGGAAGTCAAGGGAGGTGCCACCACTTCTTGATAGGATGACTTGGAAGCTGTTAATACTGCTAATCAAGTAGAAAACTCAAGTTGAGGAACACAGCAGGACACAGGCACATTTTGTACTTTTCAGGTGTGAGGTGTTGGTGACATAGGTAAGAGGTATTGCAAGGCAACCGCAAATGAAGGTGTTTAGTCAGGATGAAGTTTAGAGCTGGAGGTAGAGATTCAGGAATCAGATCTCTGGGGGCGCCTGGGTGGCTCAGTCAGGTAAGCGTCTGCCTTCGGCTCAGGTCATGATCCCAGGGTCCTGGGATGGAGCCCCAAGTCAGGCTCCCTGCTCGGCGGAGAGTCTGCTTCTCCCTCTCCCTCTGCCTGCTGCTCCCCCTGCCCCCTTGTGCTCTCTCTCTCTCTCTCTCTCTGAAAAAAATAAATAAATAAAAATCTTAAAAAAAAAAAAAATAGAAATCATGAGATCTCCCAAAGAGAGACTATACGATGACACATAGGGGTATGTGAAAAGAAAGAACCACAAGTGACTCAAAAACTAGAATTCAAAACCAAAAAGAATCTAGAATCACTGAAGTGAAGGGATGGACAGTTTGAGGAAAGGCGTGATCCCCACATAATAGGTCACAGATAGGAGGAAGGTGAAGAGCATTTGTCCATTAAAAGCTCAAGTTTGCTCATTTGACTTTAACCGAAAGCTGGACGTTTTTATACAATATTGTTTTATATATACATATATTTTAGAGTTTCTTCCTCCCCAGGACCAGGGCCAACTAATACACTACTAAAACTAGATATTACAGAAAAGTGATTTAAATGAGAATTATCATTAATATTCCTTAAATCCCAAACATTCTCTCCAATGTTATTTTCCTGGTTTTTCTCTCCCCAAATTACTCTTCCCTCCAAACCCCCTCACCCAAAAAAAAGTAACATCAGGGATTCCAGCAACTTTTTTTTAGTCTTGCACTTTCAAATGTTCTTCTGTTCTTTTATTTATTTTTATTATTATGTTCAATTAGCCAACCTATATACTTTTAAATATTTTAATCAACTTTACTTATAAACCACTAACCTAGGAATTATTAGCCTCCAAAACTTCCATTTGAAAAAGTATATAATCACTTGCGTAATGATAGATAACTCAAATTTACTTTAGAAGAGACAAAAGAGCCTTCGGTTTCCCGCTGTGTTCTGGAAGCTCAGCAATGGGAGGGCATCCAGCCTATGAGGAGGAAATTAAGGAAAATTCCTTGCTGGACAAGTATTTATTTTGATAGAAGGCTATCACAGGCCAGGAATATTGCTTGCTAGCAAAGATTCTCAGTGTGGTCCATACACACTTTCTGGACATGCAGAAACAAGGACTTTATTCTTTTTTCCACAAGTGTTCATCTAAGTTTAAACATTGCAAAAATTTTACATTCACAACAAAGTGTTTCTCCCTTTCTCTATGCAGTTGAGTTTCAACTGAGTGTGAACTTTTGGACCAAAAAAAAATTATCCAAAGTTCAAGGATTACCACATATACTGTCATTTCCCCCCAAGAAATCTGCACCAATGAGGGCTTACACTCAAGTGTTTAGCTGCCATAGTCTTATACAGCTTCTCTAGAAGAAGCCAGAGGCACAAATCCAAGGCAGTTACTGTCTCTTTGTGGCTCATAGGGCAAACCAGAGCTGCTTCTAGTTGCCAGTGTCCCAGGAGCCACAACAAACTGAGTAGAACACTATGGAATTCGACCCCCATCCAAGCCCAGTAGGAAAGCCCACCAGTTGATCAGCCAATGGCAAAAGAGAGACATATCAAAAATGGAGCTGCCCAGTGTTCCTTCTTTTTCTTCTTCCTCTTTCCTCCCCTCCCTTTCTTCCTTCCTTCCTTCTTTTTTTCCCTCTCTTTACACTTTATTGAAGGATAACCTACTCAACTGCTCACTTTAAAGTATACAATTTGATGAGCCTTGACATAGATCTAACCATAAAGCCATCACTACAATCAAGATAACAGACATTTCCATCACCCATCAAGTTTCCTTGTGCCCCTTTGTAATTCATTCTTCTCTCCATCTCCATGCCCAGACAACCACTGGTCTAATTTCTGTCACTGTAATGTGTTTGTATTTTAGAATTTATGTGAAGGGAATAATGCAGTGCTGTATATCTATTCCTTTCTGTCTAGCTTCTTTCAGCATAATGATTCTAAGATTCATTCATGTTGTTCTGTGTATGAATACTTTGTTCCTTTATAGTAGTGTTCCATTACCTGGATATATCACAGTTTAACTGTTTACCTACTGATAAGGCCAAGCGTTGTTTCCATTTTTTTGAGCAAAGCTGCTATGAACAATTGTAGACAAGTATTCCTGGGAAATATGCTTTCTTTTCTCTTGGGTAAATGGGGAATAAAATGACTAGGTTATATGGTAGATATATGTTTAACTTTTTAAGAATGGCCAAATTGTTTATGGAGAATTAGTAATGTTTTTTCTTTAATGTTTGGTAGGATTCAAAAGTAAAGTCACATGGATGTGGGGTTTTCTTTGTAGGAAGACGCTTAATTAATTCATCATCTTTAATAGGTATAGAGTTACTTAATGTTGTCCTAAGGTTCACTGATGCTGTTTGGTCTTTTGTTCCCCTTTGTTCTTTTTGTTTGTTTGTGGTGGTCTTTTTTCTTTTTTCTTTTTTTTTAATTTTTTTTCAGTGTTCCAAAATTCATCGTTTAGGCACCACACCCAGTCTTCCATGCAATAATTGCCCTCCTTAATACCCACCCCACCCTCATTCCCCCTCTCCAAAACCCTCAGTTTGTTTCTCACATTTCACAGTCTCTCATGGTTTGTCCCCCCCACCAATTTCCCCCAACTCATTTCTCCTCTCCATCACCCCATGTCCTCCATAGTATTCCTTATGCTCCACAAGTAAGTAAAACCATATGATACGTGACTCTCTTGGCTTGACTTATTTCACTCAGCATAATCTCTTCCAGTCCCATCCATGTTGATACAAAAGTTGGGTATTCATCCTTTCTGATGGGTGAGTAATATTCCATTGTATATATGGACCACATCTTCTTTATCCATTCATCTGTTGAAGGGCATCTTGTCTCTTTCCACAGTTTGGTGATTGTGGACATGGCTGCTATAAACATTGGGGTACATATGACCCTTCTTTTCACTACATCTCTATCTTTGGGGTAAATACCCAGTAGTGCAATTGCAGGGTCATAGGGTAGCTCTATTTTCAATTTCTTAAGGAATTTCCACACTGTTTTCCAAAGTGGCCATACCAACTTGCATTCCCACCAACAGCGTAAGAGGGTTCCTCTTTCTCCACATTCTCTCCAACAGTTATTGTTTCCTGTCTTGTTGATTTTGGCCATTCTAACTGGTGTAACGTGATATCTCAATATGGTTTTGATTTGAATCTCCCTGATGGCTAATGATGATGAACATTTTTTCATGTGTCTCTTAGCCATTTGTACGTCTTCTTTGGAGAAGTGTCTGTTCATGTCTTCTGCCCATTTTTTTACTTGATTATCTGTTTTGTGTATGTTGAGTTTGAGGAGTTCTTTATAGATCTTGGATATCAACCTTTTGTCTGTAGTGTCGTTTGCGAATATCTTCTCCCATTCCGTGGGTTGCCTCTTTGTTTTGTTGACTGTTTCCTTTGTGTGCAGAAGCTTTTGATCTTGATGAAGTCCCAAATTTCATTTTTGCTCTTGTTTCCTTTGCCTTTGGAGACATATCTTGAAAGAAGTTGCTATGGCCACTGTTGAAGAGGTTACTGCCTATGTTCTCCTCTAGGATTCTGACGGATTCCTGCCTCACGTTGAGGTCTTTTATCCATTTCGAGTTTATCTTTGTGTATGGTATAAGAGAATGGTCGAGTTTCATTCTTCTACACATAGCTGTCCAATTTTCCCAGCACCATTTATTGAAGAGACTGTCTTTTTTCCACAGTATATTTTTTCCTGCTTTGTTGAAGATTATTTGACCATAGAGTTGAGGGTCCTTATCTGGGCTCTCTACTCTGTTCCACTGGTCTATGTGTCTGTTTTGTGCCAGTACCATACTGTCTTGGTGATCACAGCTTTGTAGTAAAGCTTGAAATCAGGCAACGTGATGCCCCCAGTTTTGTTTTTCTTTTTCAACATTTCCTTAGCAATTCAGGGTCTCTTCTGGTTCTATACAAATTTTAGCATTGTTTGTTCCAGCTCTTTGAAAAATGCTGGTGGATTTTTTATCAGGATGGCACTGAAAGTATAGATGGCTCTAGGCAGTATAGACATTTTAACAATGTTTATTCTTCTGATCCATGAGCATGGAATGCTCTTCCATTTTTTGTGTCTTCTCCAATTTCTTTCATGAATGTTCTGTAGTTCTTTGTGTACAGATCCTTTACCTCTTTGGTTAGGTTTATTTGCAGGTATCTTATGATTCTTGGTGCTATAGTAAATGGAATCAATTCTCTAATTTCCCTTTCTATATTTTCATTGTTAGTGTATAAGAAAGTCACTGTTTTCTGTACATTGCTTTTGTCTTTTTTCTTTCTGTTTCATTCTGGATAGTTTCTATGGTTATGTCTACAAATTCACTAATATTTTCTTCTCTAGTGTTTAATCTACTATTAATCCCATCCGGTGTATTTTTTCATCTCAAGTATTGATTTTCATCTTTAAGGTTTGATTTGAGTCTTTTTTTTATAATGTCTTCCACATCTCTCCTTATCATGCTCATGTTTTCCTCTATCTTCTTGAACATATGAGGCATATTTATAATAGTACTTTTAATTTCCTTATCTGTTAATCTTAGAATCAATGTCATTTCTGTGTCTGTTTCTGTTTATTTCTTTTTATCCTCATTATATTATGTATTTTCCCATTTCTTTGCATGCTTAGTCATTTTTTATTAGATGCCAGACATTGTGAATTTTTGGTCATGGAGTGATAGAAATTTGTTGCTGTGTTCCTTTAAATATTCTTAAACATTTTTGTAGGAAAGTTAAGTTACTTAGAAACAGGTTGAGCCTTTCAAGGTTTGCTTTTAATCTTTGTTAGGTGGGTCCACAGTAACATTTAGTTTAGGGCTTGACCCCACAGCTACAGAAAGGCCTTTCTGAGCAGCCTACTGAATGTCCTATGGTCAAGAGCTCTTTTCATTGTGAATGGTAGAAAGGTAAATTATTCTGAGCTCTGTGTTAGCTCCATAGATCATTCTACCTAAGTCTTCCCACTGACTCCAGAGCCTCAGAATTTTCCTCACATACATACACTGACCAGTTCTCAGCTAAAGACTTAAGGGTACCCTCTTCAAATCTCCATAGCATTTTCTGTCTCTCTCTCCGTAGCTTTCTCCTCTCTGGTACTTAGCCCTAAGAATTCTGGCCACCTTGGCCTCCACTTTCTCCTCAACTCAGGGAGGATGACAGTGCATCCCAGACACACTCACTAGGCAGTGACCTGGGCTAATCATAGAATTCCCTTCATTTGTTTTTCTTCTCTCACAGATCACTGTCTTGTACTGGCTATTTTTTTTTAAAGATTTATTTATTTATTATTTGAGAGAGAGAGAGAGCACACACAGGAGGAAAAGGATGGAGGGAGAGAGAGCATCTCAAGCAGACTCCCTGCTGGGCATGAAGCCTGATGTGGGGGTCAGTCTCACCACCCTGAGATCATGACCTGAGCCAAAACTAAGAGTCAGATGCTTACCCAAATGAGCCACCCAGGCACCACTTTTACTGCCTATTTTAAAATAACTAAACACAGTTGTTACACATATTCTTGACCTTTTTTTAGTTGTCTAATGTAGAAGGGTAAACTCAGTCCCTGTTACTCCATCATAGCACAATGTGAAACTGATTCAGGAAACTTAATGTCAGGTTCAAAGAACTTAACTATAAATTCTAAGGGTTGATGTTGAGCAATTGCTACAAATTTGTCAGTCCAATCCAGAGCCACACAACCCATAAGTAATAGTGTGTGTTGCTCCATATTTTCAGATACCAGCCTAATGATTTGGTGAGATTTTCTCTCTAGTTCTGTGCATGCAAGCATGGTGGGGGGGAGGGGGTGTTCCTAGAAACATGCATGAGTATATATTTTGTATCCAGCTTTGTGACTGCATTTTAGACCTAAATTTATAAGTAAAATTTCTTTAATGCACATAAACAGGAAATAGCCACTTGTGAATTCATATGTTGGAATTCTGTTTCTAGAAGTATTGTGAAGAATGATGCTTTGTTCAGGTGAGTGAGATACTGCTGTCAGTAGAAAAAAATACGGAGTGAGCTGCCTTCAGGAATTGCCTTGGACCTTCACTACACAGCCCACCAGTTTCAATCAAGAGCTCCCTGCATTTCCCATTTCCTAAGATTGAATTTTACTTTCAAAAGAGTAAGCTCTTGACCTGACTAGAGCCTTGCATGAGAATTAGCTGCCCATTCACCTGCACCCACAGCACCCCCTCCTCTGACACTGTTCCTAGAGCTGCCTTGGCTGTCTGCCCAGACCCTTGACTTCTTGAATTGGGGCCCATCATGTTTCTCATGGCTGGCTGAACCCAAGGCCATCCACCTTTCCTTGACCTTCGGTATAAACTTTCTAGACTCCTGTCTGCCTGTCCACCTGGCCATTGCTTGGCCTGATGCCCAGAACATGTTAAAAGCAAAAGGCAAGATTTAGGAATCTACTTGTTTCCTCTGAACCATAGAAAGGTAGCTGGCAGTCAAGAGAGATGGATATGGTATGTGTTTATAAAGTTAAGTGAACCAAGGACACAACTACAATATTAATGCAACTCAGCAAAACACTTTTAATCCAGGCACTGTGCAAAGGTCTAGAATACAAGCTGAATAAGACATTAGCCTGATGAGGGGGACTCACCTAGTTTGGGAGACAAGCGGGTAAGAGATCATAATATAATACAGCTTGTGAAAGAACCACAGCTTCTCCTTGCCTGCCTAATTTTGAACTCTCAACTTTTATTTACATATACATTTGGATAACAGACGATACATATTACTACGAGATGACACCTACAACATGTCCTTTCCTATTCCCACAGCTTATATATCTGTCTTTCTCGCTAAGTTTTAAGTTCCCTAAGGATGAAGGCCATATCTTATTCCTGTCTTGGCACTTCTAATGACTAACATAAGTTTTCCTTGAATTGAAATACATGAAGCTCACATATATAAGGGTCTATTATGAAGTATTTAATTATATAACTAACACATAATAAATTAAAGCATGCCTCTTGATAAATAGCAATGATTCCAATTATCTTAAGAGATACAGGTGGTTACAATTCACAACGGGAAGTTAATAGGTTAATTAACTAAGTGGTTAAAAGGCAAAGCAAATGTATTAAAGTTGTTTAGTGTTTGTTCACCTTACCCCAAGTTTTATCTTTAATATATGTGTGCAGTAAGGTTATATCCACATATAAGCAATTATAATGATGTCAGTGCCACGCCTCTGGGTCAGTGACACAATGGCAGCTAGAATTCATATTTTCAAATAAAAACAATTCTAGATCTTGCCATTGTTACTGTTTTCCAGTCTTTTGGCCACTACCCTCATCTATCATACCTTTACTCTATATGCAGTTGTCTAGAAAGAGGATAACCCTAGACAGTTTTGGGCCTAGGAAGAGAAAACAAGGGTTTAGCTAGCAGCCAAGGAGGGGTAGGAGGTAGGAAGGACAGTCAAGGTTAGGGTTTCTGCAAGTAACAAAAAGTCAAATATATAATAAAGGAAAGTTCTGTATGCTTCAGTACAGCTAGATTTGGAGGCTCAAACAATGTCATCAGATCCTACCTCTTTACCTCCCAGCCTGCCCTCTTCTGCGTTGGCTTCATTCTCAGCCTTCATCCAGCTCACTGAAAAATTTTACCCTTTGTGGAAGCTAAGCGCAGTGTCATATTTTCCAGAAACTTAACATTGTACTTAATAGTGAATAAAGGATGAATGAAATTGTTTAACCACTCTCTGCTTTGATATGCTGCAATGTAAAGCTCATTGACAAAAGTATTAAAATGTGATCTTAACCAAGGGAGGGGTAGTACTTTCAATCTTGACAATTGCTAAACTCCGTGGTAGCTTCAAGTCTCACAAACACATTATACTAAATGACAGAATTCTATAGGTTTGCTGATGGATCTGAACTTTAATAAGCAGTATTTATTCAGTTTATCTCTCAAAGACCATGATGGGATTTATAATCTAGTTTTTTATTACATTTTTTTGTCCTCAGTTGACCATTTGTTGTGGTGAAATAATATAATTGAGTTCTCGCCTTTGTCTTTGTCTGGCCTGGCCTGGCTTAACACATGTAATTTACAAGGTCAGACTGTGTTTTATTCAAGTATTTATCCCCATCAGAGTGTTTGTCCAAAGTAGGTGGGTTATAAGTATATTTTAAATGAATTGCCTCCCTCTTCAACAGTCCGACTGACTCTCCTTCTCTGGTGTTTTGCAGACTCTGCCAGTCCCTGCATTCTTGCTCGCTAACTCATCTGTCTAGTGCCATGCCTGTATCTCTCAAGATTCCAGATCATGTGCACGCTCTGTGTGTATGTGTGTATGTGTGTGTGTGTGTTTCAGTGAAGGTATTATTTGCATAGAGTAAAGCACAAAAATCTCAGTTGCTCAACTGTACAATCTGATGAATTTTTACTAAGTGAATAGATTTGTGTGACCATCAACAAGCTCAATAAGTGAAGCCTTTTTCTTATTTTTTAAAGATTTTATTTATTTATTTGACAGAGTGATCACAAATAGGTAGAGAGGAAAGCAGAGAGAGAGAAGGGGAAGCAAGCTCCCTGCTGAGCAGAGAGCCTGATGCGGGGCTCAATCCCAGGACCCTGAGATCATGACCTGAGCTGAAGGCAGAGGCTTTAACCCACTGAGCCACCCAGGCGCCTCAAGTAAAGCATTTCTGAGGGGCTTCCTTACACCGCCTTCCAGCGTCCCACCAAAACTAACTGCTTTTATGACCTCCCTCGTTATAAATTATCCTATTGTTGAACTTCATAGAAATATAAAGTCATACACTGTAACAGTTATCTTTCCAAAATAACAAACCACCCCAAAACTTAATTGTTTAAAACAACCACCATTCTTTGCTCGTAATTTTCTGGGTCAGCAGTTTGGCTTGGGCTCAGCTGGGAAGTTCCCCTGTTTGTCTCAGCTTGGGTCACTCATGTGGCTACAGTTATGTGGCTACAGTTATGTGGCAGCTCAGTTTGGTGGTTCATGGCCTAACGAGGCTCAAATAAATACCTAGTGGTTTTTGCTGTCAGTTGGCCTGTATGTGTCCAGCAGGGCAGACCAGGCATTTATCAGGTGACATCCGTGCTCTGAGAGGGTGAGGCCTAGACTGAGGAGTCACACAGTGGTCCTTTCCCCTCACACTCCCCACCCCACCATATTCCATTGGTCAGAGCAAGTCACAACAGCAACTGATATTCAAGAGAGGAATATATAAACTTTATATCCTACTGAAAGTAGTTGCAAAAAAAAAAATGTGGCCATTTTTATTTTACCACAGATAACATGTCCTATTTATGTCTGACTTTTTCACTCAACGTTATGAGATTCATACATGATATTGTATATATTATTAAATTGTTCTTTTTTTGTTTGGGTGTTGAAAATACCACAAACTATGTATCCATTCTACTGTTGATAGGCATACAGATTATTTTCGATTTGTAGCCATTATGAAAAAAGCTGTTAGGAACATTCCTGTATGTGTCCTCTAGTGAACACAGGTACTCATATCTATTGAGTATATAGCCAGGAGTAAAAGTGTTGGTAAATATATGGTATGTGTATATTTAGCTTTAACTATACTGATAAATATTTTTCCAAGTGGTTATTTTGCAAAATGTTGTGATCTACAAGTTTCACAGTGACTTGGAAAACTATTTCAATACCATTCCCTTTATGTCTTCTTGGGTTCTCAAACAAAACTATGGATTTTTCCCCCCTCTGTCAGGTATTCCTATTACTCTTATAATGGTAAAAATGATTTCAACATAGCCATCTCTTAATTAATTCGATCTAAACACATTTCCTTGAACAATCAAAATATCAACCTCTTTTCTGAATGGCCTAGAGGTAGAAGACAAATCTAGTATGTCTAATTGACAGGGTGTACAGCAACTGAGTCAAAGAGACATGATCAGAATCACACCAACACCAAAGTGTGAGAGAAGGGTAAGGGCAGGGTAACTAACATTTATTGGAGACCTACTGTGCCACAGTCCCTGTGCTATGCACTCTGCCCATGGATCACTGAGTCCTCACAGTAATACTGGAAGGTAGGTTCGATTATTCCTATTTTAGGTGAGTAATGGAGACCCATATACCTACCTAAAGTCACATTTCACCTGCTAAGTAGCAGAGTGTAGATCTAGATTGTCATATGCACTACCTAGCATTGTACCAAAAATTATGAAATAAAGATCTTTAAGGTGAACAAGATGCATGAATTGCCACAGAGTGGATTGTAACTAATCTCTTGACCAGCACTCAGATACACTGAGGTCAGAGAAAGCCAAAATGGCAGGAGTTGCAAACTCCTCAACATGTTCCCAGAATACACACTAAAAATGTCTCATATAGTTTATTATGAATTATTTTTCAAGCCAAATTTCCTCCCACTGCCTCTGGTACTGGGGGGTGAATAGCTCTTTCCACAAACCCAGGAGTGAGGACCACCATGTGGTTGAAAATAACCCAGGGTACCAGGAGAGCATATCTGAGCCCACATTCATGTGACCTTTTCCCTAACAGTATTCTCCCAATTCTAAATTCCTCTTGGCCCACACATGATAACATTTTGAGTTCCCGGATGAAGCTCTTTGTGTTCTATTGGAGTCCGCATTTATACCTTCCCCACTCACTCCAATTCACTCAGCCCCCAGACACTGGACCAGTGTGTGTCTCTCTCTTGTGCATACCTGACACCCCACAGGCCCTTCTGTCCTTGCTCAGCCCTCTCGCTGAGCACAACACAGCCCATTCAAATATACACGTGAGGCATGATTTACAATGAAGTGTATTTAATTTGGGCTTCCTTCAGTTTTGTCACCACAGGAAAACACTTGGTTCTGCCTCATGTACTATCAAAACGTGTACCTCCACACACAACTGCTATTTCTCCCATTCAGCAACACACACACACACACACACACACACACACACATACACACATCTCTTCACAGAAGTTCATCAATGCCTTTGTCTTTTTTAGTCTGTTATTAAGGCATTTCTTTCTTCTGTCAAAGCTACACATTTTCCATAATTACCTAGCCCTTTCTGAAGAAGAGTAAAATAAACGAAATCAATAATCTATATATGCTGCAAATGTCTCCGTCTTTGAGGTGCTTTCCCAAGCTGTGAGTCACCATGGAGCTTTGAAGATCACCCACCGTGGGCTGAACAGAAATGAATGTCCTTCTCCTGATTACTACCTAAAAGAACAAGGGCCTGAAATCTCCTGAGTTCTTAGAACTTTCACCCCTGGATGACACATGGGAAGTGTCTGTGAAAAAGCAACACTACTTGTTGGAACTTGGGGGTTTATTTTGAAGACTGAATGCATAATGATTAAGAGCTGGAGGTTTGAGTCCTAGGCCAGCTACTGTCCAACAGTGCGACCTTGGGAAAGTTACTTCACCTTCCAGAAAATAGAAATGATGTTATCTAGCTCATATTATTGCTGTGGAAATCCTTGAGATAATAAAGTGTATCTTACAGTGTCTATCTAGCATATAACAAGGTCTCAATCCATGTTAGGTAGTATTATTTCAACAAACTCTGTCAAAATCACCATTGCATCTTCAGCCTGCCTTCCGATCTCCTTCCTCTTTCCTATTCCTGGACTATTGCCCTACAGGGAAATGTCCACACTTTGTGATTACTTCTTATACTCTATTTCCAGTTTGGCTCAACTCCATCCCTCCCCACAACATGAATTCCTGCACCCCTACCAGGCTCTTCCACATGCCCTGTGGAACCTCTGTCTCAGTGTAAACACGCATTTTGTCCTTTCTCCTCAATGCTGGCTTTTCCCTGAAGGTATCATTTCCCTTACAACCCCTTGTAATGGTAACCATTCATCCCATAACCCACCACCTTTGAGATGAGCATATTCTAATTGCAAACCTAGTTCAGTCACCTCCCAACATGTGCTTACCTCTGAATTCAAAACCATCCATATACATCACTTTCCTCCATTTTTTTTTTTTGCTGTCATGTTTCTTATCTCTTTCATGAATTATACCTGATTTGAATTTTATTCTTACTCATGTATTTAACAATTATGCTGTATTAATAGGTGCATGGAACTCTACATCATGCCTTAGGAATATAAAGGTAAATAAGACATTATTCAGGTTCTGTGAATTAGCAGTCTGGTGGGAAAGCGGACACATAATAATAAGAGAACATTATTTATTATAATGAGTGCTATCAAGGAGATAAGTACCGATATAACAGAAGTTCACACCCTGCAGTCACCTCCCTGCCCGTTATGTCTCCCCTTCTAAGCCCTGTATCTTGCATACCCTGATCACCTCAGCTTTTCTATTTGTCTGCTCTACAAACAGAAACCCCTTTCCCCTTAAGATCTGGTTATCTGTAATTTGGAATTGCTCACTTCCAAGATCTTAAACTCTTAAATGTCCCTCATTGAAGATAACCTCGAATCCCTATGAAATCTGCTATCTGCCTTCATTTTCCTCCATTTCCTAAAACACACCCTACCTTACTATTTGTTGGTCCCTCTTATACCATTTTAGTATCTCTATCTAGTTCCGTTAATTCTATTAGCCCATGTTCTCCAGTCTTGGAGAACTTACTTGGAGAACCCCTAACCTGAGTCTTCAAACCATCCATGGTCACATTTTCTTCTTCCAAGGTTCTATTATTGGAAACATTGAAAATAAAAATAACAATAATTTAAAACTGAATAGTTCCATTAAATCCAATCCAACCTCAACTGGCAACTTTTCCTACACAACAGTACTTTCATTCAGTGAAACCCAATTGCATGCCCTACAAAGCCAATTCCACATCATTTCCCTTCTCCAAATCCTCCCACCACATTACCTCAGCTGAAGCCATAGGACAGCTCTTTTAACTTGCCCAATTCCTCTTCCAAATATCTCCAAACTCCCATTCATTTTTCCTTTCTTCCTACCCAGCACAGAGAACAGAATAGTTTCCAGGGCTAACCACTAAGCTTGTGACACTGATCTTACCCAGTTCATCTTCTTGGAGTATCATATCAATTGTCATTGGCTTGATTCTTCCCTTTCTCCCTCTCCACTGATCCTTCCCCCCTTCAGCCTATAAACAAGCTACAGTCTCTCTTCCCATCCTATAAGAACATTCCCTTGATACGCTACGCCTCAAGTTACCATCCATTCTCTTTTCTTTTCTTTTTTTAACTGCCAACTTCTTGAAAGAAACCTATACTCATTGATTTCCACTTCCTGACCACCCAATGCCTGGGCAATCTTCCTCCCAGCCATGTGGCTCTAATAAGAGTGTCTTACTTAGCACAGATCACCAAGGAAAATACAAGATACTAGAGAAATAATTTGAAACCAAGGTTAAATGGAGTAGAGTTAGGCCTTTTCAGTGACATTCTCATAAGAATTAAGTACCACCCAATTCTCACAATTGTGTGTTGTTGATTTAGAAGGAGGAAAAAAAATGTTCTTAATTGTTTTTCAGAGAAAGGAAGAAACTTCAGGATGTAAATTACAAATCATGCAGGTTCTTTTTCCTCTTTTCTGGAATACTCTAATTTTTAGAGCATAATGACAGTATATGGTGTTTTATATAACCATTTTGATTAATAATATAGAAATCCATTTTGTATGAAATGAAATATATCAAGTCTTAGAGTTCATACAGTAGTCCTTATTTATAAAAGTAGTTCCCAGGAATAGCAATGAATCAATTGAACTAATTCTTTCATTATTCTGAAGAAAGATAAGCAATAAAAATGTGGGGGAAACATAGCTAGAATCCAGATATAATATGTCTATAATCTCTAGTCAAGGACCATGACATATACTCTTCTAACTATGACAGAATGAAATTCAAGATTAATAACATGTTTTCATGAGTTTTAGGAATTTTTTACATGTTGCTGTTTCTGTTTTGCTATGACTCACTTTCACTGGGATTCTGCTGACAATCTGTTCTAATGCATTCTTATCTTCCAAAGTGTATCATTAGTTCTGCCTTGACATATCCGTATTAGTGTCATCAATTAACCCCATGCTTGCCAGTTTCACAATATAAATGCTTTATAATTAGAATAATGACATTCAATCATAGTATAAGAATCAACTGAGCCTTCAGAAAACTGAGGGTGTGGTCTCTCTGTCTGGTCTCTCCAGGTTTCAGACAACTAAGGACATTTCTATTTCTACCTCATGCAATGCAGGGTGACATCTGAGAGTGTCTAAAGAGTGAGTCTTTGTCATTTCAGACAAATTTAAAGTGTTAAGGTTTACACATTGAGATATCACCTTACACCAGTTAGAATGGCAAACATTAACAAGACAAAGAACAACAAATGTCAGAGAGGATGTGGAGAAAGGGGAACCCTCTTACACTGTTGGTGGGAATGCAAGTTGGTGCAGCCACTCTGGAAAACAGTGTGGAGATTCCTTAAGAAATTGAAAATAGAGCTACGTTATGACCCTGCAATTGCACTACTGGGTATTTACCCCAAAGATAGAGATGTAGTGAAAAGAAAAGTCATATGTACCCCAATGTTTATAGCAGCAATGGCCACAGTTGCCAAACTGCGGAAAGAGATAAGATGCCCCCTTCAACAGATGAATGGATAAAGAAGATGTGGTCCATATATATAATGGAATATTAATCAGCCATCAGAAAGGATGAATACCCAGCATATATCAACATGGATGGGGCTGGAGGAGATTGTGCTGAGTGAAGTAAGTCAAGCAGAGAAAGTCAATTATCATATGGTTTCACTTACTTGTGGAACATAAGGAATACCATGGAGGACATGGGGAGATGGAGAGAAGAAGTGAGCTGGGGGAAATTGGAGGGGGAGACAAACCATGAGAGACTGTGAACTCAGAAACAAACTGAGGGTTTTGTGGGGCGGGGGGTGGAGGATAGGTGAGCCTGGTGGTGGTTATTAAGGAGAGCACATATTGCATGGAGCCCTGGGTGTGGTACATAAATAATGAATCTTGGAACACTGAAAAAATAAAATTAAAAAAATATATATAGAAAAATATTAAGTGTTATGGTTTAATTCTACTAGAAGAAAGGTAGGAGGAAAGTATGACTTGGAGGGTGTTAAAAATTCTTGGTTCACAGATTTTATTTCTTAGAGTGCCCCTTTTATGGGTGTATTCTTAAGAAGAAGGACTTCTTTACAGTATGTCTTCACCATCATATCACATAGTTAAGCAAGAAAGAGCTGAATGCTGTTTGCAAGTACATAGAAAATGCCAGAGCCAGATAGCCAGGTCTCATGGAGGTTACCCTCTCTACCGCAAAATCACAAAGGGAAAAAAGTACAGAGAGCCTGGGCTAGCTTTTATTTTTTTTTATTTTTTTATTTTTTAAAGATTTTATTTATTTATTTGACAGACAGAGATCACAAGTAGACAGAGAGGCAGGCAGAGAGAGAGAGAGAGGGAAGCAGGCTCCCTGCTGAGCAGAGAGCCCGATGCGGGACTCGATCCCAGGACCCTTGGGATCATGACCTGAGCCGAAGGCAGCCGCTTAACCCACTGAGCCACCCAGGCGCCCCTGGGCTAGCTTTTAGTTTTAATGATCAAAGAATTGAGAGTTGAGAAATTGCCTTTTTCTTATATTTCACCAAGACTATATTCAGTTAAGAGCCTTAATTCTGTTAATTGTGGAACAATAATGCACCTTTCCATGGCTATTTCCTGACAAGTGAAGAAGCCTAGGGTAAAACTCCTCTATACCGTAATTAGGGCTGGAATACATCTTGTCCCTTGTCCAACACTGCTTACTTATACAATGTTATTCACACACCAAAGGGAATTCTAGTTACCATGAAAAACAAGCCACAGGGACACTATAGAAATTTCCCACAATTATTTGTTCCAAAGTAAATACATTTCCTTTGATTTTGACAGAACCATAAAACACAGAAGTGTATTGTGAAGCTCTGTTTAGCTGTGTGTTTACCAATACCCTGGAGGCTTTACTCTTTGAAACGCAGCAAGATTACATCATGCTGTCTCATCTCTCATCACTTGGCATGCGTGTATGTTATACCTAACAATCAAACATCAGCAGGGAAAAACAATGAACTAATTCATGAATCAGGATTCTGTTTTATATTCCATTTGTGTAGGATAACCATGACTTAGCTTAAATAAGACTTTATGTCTTGATTACAGGTTTTAAAGCACGAAGTATTGACCAAGCCTGGGTCCCTGGTAAAACACATGAATCACAGACTATTCGTACTTTCTTTGTTGAAGGAGCATGTAGGTGTTAACTCATGTAACGGGATAGGAAAAAACAGAAATACAGAAGACTGTCATTTCTCAATTTTATCACCGTTCTTCTCATCCATAAAAACAATAACTTATGTTCGCTGAACTTTCTTTTCTCTTGAGAATAGTTTCAAATGTTTGAGCTACTGTAACTTTCTCTCCAAAAATCAGACAGCCACTTCAGGGAAGCATTTTGTTTTCATTTTTGATGGCAAACTTGGGTTTTCACTTCATTTGATTATGGGTACAGTGGGATTATAAAAGAGTGTTAAATGCTCACAAACCACACAAGAAGTCCCATTACTTTATAGGGTGTGTGTGTGTGTGTGTGTGTGTGTGTGTGTGTGACTATCCTCTTATTCACTCAGTAAATATCGAAAACATCTAAACTGTGGCAGGCATTGACCTTCCAAGAAATAATACAGAAGGATCTTGTAGTTCTATGGTCTCCTTAACCCTGATTCATTCACATCCATTCCCATGGCTACATTTTAGCTTTACATCACCTGGAATTGGGTCAAATAAGTCTCCTAAATGCAAACCACACCTTTCTATCTATGCCCTTGCCCTGGTCCTTTACACTTTTAAAGCTAGTCTTTGATATTGCTGATACCTTTAGTTTTTCATCACTTGGGAGGCCTCCAAACATACCTGGATTCAGATACTAGCTCACCTAAAGCCACATTTAGTCTATGGCAGCAGGCTAGCCTGTACCTTTTCTATCCTTTCTAGCTTCCTTTGTCTCTTACTGCCTTCACCATGACAAAGCCAACTCAGTTCAACCCAACCAGATTCATGGAAGCATCAGTGGAATGGCATGGCCTCAGACAAAGTACTACCTTTGGAATCAGTCTGTGGTTTGTTTATGCCTTAGCCAGTGGTCAGCTGTATGACTTTATTAAGTTGTTAATCTCCACAGACCTCAGTTTTTCCATCCGTATCATGGAAATAATAATTACTTCATCACATACTTCACTATGAGGAATAGAGAATGGGCACTTTAATTATATACCATAGATCCTGGGATGAATAAATAGTAACTAACATTATTTTGTCTATTTCTGGTTTAGGTCTGCTAAACCCTTCTGGAGAAAATTACATATTCATGTTACTGGGCGCCATTATAAATTTATGAACTCCAATCTTAACTGGGCCCTCAAGGGTTTCTCATCTACTCCATTTCCGTTCTCCATAACAGCTGTTCCAAACCTTTACCACTTTCCTCGAGGGTCTGACCAGCTCCCTGCCTCCCCTGCTCTCAGCAGGTGGCTTAACCTCCCCTTCACTGAGATAACAGTTGCCTTAGAGCAAGTCTGCTTCTGTCCTGACTTGTCCAATCAGCCATGTCATCGCACCTCCTCTCCCACTTCACTTCTATCTCAGGAAAAGAGGTATTCCAGCTCACTCGATCACTAACTAAATGACTCAGAAAGTATTTATTGAACGTAAACTGAGCATACGTCAGGCCCTGAGCTGGCTGCCAGCCTACCCTCAAACAGCTCTACCCTCGTGGAAGAGTCAGACCCACAAACAAACTAGACCCAAACAACAGGATATGTGCTACAACAGATGTGAAGACAGATACCAGCCAAGACTTGCAAGGTCAGCTATGACAGCTTCTGGTAAGTATCTGAGCTGAAAACTAAAGAAGAAAAGGAGTAACCAGGGCTTTCAGACAAAGAAAGCACGATATGTACCAATCATGGAAACATGAAAAAGTCAGATGCTATCCATGAGTCAAGTACCAAGAGAATGAGCAACTTCAATGTTTTTAAGTGTAATGAGACAAAAAAATTCCATGCATTAAGGGGTAGAAACCAGTCAAGTGATTTCAGATTCTTTTATTCCTTTAAAAAATACTATCTAAACAACATTCAGATAGGACACACACTGCACTGAGCCCTCTGCCTGAAGATAAGAAGATCTTCCGTGAAAGTTCCCAGACCTCATAGTGGGGATGGATGACAGAGGATTGCCATAGCCCATAGCACATCCCTGAAGCTTTTCCAGGATGTCTTTCTAGTAAATCATGAAGGTTTCCAAACTTTTTTATGCTTTCCAAAGAAGAAACTGTGGGCCCACATTACCTATATTCCAATAAGTCCAAGGAGCATTGTGACTTATAGTAAGAAACATGTATCAGGTCTTCATCCCCACTTCTGGCACAGAGCCCTTAAAACCATTGGAATTTCCTAAGTAATGAGAGCAATAAAATCAGGTGATTTTTGTTATGTTAATGAGATGATTTTTGGAAAGCACCTAAGGAGGAGGGCTGCTTGCCAACCAATGTGACTGGGGGGTTAGACCTTTCAGGCCCACACCCCTGACCTCTGGGGAGCAGAAAGGGGGCTGGAGGTTGAAGCACTCGCCAACGTCAATGATTTAATCAGTCATGCCTATGTAATGACGCCTCTGTAAAAACTCAAAGGGAGGGAGTTTCAAGAGCTTCTGGGTTGGTGAAAATGTGGAGACATGGGGAGAATGGTGCCCTGGGAGAGGGCATGGAAGTTCTTCACACTTCCTCACATCTTGCCTTATGTATCTCTTCCACCCAGTTGCTCCTAAATTATATCCTTTTATAATAAACTGGTAATCTAGTAAATAACTGTTTCTCTGAGTTCTGTAAGTCACTCTACCCAGTTAGCCAAATCCAAAGAGGGAGTCATGGGAACCCCTGATTTATAGCTGGTCCATCAGCAGCGCAGGTGACAACCTGGGCCAAATCTAGCAACACCTGAAGTGGAGGGCAGTCTTGTAGAATTGAGCCACTAATCTGTGGGATCTAATGCTATCTCCAGGTAGATAGTGTCAGAATTGAGTTGAATTGTAGGACTCCCAGCTGGTATCCAAGTATTCCTTGGATGTGTGTTCTTCATCCTTAAACACTTCATGCTGTTAACAACCTCCTTTGTTGTACTTTCATATTTCCCCCATGGCTTAGCATTATTGTCATTTTGAATTATCTACGAAAGGTACACTGATCTTTTTCATGGTAAGGGCCTTCCAAAAAGAAATTGTACCCAAATTCATCTTTGTGTCCCCAACACCAAGTACAACACTGAGCACATATATACTGCTATGACATTTGTGCTTTTTTCCCCATAATGTTATGGAGATCATTCCATATCATTTCATACCTCATTCTTCTTTTTTTTTTTTTAAGATTTATTTATTTGACAGACAGACAGATCACAAGTAGGCAGAGAGGCAGGCAGAGAGAGAGGGGGAAGCAGGCTCCCCACTGAGTGAAGAGCCCAACGCGGGGATCGATCCCAGGACCGTGGGATCATGACCTGAGCTGAAGGTAGAGGCTTTAATCCACTGAGCCACCCAGGCACCCCGATACCTCATTCTTCTTAATAGCTGCATAGTATTCTATTGTAGGGGAAGTCTTAAAATTTAATTTCTGCTGATGAACACATCAGTTATTTCTAATTTTTCTTTGCTACCAATAATGCTATACTGAATATCTTTATAAATATGTCTTTGTGCAGGTGTGTGAATGTGTCTGTAGGATAAATTCCTAGAAATGGATCCATTTTAAATTTTTCATAAATACTAACAAACACTTCTCCAAAAATAAATATTTTATCAGTCCACATTTCCACCAAAAGTTGTTTGAGAGTACTGATTTCCATATCCTTACAAACTATCATAACTGTGTTTTAAATTCTTTGCCAATTGGATATGTGAAAAAATATCACTGTGCCTTTAATCTGCATTTCATTGAATATAAAGAGGTCAAGAACCTTTCTATATGTTTAATGGACGTTTGTATTTGTTCTTTTATAAACTACCTGTTAGTATTTTTTTGCAATGTTCACTTCTAATTAATTTGTAAGAATTTTTTTTAACTTTTCTAATTTTTTTTTTGCCATAGTGCTTGCAAATAGTTTTCAATTCAGTAAAGCACTTTTCAGTGCATAAAGGTTATGTGTTCTGAGTGGATTTCATCTTTTATTAATATTAAAATAGCCCCTCTGTTATTTTCGTGTATTTTGTCTTAAATATTTCCTTTCTCTTCTATTTCACCCCTAATATATTTTTGTATGCATTTACCTGATATATCTTTTCATGTCTCTTTTTAAAAATATTCTTTGTCATTTACTTTTAAGTAGTCTCTGTAAATGGAAAATAGTGATCTTGCTTTTTCACCTACTTGGAAAGCCTTTGCTTGTGAGTGTGTGCACATGGTGTTAAGCAGTGCAGGGAAGGGAAGGAACTCATTCACATTCATTCTGCCCACTCATATATTCTTACTACTGAAGTAGTCTTCTTGCCACCTTCTTAATTTGTACTTCAGTTTATTATATCTGCTTTTTGCTTCCTTTCTTCTTTATTAGCTTGTGTTTATTTCAAATATAACCAAATATAACTGAATTTCTCTTTCTCTATCAAAGTCAAGAATTACTCAAAATTTATAAACTATCTCCATACAACCACAAGATCAGAATTTCAACAGAATTTTAATTACTCTCCCAACTCTTAGCCTTCACTGAAGTAAACTGAAATTTTAGTTACAGATTGTTTTATTGTTATAATCTGTCTCCTCTGGCATAAAAAAAAAAATCCTTAAAATTTGCATTAAGCTTACAGTGACACTATCTCTTAGTTACTATGAATTTCATACTCACCATTCTATCTTTTATGCCTTGGCTTGCCTTCTTGATTTCTTTATTCTGATTTATTTTTCATTTGGCTGGAGTATTTTCCTGAGTAACTGTTTTTATGAAAGCTATGTAGGTAGCATGTTTCCTATGTCTTCTTACGTCTTCACAATTGAATGACAATTTGGGTGGATGTGGAATTCTGGGACCATGGTCCTTTTTCCTTAGAATCCATCATCTCTTAGTTTATACTATCTGCCTATGAAAAGTTGATTCCAATCTGATTATCTATCTTGGTGAGTAATCTGGGTTTTTTGCCTAGAAGCTTGCATTGAGAATTTTCAAAGGATATGAAGTAAAATGTTACTCAAAAAAAAATTAACCTCTGTTCCAAGGATTTAATGATTTCACAAAAGCAATTTAAGAATAATTTATATTCTACTTTAAAAAGTGGCTAATTTTTACCAAAGGCATAATAATTAGTCTTTTTTAGATGAGCAGCAAAAGAGCAAATGTGATTTATCTCTATTATTAAAAAAATTAGGCTATACCGAATGAATTATTTTCTAATAGCAAGGGTTTTGAGAAAAGTTTATGAAACTAAGCACTGCAAGAGAAGTTTCTCAAAAGCCCAGGAGGGCCCCCAGAATTGGGAAGAAATTCTAGATTCAATTACATAACATTCAGCAACGGAAGAGAATGTGTCAGGTACTTCGTTTACATTATTTTCTTCAGTGGTTCTCAAAGAAGTTAAACACTTAGTCGAGACCCCACCACTGGTAGATAAGTGAAAGAACATGAATTTGAACCCAACATTCTATGCCTCCAGTATATATCCACTTTTCAGCACACCATATCATGAGGAGTGTCAACAAAGTTCAAGGCACTTGGCTAAGAGCTGTGAGGGACACAACGGTGATGTCACCAAGTCTCAGCTTTCAGGTTGGGTACATCTCTGTAGTGGTTATCTACTTAATGAACTTAGCTTTTTAAAAAGTAGCACTTTTCTTCTTAGTAGTAAAAATTGGGCCATGAACCTGTGATTCAGAAGAAAAATGTCCTCATCCAGGTGCATTTTTATACATTAGCATTTAGGGCAAATTGCCCAGAAATTCAACACTAATTTACTCCCAGGATCTCAGCCTATAGTTACTGTTGGAATTTTTGGCAAGTAGATTTCCCCAAGGGTAACAGTCAAATTAGGAAGTATTTTTAAAGAAAAGGTGTGAGAGTCTTAGGCAACAGTTCAAAGCCTGGGGTTCAAAGGTGGGGAGGGGTACTCAGCCAAGTGGTGTTTCAGCGGTAAAAGAGGTAAGAGGTTGCCTATACGCCTTGCCTAAACCTCTGCTTAATGGATCAATGGTGGAGTCTGATATGCCATGGTGAGAGTCATTACTTTGCACTGAAAATTAGAGTGGACTGTGTTTCAACTCCTAACTCCAAAGTTAGTATAGCAGATTTGGGAGAACATGTCCAGGGTCAGTCTTGAACTCCCTGCCAATAGGAAATACCAGTGTGGGTTTGGCAATTGAGATACACATTTCCCATACCCCTGCTACTCTCTAGGAACAGAACCCAAACTGATGAATTCTGTCCCCATTGAACTGAGAGACCCCTTAGACCAACCAGGAAAATAATATTAGTAACAATAATATTGTTTTACCATTAATTTACCATTATTTGCCAATAATATTGCTTTGCCATTCGTTAATCCTACCAACAATGCTATGAGCTTATATATCTATTTTATACATGAGAAAACTGAGGCCCAGTGAGATTAAGTGATTTCCTAAAGATTATACAGCAAGTAAATGACAGATCCAGGATTTGAACCCACATAGACTGGCCCTGAGCATTTACAAAGTTTCATATGGTCACATATGACCCACAGAGAAAATTTTCTCTCACTTGGTTCAATCATGCTCAGGCTCTGTGAGAATTTGGTTGAGGAAACTGACTCACTAGAGGACCAGCTCCTACAAAGTTAGGAGCTTTTACAGAGTCCAAAGAGATCTAGAAAGAGGAATGTCAAAATTTAAACATCAAGGTGGGATGGGGTAGAGATCAATGGGAGGACAATATTAAGGGGAACCTAGAACTGAATGGGCAGGTCAGTACTCATTCCCAAAACAGTCCATAACAACAAGATTAAGTCATGCCACAATATCTGATAAGCCAAGGATACTGAACCTGCTCACTGACCTCCTCAGAACTGATTTAAGAATGGAGTATGGTTGAGCCAAATGGAAGCATTACAGAAAAGGGGCTGAGAAAGGGCAGAGGCTAGACACTAGAATAAACATAAAGGGAATAATTTTCAGGTCCATGGCCAATTCCAACTTGAAGAAATATCCACTTATACTTTCCCATTTCGAGTTAATTTCTGCTGTCAAGATATCTGACCTACTTTAATGTCCCTTTCTTTTACACTTCACATAAAATAAATGTTTAATACAAACTTGTTAATTGATGTCAAATGTAGGATAGAAAAGACAGCCCCCAGTGTCATTCCCATCCCCCCCCTCCCCGTGATTGCCTTAGAGACTCACTTCCTCCTTGCCAGTTAGCACTCCCCAGGATAGGATATCCACTCTAGAAAGCTTGCAGTTGTACTCACAACTAAGCACTGGCTAGCTATGTTACAACTGATTCAGATGAGCTTGACCAGTAAGATACGGGGTGTGGCAAACCAAGGAATCCTCCGTCCAGCCTAAGACAACCAATCTGGTTCTTTTTTTTTTTTTTTTTTTTTAAGACCCACAGTAGAGTGTCTCACGTTGACTAAAATTATCCTCAGCAAACTAAGACCAATGAGAAACCTAGAGGTAAGAACCATAGGTACAGGGTTTCCTGGCTGGCTTTTTAACTTTATACGCTGTGAAAAACCTGAGGTTTTTTTAGTTATTTGAATCTCCCCATATTCAGGGTTTTCACTCAAGGATGTCTTTGGCTGTCAAGGGAAAATGCTGGCAGCAGGAAGGGGAGATTGGCCACCTTTTATTTCTATCAGCCCTAGAGGCATTGCTTTTTGCCAAACTACCCACCCCACATGAAAGGATTCTCTTTTTTCTGGTTTTGATTGAGCTCTCTGGCAAAATAAACATGATTTTTCTTAGCACTTCTCTTCCTCCACCCAAGGCATAGACTGTTTGTTTGGATATATGGTCTCATTTCTATAATCCTTTAACCTATGCACCAGAGTGGATGATGGGTCTGCTGGAGCTCCATCTAGAGCAGCTGAGGAACCGGGGGGCACTTGCTGAGGAGGGGACACATGTCTAGAGAAAGACATAAGCTCCATGAGATGAGGGACTGTGTCAGTCTTGAGCAATCCCATGTTCCCACCACTGGTCATAATACCTGCTGCATATGGACATCCAGTGAATGAGGCTGGGCGTTCAATTAACTTCTACAAACTTACTTTTGTACAGAAGCTAGTGATGCTAGATGGCAGTGCATGAGAGAATCTGGAAGAAATTTTATCCCATCTGTATTCTCAGTGGCCAACACTATAGATTATAACATCTTTTCCCAAAGTACTTCATGAGATTCTAGACTCAAAATGTGCTCAGCAAAAATTTGATTGCCCAATCAAGTCAGTTTGAAATACTGCATACCACAGCCCCTTTCAAGAGTCCCTATGCACATTAACCTATGAAGGAGACTTTTCAGTTTTTCTGTAAAGAAACATGTTTAACTTTAATTCAAAATTTCTTAAAATGTTTTTGATCATGGACTCTCCACCTTGCACCTTTACTATCCCATGGAAGTAGAGCTCCTCTGAACTCACTTTGGAATTATATTTGGAAACACAGAGTTATGTCATGACTAGACTTCTATTGCCTCCACTGGTCTTTGGAGTGGATATTCAAGATTTCCTTCTAAAATCATTAATTACATGAACTTGATGAATTATAATTTCCAAATCAGGCTGCATGAACATAGACATAATGAGTCCCTTCTGCCTTCCTCTGAGGAGAGGCTGGCACTCTCCTGTCTTAGGAGAGGAGTTGACCAAGAGCAGCTTCTCCGTCAGCTCAGCAATCTTGTGCATTGCCTGGTGTGGCGCTCCCAGGGGCTCAGGGCCCGACCTGGTGAGAGAGAGAGAATCAGACCCCTGTTCACGTGTTCATGTGTTCAAGCCTCCATTCAGGCTTCTTCTTGTGACTGCCTGTGTGTCAGCTTGGCTAGGCTAATAAACCCTTCATTAAACACCAGTCTACGTGGTACTGTGAGGGTACTTTGTAGATGGGGTTAACATCTGCAGTCAGTCAACTTTAAGTAAAGGAGATAGTCCTCAATAATCTGGGAGGGGCTCTTCCAGTCAGAAGAAAGACCTTAAAAGCAAAACCGAGTTTATTTTCTGGGAGGAAGAAATCCTACTTGTGGTCAGCAGCTCCGGCCCCTGCCAGAGAGTCTCCAGTGTCCTGTTGGTTCTGGTCTCTGGTAGATATCTCTGGCTGATATTCTGCACACTGTAGCTGTCCCTCACCAGCAGCCCTGTCAGTCAGGTGAACAAACTTTTCAAGCAGAGTAAGGAGCATCTTTCCCTCAGGCGTCCGAAAGGATCTGCCTCAAAGCAGCAGGAAGTATCAGGATCTGCAATCTGTCCTGACAAGAAGGCTGGGAAGGAGAGACAGGAATGCCCTTTGCCCTCACCCTGGAGGCACATGTTCTCCCTGAGGCAATTTGTGTCTCTTCCACTGTTGTTGTCCAGCAGTGGGGCTGGGCAGGGGGCGGTTTGGAGTTTGGGGGGTTACTGGAGATGGGGAAGGTTGCTCAGCACTGATGTATTTCCATGCCTAGGCACAACCAGATGAAATAATTTGTGGGGAAAAAAAAAATACTTGCCTTCGACTTAATTATTTTTTCACAGTTTCATAGTATCTCAGGGCATTTATTTTGCATTTAAGATGAAGAGCATAGATTTGTATACATTATGGAAATAGACTGTGTTTCTCATTTTGATAAAGAATGTGAAAGCCCAATCCACTCAGCGGCATTGACATGAGGGAGAGTTGGGACATGTTTGCTTGTGCATTTACATGGGTGTTCTTTATGCTTTATACAGAGAGGATTTTAATCTTCACAATATAGTTTAAAACATTAAAATGTGCATACTCAGTGATTCCAGGTCTAAGAATTTATCCTGAGGATATTTGTAAAGTTGTAACTTATAAAAGATTTCATCACATTTGTGAAAAATTAGAAGCACTTGGGGCACTTGGATGGTTCAGTCAGTTAAGCACTCAATTCTTGATTTTGGCTCAGGTCATGATCTCAGGGTCATGAGATCATGCTGGCATTGGGCTCCACGCTCAGCAGGGAGTCTGCTTGTCCCTCTGCCTCTGCTCCTCCCTCGCTCATGCTCTCTCTTTCTTAAATAAATAAATAAAATCTTTTTTAAAAAATTAGAAGCCACTTGCATGCCAATGATAAGGTTAGTAAGCTATAGTATAATGATACATAATAGAATAAAATAAAAATAGCTGTCATTCATTGAATAGCATGTCAAGCACTATTCCATAAGGGTTTCATATTATTAACTCACTTAGTTCTCACAACAAACCCACAAGGCAGGTTCTAGCATCTTCTTTTTACAGATGAGCAAGCTAAAGCAGAATGGCAGGATAAAGTACCCAAGATCACATAGTTCACAGGTGGAGCTGGGATTCCAGCCTAAGCACTTTGGCTCCAGAGCTCATGCTCTGTGTCTCCACTATGCCTCATTCGCAGAAAGGATGATGTTATTTCAAACATCCATGTATTCATACACACACACACACACACACACACACACACAAAGCATAGCAACAACAAAAATGGAAATTCTTCACTTTAAAATCAATGATCTGCCTTTTTTCTTTCTTGTTCATCTATATTTGCTAAATTTTCTACAATAAATTTAGTAACTATTTTATAGTTTGAAAATATAAACAATAAAGGGGCAACTGGGTGGCTCAGTTGATTAAGCAGTGGACTGTTGATTTCAACTCAGGTCACGATCTCAGGGTCCTGGGATTGGGGGGAGGGTCCATGCTCAGCAGAGAGACTGCTTGAGATTCTCCGTCTCCCCCGCTCGTGCGCACGTGCTCTTTCTCTCTCTCAAATACATAAATTTTTAAAAAATTAAAACAATAAAAACTCATGTTCTTATTCTGATTGAGAACAGATTCCTCATTTGTCTGGTCAAAAGATTAGAGTCAACTCAATGAAGACTCAACATTCAGGACAGCTACTCAAGCCAATTCATTCCAGACAAACACAAACCAGGCAGCATGGAAAGGGCTCCTCCAGGGCCCCCATGTCGAGGACCTCATGTCACATGCACCATCAAGAAGCCAGTCAGCCAACAAGCCCTCTGCTATAAAAAGAGCTAATCTGAGAACATCTCCTGTACCCTCCTTTAGCTAGTTTCCAAACCTCAGTTCTCTCCACACAGCCAATTATCATGATTACCAACAGTAACCATGAGTTTCAAGTCTATAATCTTTTGAAAAGTCAGGAAATAAAATAAGTAATAAATGCAGTGAGCTGAGACTTCACAGAACTCCTTTTAGTGGGTATGCTCTGACTCTTCTGCAGTCAGTATACATGTTGAATTCTATGAGATATAATCAGGAACGGAAAGGTTAGAGCCAAATAGACTCTCACAGTTAAACTCCAAGTGTCTTCACTTAACAAAGATCCCAAGGCTCAGAGAGGTTAAGTAACTTGTTCTCAGTTACCCAGACTGTCAGAGGCCAAACCAGAATTAAAAACCAAATTTTTATTGCCTAGTCCATACTCTCTCTGCCGACCCATGCTACCTCAGGGGTTTGGGTCCAGTTGCAAGGAGTGAAAGGAAGTATTAGAAAAAAAAAAATAGATACTTCATCAAAACCATCTTATATTCACTTTTATTATTCTATACCAAAAAAGAAGTATGCAGAGTAAAACATGAAGGTCCCTTCTATACCCACAACTCCTCCACCCCCCCAAGAGGTAATTACCACAGGAAATAATTTGGGGTGTGACCTTCCAAACCCCTTTCCACAAATGTCATACGTGCTAGAACCAGATCATACTGGTTCTTGAGAGCCAACTTAAATATTCAGGAAAAGTTGTGAGCTGGTTGTTAAACACAGTCATTATTAAAAATTAACTTATACAAACTTACAATTAAATTATATTAAAAACAAAGATAAAAAGTACTCAAGACTCATCACTTCCTTCCCCCCCCCCTCAGCTTTTTACTATTGTCTACATTCCTGGGGTTATTTGCCTTTATTGGGTCTTATGATGGAAAGAGTAATGGTATGTTATTGTACATCTTTTCCCAGGTCCACGTGTTTACATTTATTGGATCCGCCATTGTGGGAGACTTTACACCAAGGAAATTGACAAACACTACAAAACCGGGCCAGCTCTCACCTCCGCCGAGACAGCAAGTTTTGGGGCATCTGTTATATACTATATATATAGCTGGTATATACCATAAGAGATCTTTTTTTCAAGTTTTTTTTCTTTATAGTAAACAGACTATTGACAATTTGTATAAATCTGTTAAATGCATTTCTTTTCCTTGGTGAAAACAGAGAAGCACTCACTGAAACATGTAAAATCTCCATTTTTTAAACTATGACTCATTTTCTCTTCCTCAATAACCTATTTGCTTGATAATGTAAACTTCTATTTTAATTAAATCCCTGTTTCTTTTAACTTTCCTCTTCAGGGATATTCTGCCTCCCCGCCTCAGTTCACCCCCACACCTTTCAAGCTTTCTTAAGAGAGAAAGAGCATTTTTAATGACAGAGGTGAAGTTTTCCAAAGGTAATTACTTACTTAATAGGCAACAAAACAAGAATGGCTGGATTTGCTTGGCCATGGTAAGCACCAGATCCTCCTAGGGGCTACTTGGGCAGTCTTAGCTCCTAGATATCAGAGGGAAAGCAATATACTTAGTCCCTTTTGTTTACACACCAGAAGATTAGGTTTCCTTAAATTCCTAAGGAATTTCAGAAGATTAACTTTTAGATAGGAAACTTCATAGGCTGAGCAGGCTGAGAAAAGAAAAAAGAAAAAAATCATGTCACCCTCAAGCAGTTCCATCAAGGGATGAAATTTTAAATCACATCATGTCTCACACCCATTTCTTAGTGCAAAATAAATCACTTGAACAGAGGGCAAGCCAATTTTTACTTTAAAAATGTTGTGTCCTAAGGCTATCTTCTTGAACTTCAAAAGCACACTTTGTAATTACTCTACCTATCAAAGGAAACTCAACATTTCACCTCCAATTTCTTCAGCTTGTGTTATCACTTTTAATTGTTAATAAACCACATTAATTTTAAACTGATTATTCTGTTTGGGAATTCAATGTTTTCTAACAGAATACCCTGAATTATATATAAGTGGACTTATTTACGTACCAGCTAAAGTTAAGTGGGCTTTTTCTCACTACCTGTCATTGGTTTTATTTTTAGTAATTCCTGTCATTTTAGAGACTCACAGCAACTCATGTCCCTCATTTTTTAAAGAAACTTTTCCAGGAATGAGAAAGACAAAAAATGCCAAGGGTTTTATCAGGGTTTTTGCCCAACATTGATATCATTTGACTGCGGGACATAAGCCTGCCTGTGACTTTTTTCTTTTTTTTTAAAGAAAGTGAAGTGCTAAAAAATAATTTGCTAAACTTGGACCACACTACCAACCTTCATTCAGATTTGTTTAAACCTTTCATTTGCCTAACAAGATTTTCCCCAGCCTGGGATTAATAATATCAGTTCTTACCATCAGCTTCTCTACAACTCTAGGCACTGACTATGTCTACTTGACAGAAGCATTTATTTGCTTGCAAACCATATTTTTCCAGCCCGGCCAGTTTTTTCTCATGGTAACAAAACATTCTTGAGATGGAAACATGCCATGTTTGTTCCCACTTTGGAGGAAGGTCCGAATTCAGGAGCCGAGAGCAATTCCTAGCTGACTAAAAATTCTCAGAACATTCTTCTCTCTACCTTCACTGTACCCAGAGTGCTGACCCCTTCCTCTGGAGGTGGCTCCTCTGCCCAGCAAGCCCAGTTCTGCAGCGCTTTTCCAGGCCTTCCACAGGGGAGCACTTCTCACCACCACACCCACCATCATCATCACCGTCATCATCCTCTTGCAGGGGTCTCTGTGATGTCAGGCACTGTTCTGTTTTATGTGTGTTGATTTAAGTAATCCTCAGCACACCCATTATTATTACTGCTCTGTAGCTAGAGACCCTCAAGGCACTGAGAGTTTGGTGCCCAGGGCCACTCTCCTGGGAGATGACAGAGCAGACCATCCCCAGAGACCGTGGGACTCCAGCACTCTGCCATCCTTCCCTATTTCATCAAGCTACTTAGTTACCCCCATATTTGTTTCTCTACTGGCCCAAGCCCTCCCAGAGGGCAGGGACCATCTGTTATGCATTCCTACATCACCCGGGGTGCCTGCCATGGTGCCTGGTGAGGAGTAGGGACTCATTAACTCTTTATGGAATGAATGAATGGATTTTTCCTATGATTTCCAGGTACGTGAACAGGGAGCTGTCTCCACAAGGTGATAGCCCAAAGTGGCACCAGGGAAAGAACTCACCAAGCTGGTGGCCCTTGATGGTACATGCTCTAAAGTCAAGATCTGCCCACTTCTTGGCTAGATAAGGTGAGCAACATAAACTGATTTTGTCAATCAGGTAAACATTGATCAAGTATCACCTCCCCCAGGAAGTTATGGCAAGGAAAATGCCACAGACAATACATGATGTACCGTAAGTCAGTGACTGAGGCTGGTGTAAGCTAGCAGGGCTGGTCCTGGGATGGTGGTAAAGTGGGGAAGGTTGAACATTAGCCTACCTTTGCTTCTGACTCTTCAAGCAATCCCCTAGCAAAATTTAAATTTAAATTTAAATTTATTAACTTATTTATACATACTCTGTCTTTCCCCCAAAATGGTTTCTATATTCAGCAGATTTATAAATTGGAAGTGGAAAGAAATAAGAAAACAAAAGTAGGGACAAAAAATGGAACTCAGAATAAGGCTAACACCAAAAAAAATGTGTAATAGTCTTTATATATTTGCTATGGTTGGGACAGAAGATTGAAATGTATACAGTAGTTTATAACATACATTCACAAAGACTCTCATATTGGGTCTTCAAAGCAGCCATTCCCTATAGCTAATGTGCAGGTTATAGGTCAGGAACTAGAGGCTCAAAGAAATCAAGAAGTTTGATCGAGTTCCCACAGATAGTAAGTGTAACTGGAACCAAGGCTGAAATGAACACTTTGGGGTAAGAAACTAATTCCAAAGCCTGTTGCCTAGGACGCCTCGCAAATCACCCACACCTGAACCATCTCTTCCAAATGGGAGAACATAATGAACCATAGTTTGGGTGAAATCTTTATTTGTCCCTTTAACCTACAATTACTTATAGCATAATAACAATAATTTGGCAGATATGCGGAATCTGAGTTTGACTCTAGAACCAGTGTTTTCTGAATCTGATGGTGCATCTCCATACACCGCTGTTGACATACGTCAGACTCCTCCTCACTGCTCAGGTAGGTCTAGGGAGTTTTCCTGAATTTTCTCTCTGGGTAAGATCAGACTCTACCTCCCCCTCCTTTACAGTAAGTTCCTCAGGTTTTGGTGAAATATCTTGAGGGAAGGATTACTACGGGAGGGATTTGCTCCCCAGGGCACAGCAGGTCTTCTCTACACAGGTCTTCTCTACATGAGGAAATGTGTGGACCAACCTCTGGACACCTTGGCATAAACCTGTAATTAGTCGGAACCAAGACATGAATCAGAAGGGGCTCAGACATAGTGTCTGAAAAAAGACCAAAAAGCAAGCAAAGGAGATTTCTGGTGATGAGGAAAGAGGACTTCCAGACAGATCATTTCTGGGAGAGCTGCTTCCAAAGAGGTATCTGTATCTTAACTAGCCTTGGGAGACTCTCCTTTCCCTTTACCCTTCCGGCCTCAGCACCCTGTCCCTCACCTCCCCTACCCCCACCACCACCCACAGGCCTGTTCCCCACCTGAATAACCCTAAGGAAAGTTCTTCAGACTCTACTTTTCCAGAATGGTGTTTCTGATCTGCCACTTCTGTCCTCAACATGTATGGAAGGTTTCTCTGCGGGCTACCGTACCCACTTAAACATGGGATTAATTGCAGCCAGACGCACTGAAAAACAAAAACTCCTTAGGCTCCCTCCTGCTGACTTACTGTGTGAAGGAGGGGTCCTACTGATGTGTTAGTAATCTTTCCCAAACAAAACAATCTAATGCTTTCTGTTTGGGGAACAGATCACCACTAACAGGATCTAGCCAATGACACAAGCACCCTTGCTGCCCTCACCTTCCTGACTTTCTTTCCATGGCCCCCTTCTGACTGTGATAATGTACCAGCATGTACAGATATGAAGACTTCTCTTCAGAAAACTAATCGCAGTTCTAGGGGGAAACCCCAACATCATCTTCAGACTGTCTGAAGTCCAACAGCTTTGCCTAGCTATAAAACCATCTATGACCAATAGACTGTGCTTATTTTTTTTAATGCTTATAGAGAAACATGAAATAAAATCCAAAGATATCTCAAAAAAGGAAAAGGGAAATAGTTTAATCATTCTTCTCAGTCAAATACTCTGATAAGATGACCACAAAATAGCAGACGCTTCATTTACTGGAACAAACTTGGGAGATAACGTAGTGTACCTTCATTTTATAGTTGACGAAACTGAGGTCCAAAGAAGTTAAGGGAACACTCCCAGGCCACAGTACAAGTTAGTGTTAGGACAAGAAATTGAATAAGCAAGACAGGCAGCAGCAGAAGAAAAGAGGTCAAGAAGGCAGCTTGAGAATCCAAGAGTGTGGGGGTTATCCCAGCTGCTCCATTAGTTAGAGACACACACATCCCATAGTCTCCCGCTGGTCCCACACATTTCCTCCATCTCCGCTGCCATCCCCATTGTTCACATCTCTCTCACCCATCCGGGAGCGGGTGCCATTTCCCACTGACATCTGTGACAGATAAGAAGACGCAGAGTGGATAACAGTGGGTCCACTCTGTGGGTCCACTTTCCATACCCCAGGATTGGGTGTGGGGAAGAGTATAGCAAAGAGCAGCTATGGTGGCTTTATTTAACCTTATTTATATACGCCCTCTCCCTACACCTCCCCACCCCCAAAAACCTATCTTGTTGCAAAAAGATTTTAAGTCAACCTATCATTTTTTTTTAAAGTCTTAAGCACCAGGAGTTTATCACCATTGGTGTTTGAATTTTTTTTGAAAGTGCCACAGTGAAAGATGAGTTCAAAGTGTCATCACCCTGTTGCAGGTGGAAAGCTAAAATGCCCTGGTCAACGTGCTTACAAAATTAAGTTAAAGAGATTCTTTAGGCTTCTTGGGAAGAAGCCTACAGCACATGTTACTGAATTTTAGGGTTTTTTAAAAAAATGAATGCTATCACTTTAGAACTGGTTTCGTTTTTCTATAGTCTGGCACTTGCTGCTTGAAGTAACAACTGGCCTTGGTGACAGCCCGCTAAGGAAGCCACGTCTGCCTCTAACAATCCTCATAGAAGCTGAAGACGGAGGCTGGAGGCCTTAAAGAAGTCCTCAAGGCTATTCTAACTTACTGCTGACTTATTGACAGACTTTTTCCTAAATGTCTTTGTGATGTTTAGTTAATACAAAAAGTTTTTTTATCATATAAATAAAACTGATCACTACTGCCAGCTATATCAAATAGAACTATTAAACTGTGAATCTTTGCAAAGAGGGAGAGGGTTGAGAGCCTGGAGTTGCAAAACGACATCTAATATTGCATGTTATGAGCAACCAAACACATCTGGGGAAAGAAACCCACTGCTGCTTAAAATACCTGCTCCATTCTCCAGCACATCTGTGGTGCAATTAAAGAACCTACTGCACAATTAAAATTCAGGTCAGCACACAGCAACAATGGGGCTCTTTGATGTGAGGTCAGCTTTGGTCATTCTCATATACTCATTAAGCAGGTTAATCAACTTAGTGCAGGATATAGGACAGGAGTGACCGAAAATCTATTTAATTACCATTACCCTGAAAGCATTGGCAGAAAGACCTGTTTTATTTGTTTGACATAGCAACTATTGTTACATTGTCACTGCACATTGGAGCTAAAGGTGCCACTTCTGGAAGCGTGTGCTTTGTTTCCAGCTAACGAAATGTAGATGTAACACAAATATTTGTTTGCATTTATTCTTAGCATATTCTAAAAGCAAGATGGTTTGGTGCATGCCTTTCCTTTTTCTCCCTGTCCATTTCTTTCTTGGTCAAAATAACAATGCATGAGATAAATTGGTGGAGTAGTCTCATGCTCTTTGCGTTTGTTTGCCTTGCCTTGAGTCAAGAAAGTGCTAATGGGACATATTCAGTCTGGATGAGTAAACTTGACTCTTGTTCTCCTGATGGGTTTTATACAGCCCCTGCAAGGAGAACAGGTAATATGAACAAGTAACACCTGTTGTAAATGCTTTAGTAGAAAGGCCTGGACTTTCAGTCAAATAGACTGGGATTTGAATCCAGCTCCCTGATCTGCACTCACTAATGAAATGAAGACAATAAGATACTTTGCAGCACTGTTGGGAGGATACAATAAAATAATGTAATAAGGTGCTTTGTGCAGTGCTTGGAATGTGGTAGAACTTAATGGTGACTATTTTTACCATTAAGAAAATGCTTTAGTCACTGAGGAATCTACATCATCATTAATCAGGGTACAATTTTCTTCTCCTCCCTAAAAACAGTATTCAGTGTGTATCAAAACAAACAAGGTGTTCTTTTTTTAAAAACAGTTATTCTTTTTTTAGTAATCTCTACACCCAACATGGGGCTCAAACCCACAACCCCAAGATCAAGAGTTATACACTCTTCCAACTGAGCCAGCCAGGCACCACCTAGTTTTTTGTTTTTGTTTTTGTTTTTTTCTGATGATAAAACTGAACATACAATATATAATGTTAAAGGAAATAATGAAACGCCTTCTCTAGACTTTCAAATAATACGGTCTAAATGACTTCAAGTGGAAGACACTGTGAGTGAGTGCCATGGGCATCCAAATGCTTCTTGTGTCATGCCCAAATAAGATATAGGGAGTCCCATCTTTGGGGAGCAGGAGGTGACATGGGAACACTCAAGGTTAAAAAAAGCAAGTAGCCCCAATAATATCTCCCTTAGGAAAGTATACTTGATTCCTGTTCTTTGTGGTAGTTCTGTTCTATAAAGTCACTATAAACACTGAATTAGCAAATACTGAACCATTATTCCCGGGGGAAATATAGGATTAGGTTTCTATGAATCTCTTATCACAACATTTTTGTCAAGAGATCAGTACATAACCTTGTTTTGTGTGTACTTCTGTTTAAAAACATCTTATTTATTAGGTACTGTCGGGTCACCTGGGTGGCTCAGTCAGAGCCTTCGGCTCTGGTCATGATCGCAGGGCCCTGGGATCCACTTGCCCCCACTCCCAGGGCTCCCTGCTCAGCAGGAAGTCTGTTTCTTCCCCTCCCTTCATCCCTCCCCACTCCTGCTTTCTTGCTCACACTTTCTCTATATCTGAAATATATAAATAAAATCTTTTTAAAAAGAAAACTATGTACCGGTGATTTATTAACATTGAATTTCAACTCATGTCTGAACAAAGCTTATCCAATACCCGTAGGTTCTTCATAAGGTATGGTCCACAGCCTCTTGCATACAGACAGTAATTCAGCAGGGTGCTTGGGGGCCATTTTAAACAGCAAAAATACCAACAAAAAGCACAAAAATACAAAAAGCAGGGCATTAAAATGACCACAAAAGGACACGTTTACTGACTGCAGCAGAAACAAGAACGCAGAGTATCACACTGGTCAACCTCAGCTGAGAAACTTGTGTGCTGGGCAACTCTAATTTTTCACCATTCCACCCATGTCTGTGAATGAGCATGAAAGTGCCACCAATGTTGATTTGGAGGTATAAATAAATGTTAATAAGTAGGTGAATTCACAAATACAGACCATGATTTATGAGGCTTAACCATGTCAACTTGAAAACTGACCTGTCTCTTTTCAATAAGCCCAACATAGCAAGTCTTCTCTTCTGTGTTTGACGGAAAGCTCTTTCTCTGGGAAATGACCAGATAAAGCCATTAGATTGCATTTAGGGGCCACGCTGCATGAAAAACACTAAAATGAAACTTTAAACACGAGAATGAAAGTCTGGAGAGTCTCAGGGCAAGGAGATCTAACTATATGAGAAGCGAGAGTGAACTGAGACCCACTGCAGGACCAGCAGGATCAGGTCACCCACTGCCCATTTATTATGGAATAACTAAATAAGAGAATAACCGCAAAAGATGATAATAACTACGTCATATTTATTATGTGCCAAGCATAAGTCTAAGTTTAGCTTATTAATTAAATATATGTTAATATAGTTATTTATTAAATACTTTTACTGTTATTATTTAATGGGACAAGTTGTTTTCCTCCATTTTTTTCTTTAGAAGAGTTAGTTTGGGTGGTTAGAAGCAGAAAAGTGTACCGGCAGGAAGCCTAGAAGCCACAGATTTCTAGAAGTGTTCTCTCACCCCACACCTTACATAAGATTCATGTTAAAAGTCACCACTACTAGGTCCAACGGGGTCAGCCAAGAGGAATCTTCTCCAGACAGCTAGATAATTCTTAGGATGACAATGTGTTAGACCTGGATAGGAACCCAAAAGTCACCTGACTGAACCAAAGAAGCTCACAGATGTTAAGTGACAGATCTAATTACTAATATACCTCTGAACTGATCATTTAGAAAAATTATCTGACCATAACAATAAATGGTGAAAGTAACTTGGTGAAACCCACTGCTAATTTAAAAGAAGAGAGATGAGGGCACCTGGGTGGCTCAGTGGGTTAAAGCCTCTGCCTTCGGCTCAGGTCATGATCCCAAGGGTCCTGGGATCGAGTCCCGTATCAGGCTCTCTGCTCAGCAGGGAGCCTGCTTCCTCCTCTCTCTGCCTGCCTCTCTGCCTACTTGTGATCTCTGTCTGTCAAATAAATAAATAAAATCTTTAAAAAAAAAAGAGAGAGATGAGGATGGCTACTGGTCCTCTTACAAGCTAAAATATGTTATAGGAGCACATTATTTTTAAAAATGTGGCGCTGAGGAAGGGACATGCAGACAAGACCAGTGGAGTGGAATACATGGGCCACAAATAAAATATTGCAAGTTTAAATGGATGTATGGGTAATCATCTACAGCATCATCTGAAATTATTTACCAAAATAAGTTATAAAGAACTAAATGTTTGTATCAACCAGAAAACACAGATATAATATAGGTTGATTAATTTTACAATAGTGGAAGAAATTACAGAAGAAAATATCTACCATGTTAAATATTGAATCCTCTGTTTAAGAAAAATGACTAAAAGTTAAAGTAAACAAAATGATGGTTGCCTACCCAATACCCACTCTCTCCTATTGACTTGCTAACAGAACTCCAATTTTGTCAAAGGAGCAGTGTCCAACGAAAAACCCTGTTTTAGACATCTTTTTTTTTTTTTTAAGATTTTACTTATTTATTTGACAGAGTCACAATGAGAAAGGGAACACAAGTAGGGAGAGTGGAAGAGGGAGAAGCAGGCCTCCTGTCAAGCAGGGAGCCCAATGCTGGGCTCGATCCCAGAATCCTGGGATCATGACCTGAGCTGATAGCAGATGCTTAATGACTGAGCCACCCAGGTGGCCCTGTTTTAGACATCTTTGCAGCAAGGGGTGGCTATGTGGTAAGTTTAGAAAGAAGCAATGTGTCAGAGATGTTAAAGAGGGCATCCAGAGGAATTTCGTAAAAGAGACAAACTGTAGTGAATGCTTGGTGCTCCACCCAGGGCCCCTCAGAAACCCTTTATCTGCTCTGTGTGCCCATGTCCTTGTTTTTGTGGGTTCTGATCCAACTGGCACCTAGTACTTTCTTCATCTACCCTTGAGCTATTAGAGCATCTTTGCCCCCATGACTGGGGCAGGAGTCTGAACGTGGGAGCTTCTTGGCTTTAAGAGGACATACACCTACGTGATTTATGCTCAGAGTCCAAGGTCAGGCTGTAGCACCCCCTTGCTTGGCTTTATCTTCTTCTCTATGCTGTTTCTCCTACTCTCTTTATCAACTTCTCCTAGAAATACTTCCCTAGTAAATCACTAACACAAGAAATCAATAACACAAGAACAGTCCAAGGTCTGCTTCCAGGGAATCTGACCTAAGACATATTCTCAACTGGCCTACGCATTCATCTTTTGTTCCTTCACACTGCTATGTTTTCCCCTTTTTAGAGCATGGATGAAATGCCTGAAAGTCCTGCAGCCATCAGGCAACCACGAGGCAGTAAGTACCAAGTCACAGATCCAGGCACTAGGGATCATATAGC
Organism: Lontra canadensis; assembly: GCF_010015895.1. Lineage (NCBI taxonomy): Eukaryota > Metazoa > Chordata > Mammalia > Carnivora > Mustelidae > Lontra > Lontra canadensis. Next base: position 98,836,574 of record NW_022630995.1, read on the forward strand.
AAAAAGATGGGGGGTTGGGGAGCCAGAATACCTGACGGTTTAATTAAGTTGTCACAGTAGCCCTGGAATGACATCCCTAGACTTATTTTTGCATGAAACAAGTAACACTTTGTTGATATGTCTGGTGTGTCACATAATAACACCCCCCCAAAGATGTCCACATCCTAATGCCTTAACCATAGCTATGCCATGTTACATGACAAAGAGGAAATAAGGGTGCAGATGGAATTATAGTGGCTACTCTGCTACCTTAAAGCAGGGAGAGTATTCTGGATGATCCAGGTGGCCCAATGTAAACACAAGAGTCTTTAAAAGTGGAAACAGGGGGCGCCTGGGTGGCTCAGTGGGTTAAGCCTCTGCCTTCGGCTCAGGTCATGATCCTGGGGTCCTGGGATCAAGCCCCATGTTGGACTCTCTGCTCAGCGGGGAGCCTGTTTCACTTCCTCTCTCTCTGCCTGCCTCTCTGCCTACTTGTGATCTCTCTCTCTGTCAAATAAATAAATAAAAATCTTAAAAAAAAAAAAAAGTGGAAACAGGATGCAGAAGAGAGGTCCGAGCCAAAGAAGATGTGATGGGGAACACCTGGGTGGCTCAGTAGGTTAAGCATCTGCCTTTGGCTTAGGTCATGATCCCAGGCCCCGGAATCAATTCCCACATGGGGCTCCTTGCTCAGCAGGGAGCCTGCTTCTCCCTCTGCCTCCTCTGCTTGCCTCTCTGCCTGCTTGTGCTCTCTCTCTCTTTCTGACAAATAAATTAATTAAATCTTAAAAAAATAATAAGAAGATGATATGATGATGATGTGATGGTGGAAGCCGAAGTGGGAGTGACTGTACATGAGAATGACCACCCACTGCTGCTGCCTTTAAAGAGGGAGGTCACCAGCCAAGGGATAGGCAGCCTCTGGAAGTTGAACAAGGCAAGGAAACATATTCTTTTCCCTTGAGCCTCCAGAAGGGAACATAGCACTGCCAATGCCTTGATGTTAGCCCAGTGAGACTCCTTTTGGACCTCTGATGTCCAGAATCCTAAGAGAATAAATTTGTGTGGTTTAAACCACCAAGCTTGGTAATTTGTTATAGCAACAATAGGCAAGGAGTACAGCCATGTGTATAGGAACTTGGTTGGCCAAGAGAGTAGATCTTAAGCATTCTCATCCAAAAGAAGGTAACTGTGTGAGATGATGGATATGTTAATTAACTTGATTGTGCTAATGATTTCACAGTGTATACATATATCAAATCATCATGTTGTACATTTCTAATATATACAGTTTTGTTTGTCAATTATTCCTCAATAAGCCTGGGGAGAGGGGAAGCAAATTAATAGACCAGGTTTTCTGTTACTTGCAGACTAATTCAGTCCTAAATGTTATTTTTTAACTGAAAACAGGTAATTTTTTTTCAAGATTTTATTTAAATTCAAGTTAGTTCACATATAATGTAGTAATAGTTTTAGGGGTAGATTTAGTGATTCATCAGCTACAAGTAGTATTTTTTATATAAGAAAATTTTACACAAATTAAAAAAAAACACTAAACCAATAAGCTGATGAGAAAATAACATAGGTTAAAAAAAAAAAACCCACAGATGAGTAACTACAGGTGCTAAGAGGTAACATGGAAATAGGTATTCCACAAACATACATGAAATATTTTTAAATATCCAGAGAAAATCATTATGTTAGAATATTACATAAAAAGCAAGACACGGAATTTATATTGTGTGTTTCCAAGTATATCTTTAAAATAAGCACTGAAAGACTAAAAAAAAAGAACAAAAGGAAAGATTTTGAGCTAGTGAGATTTGGGATATCTTTTCCTTCTATTACTTTTTTTTTTATTTTTAAGATTTTATTTATTTATTTGACAGAAACAGAGACAGCGAGAGAGGGAATACAAGCAGGGGTGTGGGAGAGGGAGAAACAGGCTTCCAGCTGAGCAGGGAGCCAGACTCCTCAGGGCTCAATCCCAGGACCCTGGGACCATGACCTGAGCCACAGGCAGACACTTAACGACTGAGCCACCCAGGCACCCCTCTATTATTTTTTGATACAGACCATATTGAAATGTCTAGTTCTCTCACTTTATTCAGTTATCTTTAATAGGAAAAAGAAAATAAACTTTGCCTTAAAAAATGATTACAACACAAATATAAAATAATTATAACCCCAAATGCTATTTGTAATAATACATGGAAGGAAGGGTAAGGCGAAGTGCTGGTACAAAGGAGGGGTGAGGCTTTGCCTGGGAACACTGGGAAGGCCTCACAGAGGGGCGGGCAGCTTAGTGGGGTCTCCCACAGGCCCATGAGGAGAGAAGGGCCCTACAGACAGAGGAGGGCACAAGCCCAAGGTGTTGAGTAAACTGACAACAGCTGTGACAGCTGGAATGCAGCGTGGGAAGGAGAGAGCAGTGGAAGATTAGGTGTGACAGGTAGAAAACCCACCTGAAAGGGTTTACATCATAAATACTGGAGTTTGACCTTTCCTCTAAAGGGGAAGTGACTCTTGGCAGGAAAGAGCCATGATCATATTGGTATTTTTGTTTTAAGTTTTTTTTTTCATTTGTTCAAGTTTATTGCTTTTATTTTTTTATTTTTCAAAGATTTTATTTATTTATTTGACAGAGAGAGACAGAGATCACCAGTAGGCAGAGCAGCAGGCAGAGAGAGAGGGGTAAGCAGGCTCCCCACCGAGCAGAGAGCCCGATTCGGGCTTAACCCACTGAGTCACCCAGGTGCCCCCATATTGGTGTTCTATAAGGATTTTTCTGCCACAGTGTGAGGACAGACAGGGGACCGAAGGCAGTGGTAGGAGTTAGCTCTCTTGTAATTAAGAGGTCTGAACTGAATGAGGAGTTCATGAGCCAAGACAATGAATTAGAGGAAAGGAGGATGACTCCCAGCTTCATTTTACTAATAGTCCCGGGTTTTTTAAGTGACAGCTGCCACGCATACAGAAGGCCACGGGTATAAATGCACGGCGCGTGCAGCTCCATGGATCATCTCAAAGGGACCCATTCATGTAATCACCCTACGATGGATCATAGCTCAGACTAGTGGGGCCTCAGAGAAAGGCCCACTTGCTTGGGCCAAAAACCTAGAAGTCATCTTCTATTCTTTTCTACCCCTTGTATATCACACATCTAAGCCATCAGGAAATCCTGTTGGCTGTACCTTCCAAATATATCCAGAATTCAACCTGTCCTCCCCATCTCCCTTGCAACTCCCCCATTGCGAGCAACTGTCATTTCCAGCCTGGACAATTCTGGTGTTCTGTTACTCCACTCGTGCTCCCCACAGTCTGTTGTCCACACAGCTACTGGAGTGGCCCTTTTAATATGGGGGGGGGGTCCTATCACATTGCTCCCTGTATCAGATCACCTTTCATGACCCTAAGTCTTCACCCCTCTCGGCACTGGTGCCCTTTGCCAAGTAACTTGGGAGTGAACTCCCTCCCTCCCTTTAATTCTGGCTCAGCTTTGTGTTTTGCATAGTAATGACATAAGTAGATGTTTCAATTGGGTTTAAGCATTAAGGGTTTTTCTTCCGCAAAATTGTGCTGAAGTCCTTGCTTCTCCCAACTTAACTCAGGTCTGAATTTAAGCCTCGCAAGATGCATCAGATTGGGAGAACCTAACTCACTTCCAGAACTCTAGCTCTGAGGGTGTCCACGATTAGTAGGCTCTGCCATATGGGAAGGAGCACAAAAATCAGATTACCATCAACGGGGAAGGGTCACTTCACAGTATCACCATGTCACTCTTTTCCAATGTGCCTTTCCAGATTGCCTTGCACAGTCTTGTCCCTGTACTTGCCCATCACCTCAGGCTCCCCTGTTTTACAAGCTGGTTAAGGGTCCTGGTCAGAATCCCACCTTTCCCCTGTGCCCCTCCCTACCCACAATGGCTCCTCTTGGTCTCTGTCCCACCCTGCACAGTGAGTTTTAGCAATCTCTTTCCAAACTCCACAACTGGCGTCAGATAAAAGGGAATCTCTGGTCTCTCTCACCGTGCACCTGTCCCCCTTCCTTCCCACTGCCCTCTGGACTTCACTCAGCTGCCCATTCCATCTTTGCCTTGTCGTGGAAACCGACCACTTAGCATCATCTTTTTGGCTAACTTCAAATCCCCAGAGTCATAGTTCAGATCAAAACAATCTCTTTCTCCTGATTCTTTTTCTCACTGAGTCACTTATTTGTAAACAGGACCAACTTATCCACAAGGTACTGCAGAGTACCTATAGGCCCTCAAAAATGTTTTTACACATTACTTTCTTTTAAAATTAGAAGAAAGGGGCACCTAGTGGCTCAGTTGGTTAAGCATCTGCCTTCAGCTCAGGTCATGATTTCTGGGTCCTGTGATCAAGCCCCAAGACAGGCCCCCTGCTCAGCACAGAGTCTACTTCTGTCTGTCTCTCCCTCTGCCCCTCCCCTCTGCTCATTCTCTCTCCCTCTCTCTCAAATAAATAAATAAAATCTTTAAAAATAAGTAAAATGAGAAGAAAAAAGAAAATAATAATAATGAAGATATAATAATCCAACCTGTATTATATTCATCTTTGTACCTTTCACTTGTAAAATTTCATATATATATTTTATTTCCTTTCCTTTCCTTTCCTTTCCTTTTAAGTGAAGGAAGGGATCCGTAAAGACGAAAGCTGCTAAGGCCACCAAAAGTTATAATAGGATCCTAGCTGCTTTTGAATATGTTGGCTATCTTCTGTGGATATTTTTGTGCTTCAACTTAACTATAAACCCCTTCAAATTTTGTAAAATCTTTTTTACATACTTGTTTTCCCTAGAGAAACTGTCTCTTTATTAGAAACTTATTTGGGGGCACCTAGGTGGCTCACTCAGTTAAGTGGCTGGCTCTTGATTTCCACTCAGGTCATGATCTCAGGGTCTTGGGATTGAGCCTGTCAGGCTCAGCAGGGTATCTGCTTCAGGATTCTCCCTCTCCCTCCTTCTGCCTCTACTCTCCCTTCCCCTCCCCACCCCAGCCCGTGCATAGGCTCCTGTGCAGCTCTCGCTCTTTCCCTCTCAAAAATAAATAAATAAATCTTCAAAAAAAATTTTTTTTGTTTGTTTTAACTGGCTGACCAGTGTAACATGCTCCCCACAATACAGAAAGCTCAGTAGCTGCATTTTCCTTTCTCCATTGTAGGATCAAAGCCACCAATGGCAGACTAAGTGAGGCCCACATAGTTTCTTAGTCTACATGAAGACAGAAGAGATGATCCACTGTCTTTCAAACTATTGCCTTTCTTTTTTGTTTTTTTTTAAGATTTTATTTACTTCAAGGAGTCCAATGTGGGGCTCGATCCCAGAACCTCAGGATCATGACCAGAGCCAAAGGCAAATGCTTAACCTACTGAGCCACCCAGGTGCCACTCTACCGTCTTTCAAGCACTCCTGTGACTAAAAGTTCACAATCAGATAAGCATTCTCACATGTTCTTAGAGGCAAATGAGAGGAGGCAGTAGGTTTTGCTCATTTGCTTACTCATTTATTCATATAGTGGAATCCTGGCTCCTTTTCTCTTACTAGTTGCACACCCTTAGCAAGTAATTTAAACTCTCTTTGCCTCAGCTTTCTGTTCTAGAAACTGGAGAATAAATATTAGTTTCAGAGAGCCATGATGAAGAATAAATGAGATCATCTACACCAAGACCTACAATGGTGCCTGATAAATACTCCAGAAATGGTGGCTGTCGATTAATTGGACAAGATTTAAGTGCCAATATATTTATTGAATTGATGCACATCAACAGAATGAACCAATACTGATCAAACATCCAAGGGCCTTGTCTCAGGGTTCTGTTCCCCGCAACTCTCCCCGGTGAGCGCACAGGCTGCTGAAACCTCAGGTCACTGTCACCCAGCTGTGTAAATCAAGCACATTTGTCTTCACTGGTCTTTGATTGGAATGAAGGCACCTCAAACGTATCTTACCCTGCCCAGTGTTGGCTGACGAAGTAGAGAATCTGTCCACATCTCTATGGGGTTACAAAAGAAGCATCCCTGATGGTTGGGGGATGGCTACAAAGGCACCCCTCTGGTCTTCCCAGCCCCATTTTTGCCTCCACTTACAGACATACTCCATAGAACCTAAGACCTATCTTTTTGAAGCTGTACATTAAATCACACCACTTCCCTGATTATCCCTTTAAAGGCATCTCTCTGTGTATAAAGCACGAACTCAATGGCTTGGCAAGCCCTCCTCTCCATGCCATCATTCTCATTTTCCCTCCAACTCCACACTAGCCTTGACCTTCGTTTTTCAGTTCCTCAAGCAGCCTGTTCTCTTTATTTCATAGACTTTCTATCTGACTCCCCTTTGGAGTGCCCTCTGCCAATAGCCATCTTCTCTTTTATCTTCATTGGCAAAATCCCACCCTACCACTGGGAAATGACTCTGACCCCTAGAGCAGATTAGATCCCCTGGCTTTGCTCTCCTGTAGCACCTAGGGTTTCCCCAACTAGCACTGGAGTCTATTGTGATTATCTGTTTAATACCTGATTTTCTCAACAGAGTGCAATCTCTCTCTCTCTGAGAGAGAGAGAGAGAGAGAGAGAGGGAGGGAGCGCATGCATGAGCACAAGCGCGGGGAGTGATGGGCAGAGGGAGAGGCAGGACCTGGGATCATGACCTGATGTGTCTGCTGAAGGCAGACACTTAGCCAGCTGAGCCACACAGGCGTCCATAAGCTTTTTTCTTTCTTTCTTTCTTTCTTTTTTCTTTTTAATTGGGTCATCTCTACACCCAACATGGAGCTTGAACTCACAACCCCAAGATCGAGTCCCGTGCTCCACCAGCTGAGCCTCCACTCAGAGTGTAAGCTTATGGGGCCACTGTCATACTTGTCTTGTTCATGACTACTGTATCCTCAGCTCCTAACCCTGTGCTTGGTCCATACTATCTCTCAACACAGATTTGTTGACTGAAAGAATGAATTAATAAATTAAAGAATAAAGTCCCAAGGGAGCAAAATGAAAATGAATCTCAATGCTGAGAATCAGCCTGCCTCTGTTAAAGTGACAAAACCCTGGGGCCAGAGAATAGGAAGGGTTTCTAGGTAACCCCTCTACCCTTCAGTTTCCTCATCTGCAAATGGAGAGCAGTAAAAAGGCTATCTTATGGGGTCATGAGGATTAAGTGAGTTAATAGAAATAAACCTGGCATTGTATGTGATTATTCTTTTTATTATTCACAAGGGGCCTTTTTCCTGGGTGATGTACCTCATTCCACACAGTGAAGGCAGAGGCAGTTTACTGAAACAAGCCTGTGTGGGAACGGCCGTCTGAGGACTGGCGGTGTCCAGTGTCCCACCCTAGAAGGGCAGGCAGCAAGAGTGGCTCAGGTCACTACTCCCTGGAGTGTCCCATTATCTACAACATGGTACAAAGTTGAAAGTTATGACCCTGCTCTGTGAAAACGCATAGAAACCGCTGCTGCATTTTCAGCCCATCTGGAGAACTGGGCCCAATGAGTATTCCATCTTTATCCTCTCTAGTCCCCAAGAATAACACATCAAAGAGCATGTTTGCATCCCTGCAACAGATAACAGCACTGCCATAAGCTTCAGGGTCCACACATGCTACATACAGAATGAATTAATAATTTCACATATTTATAAAATATGAATTAACCTAAGAAATATATAACTCCAAGTAAAATTTCTGCTTTTTAAAACTGAGCAAGGAAAGACACTTTGATAAATGAAAGGCTAGTACATTTTCATTATATAGTATCACCAAATTGGCATTTATCACAAGAAACACATCACTCAGATAAACAGATGTTGACAAAATAGAAGCATCAGGTTCTTTTCAGGGTGGGGGAATCCAGGCAACTGACTTTTGAAATTATATTTGATTATTTGGCTTTCTTTTTAACAATAGAAAAGCAAGTAATATGATCAGAAGAATTCTAGAGGCTCTAGTGCATTTATATAAGCACAGTAAATTACTTGTGAAGACTGTGGCATATTTACCTTTGTCTCGTGTATGATATACCATGTCTGTGTGCAACCCAATTCGCTTTGATGGTACACAGCTATTCTCTCGGAAGCCCCGCCTTCTCTTGCTCGGCTCTGTGTTGAGAGCTTCCCTTAATAACCGAACTGGTTTTCCTCGAAGAAGAAAGAAAGCAGTCTGAGAAATGCATGTGTTAGATTTCTTCCTTTTCCATGATACTGTAGTGACCATTTATAATCATATTCCAAGGTGTAAAGATCCATACACCAGCTTTGTAAACAAGTGGTAAAAATGTAAAGTAGGATCCTATATTAGCAATACCATAGCAAAGAAATAATTTGCCAGTCTACAAGGACATAATACACTAAAAATCAACGTTCTTTCTTCTCATGTCCTTGATCCTGAAACAGTACTATATCTGCAAGAATGATATAAACATGTGGATTTTTTATTACTGGGGCTTGGGGATTATTTTGTTGCTAAATAGGCTTGAGGGGGTACTATGTATTACCTATGAGATGTTTCTAAACGTTAAGGACACACCATTAGAAAAGAGCAACTTTGTAGCTTAATGTTTTACTTCTTATAAAGAATTTTCCAATCGGAACCTGAAATAATAACTGTTATTATATATAATACACACATATAAATATATATAAGTATATATAAATACACACACATACACTCACACACCCAAACAGAGGCTCTATAACCACAACAGAAAAAATAAGATTTTAAGAAGAAAGTAGTAGTATCACCTCCAGGTAAAGAAATATGTGACCCGAGATGGAAGGCCTTTAAATGTAAAGCCAAGAATACGTACTTCCATATTGCAAAATGTCAAGTTTTGCAGAGATAATAGCACTGGCTGAAAAATGTTAATTACAATAAATCTCCCAGAAACTCCCTGGGCTAGAATCTCTCCCTGTAGTTCAGGATGGTCTGTAGAGCGGACTAAGGAGCCAGCTCCTGCCTTGCTCTCCTGTTCTCTAGCCTTTTCTGAATGCTCCCAGGTAAACTAGAAAATTTCCTTCTGGTATCCAAAAAGACCAGAAGTTACGCTTAGTGGAAACTCCCTAAGGACCCCCGCAGCCAGTCATGAACACCCAACCAGAGAGTCACCAGAATCAGGCTTGAGAGAACTATCGCAACTGGGGCCACCCGGTCTCTTAGCAAAGCCCACCTGGGCAGATACTCAAGCCCTGCACCCACACACGGAGCCACCGAGAAAGGGGACGAGATTCTTCCTGCTCCACACTCCTCCAGCCTCCACATGGACCTGAGCCCATGCGTTCTTCCCACTAGCACTCGGGGAAAACCTGTTGAGTACAGAATCAAAGAGCAGTGCACAGAAAGAAGAGAGGCTGGAACAATGTGTGGCATTGGCACTTGCCAGAACCCTCAGTACTGAAACTTCTTCATACTTGTTCCTTCACAGCATAAAGGGTGACACTGCTGAATTCCAAGCTGTGATCCTGAAGGATATGTTGCATATAAAGCTTATTTGAAAACAGGGAAGGAAAAAAAAAAAGAAAGAAAGAAAACGGGGAAGAAGGGAGATGGCCAATGTATAAAAACTACCTTGAAAAAAAAAAGTAAGTAAAAACTATCTTTTCTTGGAAATTTCTATTGTACTAAGGGCTCTGCATGCATTATCTCTAGACGTTTCTATGATCATTCAGTTCTACAGAGGATGAAACTGAAGCTCGGAGACATTAAGTAACTTGCCCAAGATTACATAGCTGGTGATATCTGAGTTAGGTTTGAACCCAGATTTTTAAGACTCGGTGCTTTTAATCACTAAACCAAACCATACTGCTTTATCTTTACAGATTAGGCAAATGTGGACAGTATGAAAAAGAACCCACTTATTGATTTAACAAGAAAGACTTTTTATCAAAATACATGACAAGCTTATCGATAGTGTTTGAAGGAAAACATTACGAAGGTGTAAAGAAATGTGAGTTTGTCTTTATATTGTACACATACAAATATACACACCATGGTTAACTTAATGGAATGGTGCAAACACAGGAAAGCACATGTAGGGCAGAAAGGCTGTATCACGCGATCAAATGATCTGATTCTGTGGTCATTAGGGTTTCCCTCCAGCCATATGACAAGAACCTACATGGTTAACCCCAGAGGCAGCAAAGAGCAAGGTTGCTGCCTCCTTCTGTGGGTTAATCAAAGAACAATACTAAGTGTAGTGTAGTTTCCTGACCAGATTCTGGAACAGAAAAATGACACGAATGGGAAAATTTGTGAGACCTGAGTTTAGTTAGAATTAATGTACAATCAGTGTTAATTCCCTGGTTTTGACAAATCCCCTATGGTTATTTAAAATATTAATATTAGGACAAACTGGGTGAAAGGTACACAGGAACATTTACTATCTTTGGAATATTCCCATAAACCTAAAGTTACTTCAAAATTTTAAAAAAGTGTGTTTAAAAAGATAAATAAAATTTAAATGTAAAAATAAGAGAAAAAGAAAGAACACAATGCTAGAGGCCAGGAAATCATCTTTTCTCATCATATCCAAACAGAAAAACCACGCAGGATAATTTTGTAAATGTTCCTAATAAGATCACACAGATGCGAAATTATTGGCTGTATATTTACATAGAGAGAAAGATGATTTTCAAAGATTAGAAATATGCGTCAGTAAAGCCAAAATCTTGCTCTGTCTGAGTAATCTCTGGCGAGCTTGCCCTCTTGCCAGTACTTCATTACAAGAGTTTCTTTTTATTGGAGTAAATATCAAAAGAACCTGCTACCAGACACAAAAGGAGACTTGGAAAAAATTGCAAAAAAATACCATGTTCTTGGTCAAAGACTAACATCCTAAAATTCAGTTCTCCCTATGTCAGTCTGTAAACCTGACATGTTTCCAACTAAAAAATTAACTATTTCTGCGGGGGAACTGGATAAGCTGGTTTCAATGTCTATAAGCAAGCAAGAATAGCCATGAAAATCTGGGGGGAGGGGGAGTAATAGGAGAGAGTGTGAGAACAAACCAGATTTTAAAATACATGATAAAACTATAGTTTTAATTTTTTTTTTAAGTAGGCTTCATGTTGGACTTGAACTCAAGTCCTGACCTGAGCTGAGATCAAGAATCAAACTGTTGCCTGACTGAGCCACCCAGGCGCCCCTAGAAGTATATAGCTTTAAAAACAAAGTGGTACTGGTGCACAACAGGTCAAACTGATCAATGAAATAAAACAGAATGTTCATAAAAGACTTAAATTCTTGAGGTGCCTGGGAAGCTCAGTCACTTAATCGTCTCCCTTCCACTCAGGGCATGATCCCAGAGTCCCAGGATCCAGCCACGTTGGGCTCCCTGCTTGGCGGGAAGTCTGCTTCTCCCTCTCCCTCTGTTCTCCCTCTGTTCCTCACCTCCTCATGCTGGCTCTTGCTCCCTCACTCTCACTCCCTCACTCTCAAATAAATAAATAAAATCTTAAAAAAAAAAACACCTAAATTCTTGAGGTAAGTTAGTACATAACACTAACTTTCCAAAGCATTAATGAAAAGATGTATCATTCAGTAAATAGTGCTGAGGCAAACAGGTAGCCATGTGGAAAATGTTAGTTAGGCTGGTCTTTACCTTGTACCTCCCAACAAAAATAAATTCCCGGATGTATCAAATATGAACTAACAGGCAAAGAGATGAAAACCTGGAAGAATTTTTTTAAATAAGCTATTTTGGGAAAAGCCTCTTGTATAAAATAAAACCTTTAAGTCATAAAAAATGAAGACCTGGATATTTGTCTATATAAAAAAAAAATTTTCCGCATAGGGTAGGGAGTGAAGAGATGAAATAAAATAAAACACAAACGGCAAACTGGTAAATATGTATGTGATTCATCTCTTAGAAAAAAAGGCTAGCATTATTAATATATAAAGATCTATAAGAAATCAACAAGAAAAAGAATAAAGCCCAATAGGAAAGTGAACAAAGGATGTGAACATACAGGTCACAGAGTAAGAAATGCAAACAGCTCTTTAAACTTAAGCTAAGATGTTCACCCTTACCAACAAGATAGGTATACATTAAACTACACGAAGGCACTAGTTCACCTTCCAAACTGGCAAAGATCCAGACATTTGACATCACACTGTGTTACCAAGGATGTGAGGAAACAGGCATTCTCATATATGGCTGGCACAAGTACACATTGGTATCTTGTTAAGGGAAGAGAGCAAACCCAATTTCAAACAAAACCACCAGTGCTCATACCTTCTAACCTAGCAATTCCAATTCTAGTGATTTACCCAGCAGGCTCACTCTCGCACTTGCAAAATCCCACAACTACAAGAACATTAATACCACATTGTTGTTGGTAGTAAAATATTAGAACTTACCTAAATACACATCCATATAGGATGGGTTAAATAATCTAGGTAACATGCATGTAATGGAATACAATGCCACAGATGCTCGATAGGGGCTGAGAGGGAAAGCCCTTCAGAATCTACTGAGTAAAAAAGGGAAACAATGAATAACATGCCATCATGGTGGGGGGTGGGGTGTTTATACATGGAGATAGGCAGACAGTTGGCTGAGGGTACAAATGTAGGAAGAGATTTGGTGACAGAATTTTGTAGGTTTTCTCTGTTGGCCTCGCTAATGATTTTACAATGAACATTAATTCCATTTTAAATAAGGAAAATAAACAAAGCTAATTTTATAAGAAACTCAATCAAATGCCCTGTGACTACTCAAACGCATTTCTGAGAAGAAAGTGAAAACAAATAAAACCACCTGGTTCTTGAGGCCCCCCTCCCAGATCCTGAGCGGTCCCCACCCTCTCCCTAGGAAAACAATGTAGTGTTAAACCCTCAAAGCCTCCCAGCTCAGTTGTTAAGGTAATTGTGTTTACTCTTTTCCAAACAAAGTAATTTGAATCAGAAAAGTAAATGTGCTCAGTCTTCAAGCTCTTTGATGTCATCTTCCTCCTTGCTCTAGAGTGTGTGACACCGCCCACAGCACGGCTGCCCAGAGCGTGACACACAAATTCTATAAGCATTGCCATAGCTACACCATTTTGCTTGTGATAATGATGTAAACCAAATAAAACATAAAGAAAATCAAATTTGAAATCAAATAATAGGCCCAAAAAAACACAAGCTGTGGGTTTTTTCTGCCCTTTGAACACTTGTGGGGATGATGAAACTTCAGAGTATTTTTAAATTTCGGAACAATTTTTAGTGTCGCAGAGTCTCCGAGACAAGACTATTTTCTTTCCTGAAAATAACATCTGATCAAGGCAAATGGTATGTTTGAAACATTAAGAGCCAGCATCAGTACCTCCTGAGCCTATCAGTTGCTTTCCCTCTAAATGACCCTTGTTAAACATCATACCAGCTCTAAATGTGATTTTAGGATTTTAGGTTTCTAAGACTCTGAAGCTGGTGGCTGTTTAGTAATGCAAGCTGGATCTATGCAGGCAAAGGACAGAGCCGTCCATGCTGTATTAGATGAACTATCCGAGTCATCCAAATCAAATCCTCCAGTCTATGAGACACCTACTGTCTCCTCCACCTCAAAGCGCCAAGCTATCAGCCCACTCTGAACACTTTGCTGAGTGATGGGTCTATCATCTGGAGTTCCAGTTTCTTTTAACTGTTCCCCCTTTTTAACACTCCTTTCTGCCCCCCCTTTTTCTTGTAAAAAACAAATTTGACGTTGGAAGGTATTTAAGAAGAAAAAAAAATAGAAAAAGATTCAAAAGAAATCTGCTAGACTATCCTTTGCTCATTTAACACCCTAAGGTTAAGCTTCTTTAATGGCATTTAAATCCTTGGGTTTGGGGTTTTTTTTGTTTTGTTTTGTTTTGTTTTGTTTTCATTACTTTATGTACTTGCAATAAAAACATTCTTTAGACTTTAAGAAATTCTAAATAAAACAAGAACAAAAGAGCGGTCCTTCTTTTCAGCTCTCCACCCAAATGTTACCATTGTAAATCAAGGTAAGAAAGTAAATTAACTTCTGGCATTTAAATGTTTGCTGTCCCAAATATTTATTCCTCTCCACTCCCCTAAATTTGTTTCATACAAAACAATGCTCATAAAAACAATAAATATTCATTCTTTATCTACTAAAATTTTTAGATCAAAGTACTGTGCAGCCCAAATCCTCAATAGCAAAAAAGTAACATTGTTTGTTCAGCAGGAAGCCTTCAACTTCCCAACAGCAACCTGACCGAGTGTGGTTCCCATTTATCTCTAAGTGCTGCGGTGCTCAGTACAGACATAATAATCTGATTACAAATCCATATTTGTATAGACACTTTGCAAACAGAATTTCACTTACCCTTTACATGTACACTGTGCTGGCAGGCCTGCCCATTGTTGCACACACCACACCAAGCTGTCTTTCTGTGTTTGCATGCTTGCTTCCCACTGCTAGAATGTTCACTCTAGGGAGGAAGTCAGTCTCTTCTACCTCTGCAGCCTCACAGCGGGTTACACCTTCTGGAGGGTGGCAGGGGAGTCCTTCGCAGAAGAGGTGACACAACCTGAGTCTTGAAGAACGTTCAAGCACAGGGAAGCCACATGACCAAAGACCTAGAAAGCTGCGCGGAGTTCAAAATACCTGGAGCCTACAGTATGAACTTGGGCTAGATGGCGTAAGACTGCTGTGTGGGAAAAGAAAGCCTGAGGGACAGTCCACAGTGGAGCACGGGGACTTTTTAGACCCCTTGCTGTAAGCAACAGGGGGTGTTCATTGAACATGTTTTCCTCTTGAAAATCTTTATCTTTATTCATGTTAATTGGGAAAAAAGAACCATTATTTCCTTGTTAAGAAAAAGCAAATAGTAAAAAAGTACATAGAATAAAAAGCAAACAATTCTGCCCCATTCCATAGAGGTAACATATTAGTGTTTATCATGGACTTGGACTTCCCAGTGAAGCATGTTTTAAGCAAAAAACTGTCATGATCAGATTCTGTACCAAAAAAAAAAATTACTTTTGAGTATAAGGTAGTGTACTTGAAGACAGGGAGATTCTCCACGTGACTGGGGCAGTTCTTACAGACAGGATGAGAGCCAGTAGGGCAGGTAGCACCAAGGGTTAGAGACAAGGGCACTCAGGTCCTCGTCATTTGCAAGGGTGACTGAGAGGGGGGAGTCAAGGTAACACGTTGATTTGGGCTTCAATTCATGGGTTTGGAAATACAGAAGAAACACGGGTTTGTGGGAGGAAAGTAGGAATATAATTTGGACTTGATGAGTTTGATGCGGTCATGGGCCAGCCAAGAAAGGATGTCCTGGATCTGGGGCCGAAGAGAGAACAATGGAATCAATTTTGTGTGATGGTGAGATTGCTCAGGAAGAACAAGAGGAAGGCCTGTATTTAAGAAACAAACAGAGATGTGGGCCTTTACAGGGAGATGGAGAAGGAGCAGACCTAGACGGGAAGAAAGGAGAATAGAGTCACAGTAAGTCAGGACAGACATTCAGGAAGGATCAGCAGTGTCAAATGTGGTGGAGGGAACAAGTAATTTGATTCACGTGAAAACAAGCTTTGTTCTTAGTGGTCATCAGGGAGCTTAACTGGAATGGGTTCAGCACATCAGTTACATATATTATTAGAAAAGGACAGGAAGGAAATATAACACAATGTCAACAGTAATTATTTCTGGGCATTGAGATTATGGGTGATTGTCACTTCCTTCTGTTCCTAGAAAAGAGCTGAGGGGTCAAGGGAGGAAGCGGGTACAATATTCCAACAGGAAAATATTTTAAAAATTATATGGATGAAACAAAATTATTTAACATGTTCAAACATTTATAGTCCCAAGGGCAGATACCAACTTTATAGGGAAGATGGCATAAAATAACATTGCTGCTAGAGGTCCCTGTTTGCTGCTATGTGAAGGTGCCACAGGAAGCATAGCGGGAAACTCTCTGCTTTCCTTGGCGACCCCACAAAGCCAGCTCAGGAACCCATAGCAGCATGTTCTCCAAACTTCAGCCATTTATGTCCATGACTTGTGTCAAATCCCTTAACCACCATCGTATTATTTAGTAAACACTGTATTTAAACCAACTCACTTTTTAAATTTAAGTGGATCCATTTATATCACAACAGTAAATGGAAAATCATTATCATAGAAAGTGGAAGGTAACTGAAAAATAAGTATAATGAAAACAAAACTACTGTCAGTAAGTCTGGCAAGATGATTTCAACAACCCAAATTTTCCAGCCTGAGGCCTGAACTAGCACTCCAGTCAAAAGGAAGCTCTATAAGCACTAGAAGTAGATAAAGCCTTACTGGTATTGTTTTAGTTTGGATTTCTCCAGAAGCAAACCCTCAAATAAGAATGGAGTTGCAAGTAGCTTACTTCAAAGGTGAAGGAAGCATTGGAACACAAATGAGGGAGTTAGGAAGAGAGATAGAAAAGGGAAGGTAGCCAATAAATGATGTGTTATCAAGCCAGCAATCACTCTGGGCAACTGAAGCTTACTTCCCCTGCGGAAACTCTGGGAGCCAGTGCGGAAGACACCTCAGCATCGGCCCACAGAAAGCATGAGAGAGCTGGGGTATTGATACACCAACCATTGCTGAAAGCTGATCCTGGGGCTGTTAGTTCCCCCGCAATCCTGGGCTACTTTGTGGGCATCACAGCAGGCCCCAGAGGAAAGAAAAGACCTCAGGCAAAGAATACTAATGCTGCCCTTGCAATCCTGGCAGGGGTCCTCTGACTGGATAAACATGAAGAGCTATGGGTGGGGCCCCACGGAGGCTGCTCAATACCAGACTGAGACTGAAAGAGAATAGAAGAGGAAACAGCTTTCTCCTCATTTGAGTCAAGGGAATTTATTCTGGGCGTGTCAATCACTCAAAATCCTCTTCCCTACAACCAAGCTAAGGCTCCAGCACCCTGTGAAATTTCCAGGTACCCTGGAAGGTCCAAAGCAGCACAGAAGGGATGAAGTCTAACCCAACAATGCTCCTGAGGGGTTGGGCTGAATCTCATCCAAACCTGGCCCGTGAAAAACAGATCTTCTAAAATATTTTAAAATTCAAGGGTACTTTCCTCCCTGTCAATTCAAAATAGCCTCATCATATCTGCTTACCCAGTGAAGTCATCAAAGATTCTTCCCTATGGAAGAAAGCCATTAGAAAGAAATTGACCACCTAGACAAATGAGAATATGAATGGCCATTTTAAAAAGGAATTTTTGCTCTTAGGAAAGAACCGTCAAATTCCCCCAAGTAATATCTTCCCTGATTCCCTTAAAATATGGTTTATTAATCCTCCTACACTGTTGGTGGGAGTGCAAGCTGGTGCAGCCACTCTGGAAAACAGCATGGAGGTTCCTCAAAAAGATGAAAAAAGAGCTACTCTGTGACCCAGCAATCACACCACTGGATATTTACCCTAAAGATACAAATGTAGTGATCCAAAGCGGCACATGCACCCAAATGTTTATAGCAGCAATGTCCACAATAGCCAAACTATGGAAAGAACCTAGATGTCCATTAACAGATGAATGGATAAAGAAGATGTGGTATATATATACACAATGGAATACTATGCAGCCATCAAAAGAAATGAAATCTTATCATTTGCAATGACATGGATGGAACTAGAGGGTATTGTGCTGAGTGAAATAAGTCAATCAGAGAAAGACAATTATATCATCTCCCTGATATGAGGAATTTGAGAGGCAAAGTTGGGGGTTTAGAGAGTAGAAAAGGAAAAAATGAAACAGGATAGGGAGGGAGACAAACCATAAGAGATTCTTAATCTCACAAAACAAACTGAGGGTTGCTGGGGTAGGAGGGTGTGGAGAGGGTGGTTGGGTTATGGACATTGGGGAGGGTTATGTTCTATGGTGAGTGCTGTGAAGTGTATAAGCCTGACAATTCACAGACCTGTACCCCTGGGGCAAATAATACATTATATGTTAATTAAAAAAAATAAAATAAAATAAAAAAATTTTTAAAGGCAAAAAATATGGTTTATTTACAATTATCAAAGTATCCACCCACCCATAGCTCACAACTATTATAATGGATAAAATACCGGAACTGTGTGCTACCAAACTGTGTGTGGCTTTTTAGATACTCTTTCATTCAACAAATATTTATTAGACTATATACAAGAAACTATTCTAGGTGTATTGATATAGCAGTGAAGGAAACATAAAAATCCCCTCCCTTCAGGGAACTATATTCTTGTGGGGAAGCCAATAAATAAATAATAGGTATGGGATGTCTGCTGGTAAGAAGTACTATGACTAAAGCAGGAAAGGAGGACAGGGAGTACCAATGGCTGTGGAGGGGTTATCATTTTAAAGAGGATGATCAGAGAAGACATTACTGATAAGGGATATTTGAAAATACCAAGAGAAGATGAGGGAGTAAGTCATGGAAAGAACTAGAGAAAGATTACTACACTGAGAGGAAATAGCCTGTGTAAAGGTCCTGGGGCAGAGGCATGCCTGACATCTGAGAAATAGCAAGGAAAGTGGTGAGGCTGATGTAGAGCAAGCAAGGGGAAAAGCAGGAGTGAGACCAGAAAGTCCGGGATGAGTGTAGATCGTATAGAATCATGTAGGCCATGGGGCGCCTGGGTGGCTCAGTGGGTTAAAGCCTCTGCCTTTGGCTCAGGCTCAGGTCATGATCCCAGGGTTCAGGGAGCCTGCTTCCCTTCCTGTCTCTGCCTGCCTCTCTGCCTACTTGTGATCTCTGTCTGTCAAATAAATAAATTTGAAAAAAAAAATCGTGTAGGCCATTGTGAATGGTAAACTAATGGAGCATTCTGAGCAGAAGAAAAGCCTGAACTGTCTTGGGTTTAAGGGGATCACTCTGGCAGTTCTGCAGACAATAGGCAGTTAAAGCAAAGGGAGAAATAAGGGGACCAGTTAGGAGGTTCTTGTCAAAATCCAGATGAATGAGGACAGCAGCTTGAACAGGGTTGGGGGATAGTTATACTTTGCAGGTAAAGGATTTGTAGATAGATTAGATGTGGGCGTAAGAGAAAGAGAAGGGTTAATGATGACTCTAAGGCTTTTAGCTTGAGTGGCAGAAGAATAGACCTCCCATTTCCTGAGATACAGAACACTACAGAGGAGCAGACTTGGGGGACGATAAGAAGTTGGATTTCAACACGTTTAGTTTCAGATAAGTACTGGACCTCCAAATGGAAAGGTCTTTAAGCAGTTGGATATAGCAAGTCTGTATGTCAGGGACTGGGTCTAGGGTAGAGATAAAACTCTGGGAGTTGTTAGCACCTACAGTGTATTTAAGGGCATGAGACTGGATGAGGTCATCAAGGGAACAAATAGAAGTGGAGGGCTGAGAGGCTGAGCCCTGGGAGCACTCCACCAACTAGAAATCAGGGTGAAGATGGGAAACAAGCAAAAGGGACTGAGGGCTGGTCCAGAAGACCAGCAAAGAACCAGAAGTTGATGACATCCTGAAAGCAAGGGAAGGAAGTGTTCGAAGAAAGAGTAATGAGCTGTGACAAATGCTGACGCTGGGTCAAATAAAGAGACTTAGAACTTAACCCTTAGGTTTAGCAATTTGGGTGGCAAGGTAGGACCAAAAGCTTGTCCAGGGTGTGTTCAAGAGAAAATAAGAGAGGGGCGCCTGGGTGGCTCAGTGGATTAAAGCCTCTGCCTTTGGCTCAGGTCATTATCTTAGGGTCCTGGGATCGAGCCCCACATCGGGCTCTCCACTCAGCTCTCTCTCTCTCTACTGCCTCTCTGCCTACTTGTGATCTCTGTCAAATAAATAAAATCTTTGAAAAAAAAAAGAAAAGAAAAGAAAAAATAAGAGAAGAGGAATGTATTTATATCTGCTACCTTCTTTGTGTTGGTGATTTTAGCATTGTTTGGGGCCTGATTATCTGATTTTTTAAAGATTTTGCTTATTTATTTGAGAGAGAGAGAGAATGCATGTGCGCAGGAGTTGGGGAGGGGCAGAGGGAGAGGGAGAAGCAGGCTCCCTGCTGAGCAGGGAGAACCTCCCCCCATTCAGAACTCAATCCCTGGATCCTGGGATCATGACCTGAGCCAAAGGCAGACACTTAACCAACTGAGCCACCCAGGCACCTCTCTGATTTTTATCCCTGGCAAAATAACATATAATTAAATATTAATTCTGTTTAATTGATTAGCTGATTAATTCAGGTTTTAAAAAAAAAGGGGCACCTGGGTGGCTCAGTGGGTTAAGCCTCTGTCTTCAGCTCAGGTCATGATCCCAGAGTCCTGGGATCGAGCCCCACATCGGGGTCTCTGCTCAGCAGTGGGCCTGCTTCCTCCTCTCTCTCTGCCTGCCTCTCTGCCTACTTGTGATCTCTCTCTCTCCGATAAATAAATAAAAAATCTTAAAAAAAAAAAGTTTCCTTTTTTCTTTTACCTAAGATGTGTAATGATTGGTTTGATTTCTGCTTTACTTTTTACCTGAACAAAATATCAGCTACAAACTCTAATATGTGGAGTATATATGATGAATATTCTGCATATGTAGTCTCTGTAGTGACTTGTAGTACATATGTGGGCAAATTTCTCCTTCTCTCTTTTCCCCTCTGGTGAGGCACCAATGATCTGGAAGGTAGGAAAAATGAGACAGTAGAAGAAATATAGGAGCAAGCAATAATTCTGATTTATTTCAATCTGACGATGGAGTTGGTTCCGTTTAAACCCAGTTCTCAACATGATGAACACAAAGTCACACTCATCAGTGTTCGTAGTGAGGCTCGCAATATAATTACTGACTCATGTACGATGTGAATTAAGTTACCAAAATAAAAAGAGAAGTTGCTCCTTTTTCCTTTTAAATTAAATCTTGTGTCATGCTGATCTGAATACAATCCTGAGTTTTTAACTATATAAATTAATTGTAATGTCTGCAGTTCCAATTTTATTTGTAAATTCCTTTCATCTTACTGAGACTAGAAGAAACTGAGGAAATAGGATATCTCTTACCTTCATGCATAACGAGAAGTGAGGGCATTTTATCCAAAGGATCATAGTCTTAGAGTAGAAATATAATTATTGTTGTTTTATTTATTTTTCGCCTCCCTTTTTTTCCCTTCAGTAAAAAAGGAACAGAAAAGAGACAGTACAGCTGAAATAGAGTTCTTTCCATGAAATGTTTCTTCCATACTCCTGGGAACCCTAAGATAACAGTCTTGTATTCAAATGTGAGAGGCAGAAAATGTAATTTACTTGAAGCATTACATGAAACAGAGTAAGTTATTTTTAATCAACCATAGTAAGTGGAATACTCACAGTATATAATGTACAATGCCCATTTGATATTCAACCTTCTTTTTCCACTTTTAGTAATTAAAAAATAGATACAATGACAATGATTATCATTTAAAATTTATTTTGGCTGTTGCTGGACTTATAAATATAATTAATTATAAATACTAGCTCTTGCCTGGAAAATAAGCAAATAAATAAATAAATATGACTTTGGTTTATAAGTGAAGGGTAGAGACTAAAGAAAAATAGTTATTAAGCAAACTTCCTCTCCTGCCTCTTTTTCTCAGATTATAATTTAACTTTTATTATTATTCTCTATCTGACTGGCCTTGTTATAGAAATAAATCTTTTTTTACTATCTTAATTTTCAGCTCCCTTATGATTTCTTACCTAGATAGCCGCTATGCAAAAGTGCTTCTTAGGTGAGTCTTTCTGGCGACCAATTCACCACCTTGGGCACAAAATCATCTCTCCTATCAGTTCTTAATTCCCTTCATTTTCAGGGGTCAAACTATGAAATCCTCACGGCTCAACAGTGGAAACAGTTTATCAAGTGATTTCACACCCCACATGCTGCAGGGTCCATGAAGAAAGGGGGACAGATGAAAGGCATCACGGAGCAAGGCAGCAGCTCAGAAGCATTTTGCAGTCCATACTTGGGAGTAAATTCTGAATGTTGTTTTCACATTACTGTTTTTATTTCCCTCATAGCATGCAATGTCTCTCTGGACTACCAGGATAGCAATCCAAGAAGTTCTGACACTTAGCTAAGAAATCGTCTAACCCAAACCATATGGCAACCCATTCCCCAGTCCTCTTTTGGACAATTCTGACCTGCTTATTGATCAGCTTGTTTTGGCATGGCCTTTGTACCCACGTTTAAGTTGATTAAATCTTCCCCTTCTTGGAAATCCAGGTTTATCTTCATGTTAAAGGCAGAGAGACAGAGAGACAGAGAAAACACAAGAACGCCAACCATTTCACAATAAGGGGAAAAAACATCAGACTACATCCCGTCTGTATTTTTTAACGCTTCCCATAAAAGAAATCCAGGAAATGCTTTTTTTTTTTTTTTTTAACATTGAGAACAATTTTGTGCTACAGTCAGAAACCCCTCCTGTTTGCTGTATTCAACTATATGTATGCAATGGGGTGGATCAGACAGAGCCCAGAGGAATGCGAAAAGCCCAGGAGGCATGAGCTGGAGGCATGCACATTATCCACTATGTTGCTCTTCTGTGTTTCTACACCCACCAAAGATCCTCACATTCCCAAGTCTCTGGGACGCAGCTGTCTCTGGAAATCACCCATCACTTCCTTCTCAGTTTACCCCCTGCAGCTCCTCCCTCCAAAACATCCATGTCTGTAGCAACCAAGACCTCTTCTGAGGTTTGTTGAGACCACAGACATCATTTCATCTGTGACACTGAAAAACAATTTACAATACACATATTTCACCGAATTTACTTGGTTGGTGTTCCAATACAGCCTTTCAATAGCCAACCCAACACTACAAGTTCCATTTCTGCCCTTCCTACAAAGTACATTATTAGTGCATTTTCTGGAAAGGCGTATTTTAATCTGACAAATTTTTCAGATTGAAAAATTAAACACAGAATCCTTAAGGGACATATCCAAAGCAGCCAGCAAGAAAAGAACAATCTAATACCATTATGACATTTCACCAAAAATGTAGCTAAAAAAGTTGCTTCAAAATAAGTTCATTCTCCAGGGGAACTTCCAGAGTAACTGAAGTGTTGTTATTTTGATTAGAGTGATTGTTTCACAGGTGTATGTATTTATCAAAACTTATAAAGATGTTTCTACAAAGTACTTGCAAGTTTCATTCAATACAGTGTTCTTTTAGTGAATGGAAGTGATACTCATTCTATTAATGCATGTAGTGAAATATTTTTAAAAAATCGTTGAACTATGTGCTTGAGACCTGTGCATTTCACTGTTTAAACTTTGCCTTAAAAGTACAAAAGGCTTTTGGAAAAAAAATTTTTTAAAGATTTACTTATTTGAGAGAGAAAGAGAGAGCACGCCTCAGCACTGGAGGGAGGGGAAAGGAAGAGGGAGAGAGTTTTAAGCAGACTCCTCGCTGAGCAGAGTCCAATGTGGGGCTCAATCTCAGGAGCCTGAGATCACCACTTGAACCAATGCCAAGAGTCGGACACTTAACCAACTACATCACCCAGGCATTCCGAAAGCCCCCACCTTTTTTTTTTTTTTTAAGTTTCTATAAATGGTCAGAGCCCCTCTGTATTAATTTCTGCATGCCCACACTTTCAATGGGCCCTGAAATTGAGTCCCCTATGACATAGTGGCTCCAACACTGCCATTGATGTCTCATCCTCTTCTTTTCCTTGATAATTAATTTGTTTGTTGCTGTTACTATTGTTAAAATTTCCTAGCACAAGCTCTTTTATTTTTTAAATCTTTTTTATCATATTACATTTTAATATTTTTTATCTTCATCCTTTAATCTTGACTTGTTGCATGTAAATGTTTTTAAAAGCACAAAGATGAAACTAAAAACCACCCAAGGCTCGACTACCCAGCGAAAACTACTGTCAGCATTTCAGTGTCTATCCTTCTGTATATATTGAATGGATATTGACTGAGTGACCACGTTGTGGCAGGAGCTGCTCTAGGTACTGGGTAAACTGTAATAAGACAGTGCCCTTGCCCTCATAGAGCTTACATGCTAATAAACGCCATGGAGGAGATTTGTTTTGTAATGAGGCACGGTTGTACTTGCTCTTTTATAATCTTCTTTTTCCCACTTTTTTCTACATAGCACTAATATCTTTTGTTCCAGCAAATAAAAATAATTATATCATTTCATATCTGCATAGTGCTCCCCTGTATGGCTTTTTAGAATGTGTTTAACAAATCCCCTAGTTTAAACGATCAAGCCTTTCACCTCCAGAAACATCTCACTGACAATCTTTTTAATATATTTTTATTTATTTATTTTTAAGAGTGTATTTTTTTTTTAAGATTTTATCCATTTATTGGTCAGAGAGAGAGAGATTGAGAGAGAGAGAGAGAGAGCACGAGCAGGGGGAGCAGTAGGCAGAGAAAGAAGCAGGCTCCTCACCAAGGAAGGACCTCGATGCAGGATCCATCCCAGGACCCTGATCCAAAGGCCGATGCTTAATCAACTGAGCCACCCAGGCACCCCACTGAATATATGTTCAGTGATCTCCTTGCTGGCAAAATAATTTCAGTGTACTTTCTTGATTGCATCAGGGCTTAAATCTCTGAAATGGGTGAAATGATTTTGTAACTATAAAGCATCTGCCTAAGCCTAAGACTAATGCCTTATTAAGGTATTTTGGCTGAAAACTCTAGACAGTAGACAGAGATTTACTACCTGCCCATCTGTGGTTGAAAAGCAGTTGAGGAAGTATAACTGAAAATGAAGTCTGGGGTGGGAGTGGGAGCTCTCCCTGTTATCTATCTCCTAAGAAACCTATGATTTCAGATGACTTGTAGGGAACTTTGAGCTCAGCAATTTGGTCAGGGAGGAGAAAGTCATTCAAGAAGATACGCTTCAGGAAATCATCAACTTCTATATTTCTTAAAGTTCAATGGTAAGTCCACTATTTAGAATGTGAAAACACACCCAAAGACACAATTCAACTACACACTTGAACCACAACTATTTGTTGAGCCCCTATTATGTGCAAAGCACTATAAGGTACTTAGGGTGATGATTACAACCTCCGGCTAGTTCAGACTTATTTCACTCTCCAATAAAGTTGAAAATCTGTATTTGCCATGAAAAATGGCATATAACAACATATTGTTATAATACTCTTTGATGCATTTTTCATCATCTACCGTTTCGAGGGAACTGTGCAAGTTACTATTGTAGCAAGGGGGCTACCAAGATGAATCCGACAAACTTTTGCCATTACAGAGTTGACCAAATACAGCTACACTGTCTAATATGGTAGCCCTTAGCCACATGTGCTGCTGAGCCCTCAAAATGTGGCTGGTCTGAACTGACAGTGCTGTAAGTAAACAAAACACTGAACTTCAAAAAGTTAATATAAAATAAAGAATGCAAAATCTTCCATTAATTAATTTTTATAATGATTGCATGTTAAAATGGTAATATTTTGGATATTCAGGTTAAATAAAATATATTATTAAAATTAATTGAAACTTCCTGTCTCTAGCTTAATTTAAAATTACCTATGTGGCTTGCACTGTATTTCTATTGGCAGTGCTGATCTACATGGTTATAGCCCTACTCAGGTGCCCTACTCAGGGCACCAGGTAATTTTACATCAAATATATGTAATCTTCCATTAAGGAAGCATTACAGAGAAGGAAATCAAGGGTTCAAAAGCTGTATTAATTCATTATTCGGCATGTATCTAGTATATTTTCTGTGCACCAAGGACTGTTGTAGGCAGTGGATATATAAGAAAACAAAGTCCCCATTCCTGTGGAATTTATATTCTAGTGGGAGAGGAAGGTAAAAAATAAGTAAACATAAAAAACATGTCAGGAAGTAACTGTTGAAGAAAGATGAAGCTGTAAAAGCATAGAGGGTGACCAAAATTGGGATAAGGTAGCAGTGAGAAAGAGCTGTCATCTGAGCAGAAACATGAAGAATGAGTCCTACGAATATCTACCCCGCCAGGAGTTTCTGGGCAGAGTCAACAACAAATAAAGGACTGAGGGGTGTGTCTGTGTGTGTGTGTGTATGCACTTTACACACTGGAGGAACAGCAGGAGAGCAGGGTTTGAGAGCAGTGAAGAGGAGTAGGAGAGGAAGCCAGGACCCAGTCCACATAGCAACTTGGAAGCCTCCTTCCCACACTAGGAACTGTTCAAGGATGACTTTGACTGCTTTATGATGCATGGACTGTTGCGGGGTATGCACGGAACCTCGCAAGAGTGGAAGCCAGACACCAGCTGGAGGCTGCTTAAGTCGTGCAAGAGAGATCTTATAAGGTCTATGTGACTCAGCCCCTGGAGATTTGCTGTTCCTGCAATACAAAGTAAAATAATCTAAAATTATTCAGAGAATTTGAACAGCAAAGGTCAAATGTCTGGATAATTCAAGCCTCAAAATATATTTGGGATTCTGTACAGTTATCTGAACTGGCAGTCAAAAATCATTGTCTAACTTCATAGCATAGTCATTTAGCTCTGCCCCTTGCTTTCTGCCAGTTTAACCTAAGGGAAGTGGACTTGAGATCTGTAATTGGCAGAGTGGGATTGTAGGACCTTTAAATCAAACTCAGATCAGGCAAATTAGCTTTATTTTTGCCAGAGAAAAGTGTTCAGTTGAGCCAGATGACAATTTTGTAGCCTAAACTATTTGCATTGGCTCTGCCTACCTCCTGAATGTCTCCCATAATTGCTAATTCTCAGTTTAAGCATAGCTACACATGCAAGACAGGGCTAAGAACTTGAAGCTGTATCTTGGGTAAGTGTGGATGTTAGCCTGGATAACTGCACTCAGTGAGTCTGTTTTTATGGACAGAAGTACTTTAAAAAAGAAAGTATCATCAAGGTCAAATGTTACATAGGCCAAGTCCCTTCTCTAGGAGGCAAATGAAGGTTTAAAGTAGGTACCCAGTTTCAAATGGAAACAAATACAAATTAGTCACAACGACTTCTAAAAGTCATATCATGATACAAAGGAGGCTCTGGCCTGACCCTCCAGGTTGTTTTATTTACTTTGATGGAACTCACTGGAAAATTGTTCAACATGCTTCACTGTGCCTGTGTAGATGTGTTTTCTGGGCTTTGGATGTCGTTCCTGTCAGGTGGGTACTTTCCTGGAGCACTAAAATGTATAGATTACACTCAATCAAAGACAGACTGCCACCACTGTAGCTGAAATTTACACAAATCTGTGCTGGGAGTAACTGGATAAACAAGGAGACTAATGACCTTGTTCTGCATTAATCTCCATATGGCTCTGTTGGTACTGCCCTTGCCTTCAGGCAAGAAGGTTGTGGCTTTGGCATCTCGCCTCAGACCAGGGATTAGACTCTGGCTCAGTGCTGAAAGAGCCCGGGGCCCTGCTTCTACAGTCTGGGAGGCCTGAGAAGACTACTGAGGCCATCCATCTTGAGAGGTGCATTTACCTCAATTCAAGAAACACCTCGTTATCATATCCACTGAGTAAATAGATTTATAAAAATAAGAAAAATCCTTTAACCATGCTTCCCCATTCAGGGATTTCATTTTTTTCCCACAGAGGACCCCAGGTTTTCTCTAAGTATTTTCAGGCCCTCCTCACTGCCCCCCAAAACAAGACAAAACCGTCAGTGCCTTGTCCCATGTTCTTTTCCCAGCCAGAAATACATTTCAAAATGGCTGCATCTATAAAGAAGGGCGTCTCAGGAAGGCTCTGTACCTGGGCAGCCTGGGGCCACAGTAAAAGGAGAATGGAAGCGGAACTCTGGAAACCACTCCCTACTCCTGCTTTTACCATTTTGTACGCAGGTCTCACTGGAAAGCTTATACTAGGTGGTGGAGCCCAGGAAATGACTCTCTCGGAGGAGTTACCATAAGTTAGAAAGGATGGCACATGAAGTATCCTCAGCTAGATGCCCTAAATGCTACAGATGTGGCAGCCCTGTCACCTCACACCCAGCCCTAGCCATAACCTTTATTGCCTTCTAAACGTGAGATGCCTCAGTCTGAGATATCTAATCACATTCTATTCTGAAACATAAATTCTGATGGTATTTACTTAGTCCCAAGAAACACCTCTCCTACACCTTTCTAGTCACTCCCCACAGTGTCTTTAATGTTGTTGTTGTCGGAGTATTTTATCTATATACACTACATGTTAGCCCATTCATTGGCTGTCATACTACTAAGGCCGTTCTCAGACTTATTACAAGCTGTGTAAAATGCCTCACAAAATAATATTCTATTTTCAGTGTCATGTGTCTACATTCATTTATATCTGTTCGTTAAGATCCCACCATAAGGGAGCCTGGGTGGCTCAGTACTTTAAGCGTCTGCCTTTGGCTCAGGTCATGATCCCAGGGTCCTGAAGTCAAGTCCCAAGTCTGGCTCTGCAGGAAGTCGGCTTCTCCCTCTGCCCCTTCCCACTCATTCTCTCAACCTCCCTCTCAAATATATAAATAAATCTTAAAAAAAAAAAAGAGAGAGTCCCACATAAACATGAGGCAGAGTTAATGGAATGGTTTTTTCCTCATCAAGCTCTAGGGGTAACAAATGCTAAGATGGTTTTGGTGTCTCTGTAACACAACTGTTGCGGATGTGGAGATGGTCGTAGCATGGGCACGTGTGTGAAATCATCCCCCTTTACTCCTGCGGTAGAGATGCCTAGTGCCTTAGAAGTTTTGTTTTGCAACTTACAGGTCTCCTGCAGAATCATCTCTGCTTAACGGACCAAAAAGACCTTGCATTTGTACATACTTTCATATGCATCATCTCACTGCATTCTTACAACAACCTTGTCAAGTATGCTATCATTACACCCATTCTGCAGAAGCAAAACTGAGTCTGGGAGAGGTTAAATGGCTTGCCTGAGGTCAGCACAGCATGACAGGAGGGGTAGAGCCCACCTCAGATGCAGGATTTCCCACTCTGCATTACACTATTTCAAAGCAGTCTCTTCATATCGGTTACTTCTGAAACAACAGAATACTGTATTCCAAAAGGGGCCTTGTGATTTTTCTAGACTCAAAGACAGACTTCCTAGCTAGTCACCTGTAGGAAAATATTTCAGGACTCTGTCAGTAAGAGGATTTCAAATCATGGACACCAGATAGTGAGTGCTTTGTTAACAAATAATACTAAGGTTGGTTTTGCAGGATCTAACTTCTGTGGGAGAAAACTCGGTAGTGCAGCATATCGTGTGTAGCAAAAGAAGCACAATGCACAGTGAATACACACGCGTGTGTCAACGTTCTCTTTCCAAATGTGGCTACAAAAGAAAGTGTGAAGCATACTGAAATAAAACAATATTTATGGCTCAAGAAATTCGGCTTCACGTAACAGTAATTATGTACAAGATATTTTCCCTAATAAAATTACTGCAAGACAAAATCTGGAGGAACTAAGTGTTTCCCTATGTCCTCTTTATTTTATTCCATGTCCTCAAGAATGGTTGCGGGAAAGAAAGGGAGAGAAGGGTAAAAAAAGAGCAGAAAGAGAAAGAGAGTCATAGCAAGGCGGCCTCTGCTAAGGGTTGGTTTTGCTTTAGAAACTGGAATGCGTCCAGGCTTGATTTTTATTTTCAATTCACATTTCAGATCCAGCTCCCCAAACTCTTTGATCTTTCTCCCTGTCTCCTTACCCGGAAGAGAACCCTTGGCCTTCTCAGCTGGGAGCTGGGAGCACACGTGGAAAGACTGGCTCGGATCCATATTCTTGCCAAATTTAGTCACACAAAGGGGCCTGCAAGGGAAAAAAGAAAGGATGAAAGCTGCTGCCGCCAGGACTTCAAAGGCCATGCCGCCGAGCCGGGCCTTGCGCAGGCGCCGCCCTCCGAGGATATAAGGCGCGGCTCGCGCGCGCGCGGGGCGGCCTCTCTGCGCCGCTGCCCCGCGCGCGTCCTCGGCCTCAGAGCGGTTGAAGGGGAACCAGCTGTGCAAGGCGGGGCCGAAGGGGCGGGCCGCCGCGTGGTGCTACCCGCGGGCGGCCGGAGGCCGGTCCCCACGCCAAGTTAAGGCTCCTGAGAAAAGTTTTCACAGAAGGGAAAATAATTTTACGTCCAGCCCATTAGGCGAGCTGTCCCGTGGCCTGCAAATTTATCCCAGGTCGCACATCCATACCACTCCATTCTGGGGATTTTCCCCTTCCCAACGTAGCGTCGGCTCCTCTGCCCCGGAGCCCGGGTCCCCGTGGCGGGGGGAGGGAGGGTTGACAGAGGTTCCAGTCGCAGAGCCCAAGCCGTGAGGGCGCGTGGCGAGGCTCTTTCTGGCCCATTCGGCTCCCCCGAACGCGTCCCTCGTCCCCGCGTTCCTGTCCGCGACCACCCCGGCTTGACTGCTCTCGGGTGTGGGAGGCCCCGGGATGGGAGCCCTCGCTTCCCGGTTGACAGAGACTCGGCCGGTCCCAGACGGGTTGGGATGTGGCCCTCCTTCGCGGGCCTTGAGGGGGACACAGCTCCCCGGACGGGCGCGCCTCGGGCCCCCAACCAGCGAGCTGCGGACGCCGAGCTCGGCCCGCATCCGCACGAGCGAAGCCCCCGGAGGGCTGGAGGGGCTGGCGGCCGCGGGGTCACCGTCGGCGGACCTCGCGAGGCGGTGCAGAGCCGAGGACGCCAACGGGCGCCTGCCCCGCGGGAACCGGGCGTCTGCACGCGGCGGAATTGGGGAACGACATTTTCACGGTGCTACGAGTTCTATTACCCCGGCGAGGAGGGGCTTGAGTTTGTTTGTCTTAGAAGGGGGCAAGAAGAGACGGAAGAACCCCTGGGACACAAACTGCCATTTACCTCGCCACTCCCACCCCCCTCCTCCTTTCTGCGAAGTCCGTTAAACTGGAGGTGCCACAGCTTTAGTCTCCTGGAGAGCTGGGGTGGGAAGTCGAGGGTGCCGGAGTTCTAACCGTCTCCGGAGTCAACATAATTCGTTTTCCTAGTTCTTCATCCTTCTTGCTCTCTCTTCCAGCATCCTCTTGCGTAGGCCCCCGCCACCTCCTTCCTTTGGGATCCCACCAAAGTTGTAGCTGGAGGAGAGTCCAGGCCACACAAAGGGGAAGACCCGGAGTCTGGGCGGGGGGGTTAGGACCGAGGGGGCGGAGAGGGCTCTGAAGGGCACGGCGCTTTTCTCTCCTCCCTGTAATTAAGGACTCACTTGAGTGTCTGTAGCCGAGTCGACTTGGCAGCAAAACCGCTGGGGGGAGGGGTCTCTGCTAGGGGTGGGGGTCATTCTCCTCGGTCCCCTGCCCGCACCCGCGGGGGGCTGGGTACCCTGCGGACTGCGAGACCAGTCTCCACTCCCCCCACCTCGGTTCCGGCTCGGGGGTGGGCGCCTCGTCCCCCACGCGCAGCGCCGGCGACGGCGCCCGGCACTGAGAAAAATGTTGATATAAAACAAGTCACTGTTTGCTCGCAAACTAAACCAAAACCAACCAAAGCCACCAAGAGGGGAAAAACCAACAGCAATCCAGCCAGCCCCTAGCAATTGTTTCACGGTCGGAATTAAATCACATCAAAACGCCCCCTGAAACCCACATCCTGAAGGAGTGAACCTGTAACAGCCAACCTCCAGTCGTTCGCTCGAGTTCACACGAACAACCCGCCTCTACATCCGAGGGAAGGGGGCGGCGGGCGGCGGCGTTTCTCCCGCGCCGCGCCCACCACATCCCGGACTGTGCACCCAAAGAGGCGGCTGCGTTTGTAATAGCAGCCCCCACATGATTTCGAAAAGACCTCCCGGTGACAGAGTTGCCTTTGCCTGGAACATCTCCGAACCTGTCAGAGAAGAAGGAACGTCTTCCCGGGGTTACTTCACCCCTCCCGAGTGCCCCTGTTTCCCAACCCCCCTCCCTCTCGACCCTGGTAAAGGCAGACTTCACGTGGAAATGTCAACCTCCTTCCCAGACAAAGCTCTAAAACTTGGGTGAATGTTTTCTCGCTTCGTAAAGCCCCCTTTAAATTCAGCCCGTCTCAAGATTTGCAACAAAGCTGGGGACAGTCAATACCCGCACGCCACGAGGAGGACAAACAGCCACAGAAACAGAGCAAAGCGCTGGTGATTTCGTTAAAAACCGTGTTTCCACAGGAGAGGGTTACCGAAAAATACCAAACATAGCCACCTACCCTCCGCCCTTCCGGTGAACAGTTCCTACGAGTTTATTATTCCCCAAATTCCCATCTTCTCGAGCTCCTAATCTAAAGGACACCTGGAGCAGAGTTCCAAAAGACTCTGGAAGTCCAGATAATTAACATGAAGGAGAAAATGGGATTCGAATTAGTTGTAACACTTCAACAGGGCGATGTAGGAGCTGTCATTTAATCTCTTTGGCTTCCAGAAAATATTCGCTGGCAATTATGTGTCTCCTGTCCCCCATCCTTCCCCTTCCTCAACATTTTGATGAAAAGGAACCTCCACTCTGGTTACTTTGGTGAAACTGCATTTCCCAGTTCTTTTCCTATCAGCCAAATTGGCACATTTATGGGAGGTCTTTTGGCTTTGCTTTCCCTTTTTTTTTTTTTTTCTTAGAACAGAGGGTCTTAATGTCTTACATAGCTACATGTTCACATCACTAGTACTTTACATTCACATTGGTGCATAACTTCAAGGGAAGTTGACTACTGCCACCAATAAAAATTGGTTTCTTTCCAATCTTTTTAGTATTGTCTTACAGACACATTGTAGCAGAATATTCTTTTTGTTTTTCTTCTCTAAGGCTTTACATTTGTCTGCACTTAGTGTGTTTAAATGTTTTACTCTTCCTGGCTTCCATCACCAGATCCTTAGTTTTGCTTCAATCTCCCAAATAGACTATGTGTGACAACTGACCATGCTGTATGTGACCAACTGATAGTTTTTAATATTGCTTTTTAGTGAATTTCCCATCCCTAGCCGAAGTGTTAAGTGCTCAATGTGAGCACTGTTAAGGTTAACTTATGTAATGCCCGGCAGCGTGCAATGTTTTCCTTAGGAAAAGAGGGATCTTTGCATAACTATTCCTATAAAATAGAGTTAAAGTCTGATTCTGCAGAGTTTTCCTTATTTTTCAATTTAAGGTAGATGGAGACACATTTTTCCTGCCTCTTGTTTACTGTTCTGAGGTGTTACAGATGGCTAGTGTATTAGGTATAATAATTTTGCCTGAATTTTTAACTGAGGGGGTTTGAGAGCCAAGGAACAAAATGTGTTTTCAAACTTCAGCTTCGCTTATACTGTAACTTTCACAAAGCATCTCCTTAAAAGTCCTGTCCGTGTACAAAATGCATCAAAGAGATGGTAGAGGCTGACAAATTTTTGAGGTTGGATTCAGATTTGCATCTTCAAGGGTCCCTTTGAGTGCGTAGTCTGAGGTGCCAGAGACTGCTTGGTCCTCCCTCCCTCTACTGCCATCCCTCTCCTGGGTCCTTTTGCCTTCTTCTTCTCTCTCTCTCCCTCCTTAGGTTGAGTTTTCATTCTCCATGAGGTTCCCATACATTGTGGTGTATATCTCCTAAAATCCACGAGAGACCTAGAGCAACTTTCTAAACATCCCATGGTGAGGATGTACAGAAAGAGATCTTGTTTTAAAAGGCAGTAATTAAGATCCAGTCTTCAGTTTTGTCTTCTTTATCCTATTTTTCTCAGTAAGACTGGAGATTTAATTTTTGCTAGCATATGCTCCCTTGTCCTTTGACATATTTTAGGAAAGCCACAACTCTCTTCCTTGTCCTTATTTCCGTTTTCTTAGTTAAGCAATCTCTGTTATATTTTCCCCTTTTCCTTCTCTCTGTCCCCAATTCCCGCCTCATCCGCTCTGTCAGAGCATCTATCAATGTGGTGTCGATCACAGCTGTGGCGGCTTCTCTTTCATCTTCTTTGCCCTGCCAAAGGAAGGGAAGGAGGGAGAGGGAGGCGGGAAGGGGGGCCGGTAGAGACTGGCAGAAGAAGGTGTGGGGGGTACAAGAGAAGAGATACTTAGATGATGAAGTTAAACCATTCCCGCAGAGTTTCTTGTCAATTTCACACGGGCAAAGGGTGCTTCTCGGTGGGTTACAGGAAGCGCCGGGTTCTTCGTTCTCTCAGCGAGTTGCTTGATCCTTTCCTCTAGGCGCGCGCGCGCGCGCGCGCGCACACACACACACACACACACACACACACACACCCACTAGGACTCGTCCTGCAGGCTCTGGGAAAAGAAAAAAAGTCCTCAATCACCACCTCCTTCTCCCCGCGCCCCCCCTCCCCGCAGCGGGCGGCCAAGGAGAGCTGGAGGCGGGGGAGGGGAGGGGGAGGAGAAGCGACGCAAGTGGGTAGCTTTTCAGCGCCAGCGAGGCGCGGGAGGAGGAGAAGCGGTGGGGAGGCGCAGCCGCTCACCTGCGGGGCAGGGTGCGGAGGAGGGACCTGGGCTGAGCTTTCACGGTCCGAGGAGCCGGGACGCGCCGGAGCCTCTAACGCGGGCAAACTCGGGGCACTCCCCCTCCTTCCCTTCGGCCAGGCGAACCCGAAGGGTGCAGCTCTTTGCTTTGACAGAGCGGCCCGGCGAAGGCGTGGAGAGCGGCGAGCAAGAGCGCCAGGCTGAGAAACTCGAGCCGGGAACAAAGAGGGGTCGGGCTCCCCGCAGAAGCATTTGGGTCCGAGGCCCCAGCTGTGACTCCCCGACACCCCGCCAGTACCCTCCACTGCCGATTCCCAGCGCTCGCCGCCACAAACTTTATTCTTGGCAAACTTCTCTTTCTCTTCCCTCCTCCTCCTCCTCCCCCACCTTCTCCTCCTCCTCCTCCAGCAGATTAAATGCGCCTGGAGAAGGAAAACTGAAGCGGAAGGGAAGGAAATGAGAAGCTCTAAAACGGACATCTCAACCTGGGTGGCTCTTTAAAAATTTTTTTTTTTTAAACCCTCCAGGAAGTGGACATTTCGTTATTTTCTGATTCTCCTTGCACCTTCTCTGCTGGGGCAAACGGAGCCTTTTTGCCCAGCTTGCTTCCTTTCTCGGAAAACAAACTCCCAAATCGGCCACCGCGCAAGCTAGGGTGGAGAGGTTTGCGTAGAGACGCGCGGACGGACCCTCCTCTGCGCTTGGGAGAGTCTTGCCTCCTACGGAACCGGCGTCCTCTGTGCGCAGACCCTGGAGACGCTGGGGGCGTGGGGTGGCCGCTGGGGCAGCCTAGCCTAGCGCGCGCCACGCCGCTCATACGCCCCCAGAGGCGCCGGCTGCGGCGGCCTTAGCAGCCCGGTGCCCTTCGGCCTCGAGGGCGGGCGCCGGCGCCGATCTCTGCGGAGCGGGAAGGCGCGGGCGGCAGCCGGGGCTCGGGCACCGCCGCAGCTGCTCGGGCCGCGGGCCGCCGACCCGGTTTCCGCCTGCTCTTCTCCCTCACGCATCCTTCCAGTTCTCCTTTTCCTCCTCCCTCTGTCGTTGACCCCCTGTCTTTCCTGCTGTCGCCTCGGGTGCTCCTCCAGCGGAGAGGAGATTATAGAGTGGTCGGGATGCCCCAACTCTCCGGGGCCGGCGGCGGCGGCGGCGGGGGAGACCCGGAACTCTGCGCTACCGACGAGATGATCCCCTTCAAAGATGAGGGCGATCCTCAGAAGGAGAAAATCTTCGCAGAAATCAGTCACCCCGAAGAGGAAGGCGACTTAGCCGACATCAAGTCCTCCTTGGTTAACGAGTCTGAAATCATCCCGGCCAGCAACGGACACGAGGTGAGCGGGCCGCTGCCCGGAGGTCCGAGAGGCGTGGCGGCTCCCGGGGAAGAGCACAGAAGGAGGGAAGGCGCCGGAGAGCCTCGACTGACGGGTCCCGAGGAGGTCCCTTGTTTGCTGGGGTGGGGGTGGGGTGGGAGGGTTGGATGGGCTCCTGGTCAACATTCTTCCTGTGTGTGCGTGTGTGTGGGTCCTGGCGCGTGTATTGGTGTCGGTGGGAGGTGGAGTGTGCAGGGAAGGTTATTCCGAGTGGATCAGTTCTGAGGTTCGATGACCAAATTGTTTGTGGGTCGGAGAAGCTGCCCTTAACCCATAACGTTTCGCCTGCGGACTTTTGAGTGGGGTTGAGAGGGTGCGACGCATTAAAGCCAGGATGTCTGAACCAACACTGAGAAGTTCTTCCGTGGAACGGAAAACAAAGTGCACCCGCTATCTCTCGCGGTAGATGTCTCTGCAAAAGTGCGTTAAACCACCAGAGGCTTAGGTAGAGATGAGCAGAGCCGAGGGCTGAGAGGAAGGGGAGGCGAGCGTGGGCCGGGGACAGGCGGGGCAGTCCCAACCGCCGCGGAGCGGGGATCGCGCGAAGCCGGCTGGCCCAGGGGGCGCGCGCCTGTGTCTCTGCGGCTGCCGGGTCCCAGCGCCCCGGCCGGCTTCTGGGAGCCGTGGGCTCACCGAGCCGAGCCACCCTCCCCCCGGGGCGTGGTGGTAGCGGGGAGCTCCCCGTACCGCCAGCAACGCTAGTTTTCTCCAAACCCGGCAAAGTAAAAAACCGCTTATATTTGGGGTAAGTGTGGGCCCGGATCAGGCCTTAAATCTTTGTAGAAGAAAGGCGAGTCAGAGTCGAGATGTGGCGGAAGCCAGGGCACCCACTCAGGGGAGGGTGGAAAGCGCTTTATCTGATCTCCTGGCCCGCTGCGGGCGATAGCGCAGGTAACCCAAGTAGAGTAAATAGAGACACGTGCGTGCCTGCTAGAGAAAGCCGCAAGCAGAACCGCGCGGAAGGGCTATTTCAGGCGGTGGAGAGTTTCAGAAAGGGGGTGGGGTGGGGTGGGCGGATGGACCCTGATACCCGACACTCCACTGGCCACCCTCGTTTAACAACTGGGAAGCGCTTTGGAGGAAATCCGGTAGAAAAGTCCTGACATTCAAACGATTTCACCAACGCTTTTTCCCTCCAAAGAAACTTGGAGGGTATACCCTTTTCCCTTAAATGGCATCCTTCTGCCCCCAAAAAGAAAGCGTGTGGTTTTGGGGGCGGGGACATTTTGGGTCTTAAACAACATGTTTAAGAACACCTCAGAGTTACCTTCTTTATACCAATGGCCGGGGTGAGTACGCATTTGGAAGGCTGGGGGCCTGGGTTCTAAGGAGATACACACGGCTGTTATCCCCGAATCTTTCATCCCAACCTGCCAATTTGAAGGGGGCCAGGGTTGGGGGGGGCAAGGGTGCACCCACCTCACTTGAAAGGTTTGTGAATATGTATTGGGGGGAGGAGGTTACCTGGAGGACATATGTCCAAGGAACCGAGTAACATCCAAAACACTTAACTTAGGGGCCAAACTCTTAAATTTGCAGAGCAGTCTCTTGTTCTTTCTGCTCATTTTGCTTGTCCTTCCTTAGTCCATAAATAAATTTGCCACCTACTTCACATTTTCCGTTTTTGCTCTGGAAGAAGGGTCCTGCAGTTTGAAGCTTAGAACTGAGGGATTAGGGCTTTGTGAATCTTTGCCGAGGTGTAAGTGGGCATGGGGCAGACCAGGGAAGATAGTGAATGGGTAATACCACTGATTTGCACGTGGTTGAATCTGGGTAGATGGTGGTTACCAGAACTGATATTAGCTGGGCTACCTTTTAGATGTTTATAACCCAACTCTCAAATTTTCCTCCCTTTAACCACAAAATAGTTTTTTGTTTTTTTGGGTTTTTTTGTCACTTTGGGCTTAGCCAGCCACGGTAGGTTATAAAGAGGGGGTCTCCTGCTGGGACTGGCTTGGGACAGTTGCCTTGAGACCCCTAAATGTGAGTGCCTAGTTTTTTATTTAAAATGTCTTTATAGTTGCAAAGTGATATTTCTTCCCGACTTTAATCAGCTCTGATTGACCATGAACAGTGGTTTAAAGAAGCTAGCAAAATGATGAACCTCATTAAATCAAACTCCTATCATACTAGGTACAGAAGTAGCCTTGATACATTGTAGCAACCAGCACTCAGAGCAGCATGTGGATCTTTCTCAAATTTACTGTACTGTTACTGGTTTTGTTATTATTATTCTTTATGCTTCCTAGTCCTGGGTACATAATAATCACTCAAAAATATGTGTTGAAAAGAAAAAGCAAAAGATTTCCAGGTTCTCAACCCTAGCCTACGGTTGATAAAATAGCCTCTTAGATTGATAAAATAGGTAAATTGAGTTGCAGCCGGTCCTCCACCAGTGGACACATACTTAGTCACAAACTCAAAGTTGATTTTCTTTCTTTCGGGGATGGGGATTCTTACTGTTAGGTGGCCAGACAAGCGCAAACCTCTCAGGAGTCCTACCACGACAAGGCCAGAGAACACCCTGATGACGGTAAGACACTAATTCAACTTCTCCCAAGTTTGTCGCTTAATATGTGCAATTTGTGACTAGAGGTATATTTTTGGTTTTTATTTGAGTCCAAGAAATGGGGACCAGATGTGATAAGAGTGTGCCCCCTATTTTAACAAAATGGGAAAGAATACCTAGGAAACTTACTGCCTATTTCTCATGTATATTTACATGATTTAAAAATTGTCTTTGAATGAGTTAGGGGCCTTTGAAATTTAGTTGGCTTCCAGATTTTATGTGGAAGAGGAAATGTCTATAGTAAGTTTTCCTCTTTTCCTTATTTTAACCCAAGTTCATGTTGGCTTAGACCTTTAGTATTTTTTTTTCTGCGTTGTTCCAGAATGACAGTCTACACCAATTTATTTTCCAACAGAATAGTTTCAAGTGGACGTTCATTTGTTAAATTGCTGTTTCTTATTGTAGTGAGAAGGAAGGGAGTGAATGCACAGACTAAATATGACTCAGTAAATCTAATTTGTAAAAATATAAAACTTTATTCTTAAAATAGGAATTTTGCACATGGAAAATGACAGACTTTGTCCCCATACCTAATTCTTGCTCAAAACTTTAAAAATTGCATATATTTTTTTAGATTGAACTAGAACTCTCTGTGACTGTAAAATAATCAAATAATCTGTAGGGTTTTCTTGTCAAATAGTCTGCATTTCTGTTCTCTTTACTTAAAATTGGCTTGACCAGAATGAAGTGTTGATATGTACAATATGTCAGCCAGGAGAAGAAGGGAAGGGAACTATAATATCAGATTTCCTTCTGAGCTACAAAGTAGTTATACAGATTAAAGAGAAGAAAGGTACATATTAAACACACAGATTTCTTTGGCAGAATGGTGTAGGATATAAAATTAAGTCTCCTGGAGTTAATCCTTCATAAATTTGGGTAGTTGCCCTTATATACTAGATACAACCCTTTCCCTCAGTAAAATCTAGAAGCACGGTAGAATTTTTGAGTTTGCTGATAAGGTGGAGCATAACTTCAGGTGTGTAAGTACTTATGTGTGTGTGTATAGCTAGATGGCCTAATATGTTTATAATATGGCTTTAAGTTCGTGCGTGTTCTTTCATGTGTCTATATTTCTTGGTCCAGTTTGTTAGTTTTAGAACAAATTAAATTAGATGAATAACACTTATTTTTGTAAAAACATTAGTCAGTAGTGGAAGTAAATTGAACCACATGTTTTTAAAACATGTGTTTCACGCTAAGCCATTTAAGAGAATAAATACTGTCAATCTAAAATAGAGCATAATAATTCAGTTACAGTATTTTGTAAACAAATCTTTTATGTAAGGTCTGATTAGATTTTCAGATGAAAAATACGGTGATATAAAAAGGAACTCAATGCATCATTGACTGTTATTTGGATTCTCCCAGGAAAGCATCCAGATGGAGGTCTCTACAATAAGGGACCCTCCTACTCAAGTTATTCCGGGTACATAATGATGCCAAATATGAATAATGACCCATACATGTCAAATGGATCTCTTTCTCCACCCATCCCAAGAACAGTGAGTAACACACTGATGTTGGCAAATTGTTTTCAGAAATGCAAGTTAATTTGTATTTTCGCAAAATAGTTGTTTTTTAAAACACATCGGAAATAGTTTCATTGTATGTGACCAGTCATTACTAAACAAGACCTGCTGTGAGGAATGGCTGCCTTAAAAGAGTGCTACCTTTGATGTCTTACACTTGGGACTTAGCTTTTGGCTTATTGGTTAATATAAATAAATAACAGACTGCCAGTTATCATGAAATCAAGTAAAGTTAAATCAACAAATTTATCCTCTTATGAGTATTGTGCTGTTGATGCTGATGAGAGGAAAAAATTGATTTAATTTTTCAGTTACCTAAGTACTATATAGCTTTCACTGCTCACAAGTTATCTAGAATCAGAACTACTTGACCTCATCTGGGCCTGAATTGAGAATGTTACTTCAGCTTTTAAGACCCTGTCTTGTTTTATTGTAGTACATGATGGTTTTGAAAATCAGTTGCTCTGGGCCGGGCAGCTCCTGGGTGGCTCAGTCAGTTAAGAGACTGAGTGTTGGTTTCAGTTCAGGTCATGATCTCAGGGTCTGAGATGGAGCCCCAAGTCAGGGCTCTAAGCTTAGTACGGAATCTGCTTGGGACTCTCTCTCTCCCTTTCCCTCTGTCCCTCCCCCTGCTTTCTCTCTCTCTCTGTCTCTCTCACAAATAAATAAATCTTATTAAAAAATCAGTTGAGGGCAGGCGCCTGGGTGGCTCAGTGGGTTAAGCCTCTGCCTTGGGCTCAGGTCATGATCTCAGGGTCCTGGGAATCGAGTCCCTCATCGGGCTCTCTGCTCAGCAGGGAGCCTGCTTCCCCCCTCTCTCACTCTCTGCCTGCCTCTCTGCCTACTTGTGATCTCTGTCTACTTGTGATCTCTGTCTGTCAAATAAATAAATAAAATCTTAAAAAAAAAGATTTAAAAAAATCAGTTGAAGGGAGGTGGGGACGAGTTGGTTTTACTTTATTGTCAATTGTTGAGAAAATATCACTTGAAGATAACCTTAATGAAAATTGTTCTTTTTATTTCATAGCTCAGTTAACTTTTAAAGTTCTAAAAATGCGGTGGCAACGTAACTGCATCATTCAAATGTTTAGCACTGTGAAGAATTTCAGATATATTATTTGATATTTCTCTTTTGTTGAGAAGTGGAAATATCATTTACGTAGTAGGAAGACGTCTAAAGGGTAACTTATGTAGTATGTGAATGTGAAATGTACTGGTGATGAAGTTCTCTCTGACAGTCATCCCTCAGGTGGTAGTGATGGATTTTCACTGATCCATCAATATATTTAACTCTGTTTCAGCCTTTTTCTCCCTCTACCACCTAACCCCCAGTGAAGAACATGTATGTCTGCAGGGTCTTGGGGATTAGGGTTTCAGTCTGGCTGACCCCTTAGGGAGACAAATCCAGGATTGTGAAAATGGAACCTATGGTCTTTGCCTTATTAGCCCAGTGCTTATGCTAAGTGAAAAAAAAAAAAGGTCACAAACATCTGGGGAAAGTACTGTGTTAATACCTCAGTGAACAGAATCTGGGATCTAAAAGATTCACCAGAGTAGCAGAGAGGACTCAATTATGAACAAGAGTATTTGCGTGATTATTTGTAGTCTTCAGTTAGAATGATAGGCACGGGAAATACAACCACTTTGTGTGAACACTATGATTTAGAAGTTCCTGTAATTATTTTTCCATAAATTTCAAAACGATATTTGAACTTTCAAGTAGGGAATGAGTTCTCATTTTCATATAGTAGTTAAAATGGTGATCCTCGAGATCTTACCACAGTTGTGATAGGAAATACCATTTTCATGTTTTATTTTAAAAGGCTTTTCAGATATTTAATGATAGAGATATATGTGTGGTGCATATGAATCTCCTGCCTAAAAAGTAATTAAAAGGAAAACAGTTTAATATTTAGGGACCACCCCCAAATAAAAAGCAAAAACAGTTTAATATTTAGGGACCACCCCCAAATAAATGCTTCTGAGTTTTAAAATTTGTAGATTTTTATATTTGTTAAACTAAATATGCAAACATATCAGATACTTTTATAGTTGGGCTATTTTGTTGTTGTTTTTTCTTAGTGGTGAGGAGGAAAATATGTTTTAGGTAAGGAATAATTGAAGATTTCTGTTGAAAGACTTTTGAGAACGACAAATAATATTTCTGACAAATCTAAATTATAGTCTCTGACTTGGTAACAATAGAAAATAACCCCTAAAACGATCTTTTTTTTTCCCCCCCAAGATTTTTATTTATTTATTTATTTGAGGGAGAGAGGGTGAGAGCCTGAGAGGGGAGAAGGTCAGAGGGAGAAGCAGACTCCCCATGGAGCTGGGAGCCCCATGCGGGACTCTGGGATCATGACCTGAGCGGAATGCCCTTGCTTAACCAACTGAGCCACCCAGGCGCCCACCCCTAAAACAATCTTAAACATTTTTCGGCTATAAACACAGTTAATACTTAATAACTTATTCCTTAGTTCAGCCACTTCTCCTTTCAAAGCAATAATTTATTAAAAGTCAATGTAATAAAAATCTACCAGTATTTATATATTATCCCTAAGCATCTTGAAAATTAAGCATCTCTTCTTTAAATCAGCATTTTCTGCTTTAGGTCTCTCCAGCCACCTCCTCCCTCCCCCAGTACTAACCATTTTGAAATTCTGATAGAAGGTATTTATTGTTAGTACATATATTAAAATTTTGAGGTTGGTGAATTGAACAGTCATTCATTGTTTAGGAAAGATTTGTGGCCAGAATAAATGTTGGTGGGTGTAGAGTGGAGGAAAGGGGTGTGGTCAGGAAGCAGTTACCTTACCCTGTTATCTGCTGCTTTGGTTTATTCTGTTACATTTTAGGACATATTTATTTTAGGCACATTTTCTTGTGATATTCTGCATTTGCACAATTACAGAAGCTTTTCAGTTTTTAACCACAAGGTTATGTCCATTTTTCTTTTTAAGGATCCAGCCAAAGTGAGTGGCAGTCTTTGGTTTTTAATACCCAACAGCTGTTTTTAATGTGTCTGAGATCCAACACTTTAACCGGAAGGCAGCCTGTCTTATTCACCCTTACTAACCACGCTTGTGCCTTCTTGCTCTTTAACTCTGTCCTTAGCAGGACTTAGTGTTTGTGTAACTGACATCCTTAGTGATAAGTTTTCCTTTAGGGTGTCAGGAGCGGTGTGACCATTTGTGTTTGAGCTTAAGGTGGGAGCAGCCAGGAGGAATCCTTGTTACTTAAATTTGCATTACAAACAACTGCTTGTTTACTGCATCTGCTGCCTGCAGGTGTTAGAACTAGAAAAACATCTGGGGGTGGGGGAGGGGCCTCACCGCCCCCTTCCTCACAAAGAATCTTCCATTTGTATGTAACTGTATATAAAATCAGCTATATGCAGCTAGGGCCAGTTGGCATGCACAGAAATGTTTCTGTTGGTAGCTCACTTTAACAATTCTATATGCTTTTGCTCTGCTTTAGACAGACACTGACTTAGGTATGCTTGCACAGCTTTTACCTGTAACCTAAGTACAGTATTATCTACTCAAGAGAACCTGAAACACCTTTGCCAGTCCAGCTTTTTTTCCTTCTGAAGGGAAATTTTAGTTGGCTAATTACATCCTTCAGAACTGGAATTCTTAGAGGTGTGTTTATGCCAGAAATCTTTTGAGGGTCTCACAGAATTTTAAATAAGAATTCTTAGTTCAGATAAAGCAGGCCTAAGAAGAAAGCACCTATAATCGTAACACATTTGGTGTCAGTTCCTAACGCACAGTGAACTTTGGCTTGAGTTGGTAGTTTTCATAGAGAGTAAGAAGATGCGGAAGATTGTTAAATATTTCAGAGCAAGGACCCCAGAGAATTTATTAAAAGCATACTCCCAAGCCTTTCTTTCTGTGAGTCTTATTTATGGCAGTCCCTGTGGGCCAATGGTAAAGTATGAAGAGAAAAAAACAGTTTGTTACCTCCACTGGGTCCTGGCATTTGGGTGCCTGAATACCGTATGAGCAGGAAGTTTGTCTGGCTTCAACATAGTGAAAGTTCCCACTGGCCCAATACGCTGTGGTTATTAATCTTAGGTGTCAAACTTATATCTGTCCTTCAGGCAACCCGAGTTTTTAACACCTCTGAAGAGAAACATGTCATTTCTCTTCCGATGCTCAGGGAGGGCAGAGCAGCAGCCTCCATGCAGGAAGCTACAGCAAACGTCCTGGCTGGGTCACCGCGACCGCAGTAACACCTGGTCAGCACCCTGCTGCTGACTTCATTGTGTTTGTTTCTTTGTGTTCTTTCTGAGGATGGGTTTTTAGGTGGGAAAGGATGATTCTTGTATTTCATCTTTCCTTTTTCCCTTATTTTTAGTAGACGTTGCTCTTAAGATGTTTCAGGGGATCTTTCTTTCATTATTTTGAGCATCTCAGTTCTACTGTATAGTTTTTTACCTTAAGGGAATCATCATTTTGATTTCTGAGGAACAGAATTGTACCTGTTATGACTTTGTCTGAACCTACCCCCATGTTTGTTTTTGCTTACAAAGAGCTTAAATTTGATTTTTGTCATTGTCACATCTCGAATTAGAAACTAAGTACGCTTACGCTTATCAGTAAGCTTATTTTTATACCACCGTCCATCCCATTGCTGCATAGCTTTGAAAATACAGAAACAATTCAAGAGTAGAGGGAGACTATGGCCTATATTTTGAGCAAGATTTTTAAGATGGAGTGTATTCACCTTACTGCAAAAAGGTACTTAATTTGACTTAGTGATAAATTATTTTAAATTTTCTAATCTAAGTTGTATACTTCCTGAAGCTAAGTGTATTAAATTTTCCTCTTTACCCCAAGTGCAGGATAAGCTAAATTTTAGAAAGTACGTATTATCTCACATTTGAATGTGGATATCAGGAGATATGTGGGGAAATTCCTCAGGGCCCTCAAACTCTTCTGTTTGATTCATTTTTAATTGTGCTGCTATAAAGCTGGGAAGGATCTCAGTTAGAATAATTGGAAGCTCTTGCCACCCCTTCTCCCCCAACTTCATATATCTTAGATATCTCATGACCAAATGGTTTGCTTACTCGTGGGTCCCAGGGAACCATACTACCTGCATATGACCTTTCAGGAGCTAATACTCTACTTGCATAACTTGTGCTGCCAAATTATCATTATTTAGCTTTTTTTTTTTTTGAAATGACTCTAGAAATTTCTTGTTCATTCATAAAAACATGAGAATAACCCAATTTCATGGAAACAAGACCATTGAGCCAACCTGCAGAAAATCTTACTTTTTGAAGTACCCCTCTCCCT
This sequence comes from Lontra canadensis, assembly GCF_010015895.1. NCBI lineage: Eukaryota > Metazoa > Chordata > Mammalia > Carnivora > Mustelidae > Lontra > Lontra canadensis. The sequence continues at coordinate 98,881,571 of NW_022630995.1, forward strand.
GCCCCATACAGGTCCTGACCTTGCTCTCATCAACCCCACTATTTTCATCTAGTGTTTCCCGTGGTCAAAGACTTCTGTGATTCAACAGGACAGAGATAGAACATCACAAATGGGTTTATCTGGACTTGAACTGGTAGCCTCACATGTATTCTTTCATAATATCAGTTGAGGAAAATTTCCAGCTTTTGAGTCTTGTTTTTTTTTTGTTGTATCTGTGTTTAACTAATCCTGTTAGTTCTTTAAGCAGAACCATTTTTGGTTTATATGTGACTGACATTTCTTTAGTCAGATCATTCCATTCCTGTCTGACTCCTTTGTTCCTCGCTTATGTATTATAGACATGATTGGAATTTTATAAAACTGGTTTCCCTTTGATTTCAAGAGAGACTCAGCATTTAAAGAGAAAACAAGCCAGCACTGTCCATAGGTTCGCAGAAAAGCATATGTTTTATTCCTAGGCAAAAGTAGACCTCAGCATTACATGTGCTACTGTCATGGGAGTGAGGTTTATTGAAAAGAAGATACTTATTTAAAACTTGTGTATCTTTAAAATTATTACTTAGGGGGCACCTGGGTGGCTTAGTTGATTAAGCGACCTACTCTTGATCTCAGCTCAGGTCTTGATCTTAGAGTCATGAGTTCAAATCCTGGGCTACTAAAATAAAATAAAATAATTACTTAAGTGATTATGCCAAATCAGAGAGTCTATAGAAAGCTAATACTGTAGTAATCAAGAGGCTTGTACTGCTTTGACTGTTCTGACAGTTCTTAGTCATTTGGAAAAGACAGACTTTGGACTTTGTTTAAATAATTTTAAAAATATATTTCAGATGATGATTACTTTTTCATTATTAATTATGACCAAATTAAGTCACAGCATAAGACCTGTAGACTTTGCTACAAGCTCTTACATCATTTTAGGCTTATAAATGATTCAGTCTTTGCAAAATTTGGAGATGCAAAGCCAGAAAACCGAGAAACCACCACAAAGGTTGGGTGGGATATGGGGGTAGACAGGTAGGGTCATTAAATACACTAAAGGGGAGAGTGGGGAGTTGAGTAGAGGATGAATTGGAAATAGGGATTGCTAATTCCGGAGATCCGCTAATGTAGCCACTCTTTGCGGAGTATTTAACAGGATGTTCAGGGGATTTTAAAATCTCTGTGAAATGACACATTTACACACAATACCTACTCTAGCTAAATTTTGTAAACCTGCTGAAATTAACTGCTTCCTGTATGTAGATCAGTCACAAAGCTCGTTGAGAATTCATGTGGGGAATATTGCAAGGGCATTACAGAGCAAACAAGAATTTTGCTTACCCGTCCCATTTTTCCCATCTTAGGAGAAATATGACTGGAAGAGATGTTACATCACAAAGAGGCTAGAAATGCCTTTTATTTTTGCAGCTAACTAGGAGCAAGTAAACCTCTAAAAAAGCTTTTGATTGTTGGCCACTGTTTCTAGTTATGCTCACAAATAATTCTGTATGAAACTTGATAGTTCTTCAGAATCAAGTTTTGATCTTCATCACAGTAATTTGTTGTTCATGTTATTATGTTCACTTTAAGAAAGAGTCCTCTTGCTTTTTTCCTCAGCATAGAGAAAGGTTGCACGAGGTGTAAAGGAAAGGCTCTGTAATAAAAGAGGAGTGGCTCTAGTGTAGCTTTAATTTTGCTTTATTATTGTCAACTTTTGAATGAAGCAGTTACCAAAACAAAACAAAAACTTTTTTAAAGTAGGCTCCACACTATACAGGGCTTGAATTCAAGACCTGAGCTGAGATCAAGAGTCAGATGCTCACATGACTGAGCCATCCAAGTGCCCCCCCAAAAACAAATTTCTAAGTGCTGACATACTAAGATACTCTTATAAGTCCTTTTTTTTTCAGTCCTGAAAAATTTTACAGTAAAACCTATCAACTATTGGTCGTAGTTGATCATGTGGTCCATTGATCAGGGACTACTGATGAATTACAAGATAGTTTCATTCCTCCTAGCACAGAATAGACACTTCATTAGATTTGCTGAGTAAAAAATGTACTAGAAATTTTTCATGTATGTTTTTTGGATATTTCCAAGTGATCTGTTTTTATCAAACCAAATGCTTATGTGAAAACCAAAATCTGACAGTGTCTGCTAAATAATACTTCGTATTTTATTATTTTACTTTTTCTTTGGTTTGTTGCATCAGTGAAAAGAGAGAACACATTAGATGAGAGTCTTTAACAAGAAAGTCAAAGTTGTTCCTTACAGACTGTTAAGTTTCCAAGTAACAGGTAAAAACAGTCAGCCAGGAGCTTGCTGCAATAATGAAAAAAGAATGGGACTGGACTCTCATATGAGGACAGATCATAAGAAGTACTTTTTTCCTTAGTTCTAGAAACCTAATTGAAGAAAAGGAGGTGATAGAAACACTTAATTCCCAAGGGTGCTTGAGATGCAAATATAATAGTAATAAAAAGAAAACCACTTTCAATTATGTTTTAGTATCATATGGTTAATGCTTTTCACTTTATTTTTTTCTTTTCCAGTTAGAAAGGACTTTTTTTTTTTTTTTCAGTAACACTTGAAGTATTAAAAACTTCTGTGTGTTCTTTCTAAATAGATGTGGCAATATCAGTGCTGACTTTTCTAGGCCAGGGTGTGCTATGAATTGTGCCGTCCGCTGTGCTTGAGTCCTGGGCAGGAGGAGGGAGGCAGTCCCCTATGAAGGGGAGCCTGTGGAGAAGAGCGGTTCTGGGTGAGATGTCAGAGACCTGGGGGCTAGTCCCAAGTCCATCATTCTTCCTCAGAGCTGTGGAGAGGTGTTTAGCTTTTATCAGCCTTTGTTTCCTCATTTATAAGATGGCCTATTAATAGCTTGCTTGCATACTTTACGTGTTTGGTGCGAAATTCAGGTGGCACAGAGCCTGTCAGAGTACTCCGTTTTCTTAGGGAGCAAAGCACAAGTGTCAGGTGGTGTGAGCCAATGTGCGGCCCCCACCTGGTGGGAATTGTGTAGCCACAGAGGTGTTTGGCTGTACCCAGGAAGCTACTGAGGAAGGGAAGAAGGCTTTGGGTATTACTGTGTCATCATGCTGACCTGGAATTTGGACGCTGTGTGAAGGCCTTACATCACCTTGAGAAAATACTTGCACAAATAGGTTTGGGGATTGTCATTATGTCCTATATAGAGGTGGCTTTCTTCTCTCAGGCTCCTTTTTCTCTCCAGTCATGTTGAGAGAGACCTGATTTTTCTCTTTAGCACAGTAGGGAATGAGATGTGTGAAGGAACAGATTTCTAAATCTCATATTTGTGAAAAATCTCATGTCATTCTAATAAACTCGATATGAAATTACCAGATAACTCTGAACTCCTTGGCTGGAGGTAAGAATATTTTTTTTGGTTAGGAGACTTTTCTCCTTAATCCTTTAGGAGCCAAGTCTCTTCTCTCCACTGCAAAAGTTATATAGACAGGAGATCTAAGAGTCATGTGAATGTAGAGGATGACAGGCAAGTATTCCCCCCCTCCCTTGAATTTTCTTCTAAGTTAAATCTTTCCAGCTTTCCTGGCACCTACAAGGATCAGGTCCAGGGGGTCATGTTGGCCCAGCAGTAAGGAGAAATCAGTGGTTTCCTAGCCTTATGGAAAATTCCAGCTTCCATCCTTTCAAGACTTTACTTTTTCTTTCAATAAAACCTGGTGAATGCTAAATATATTTTAACGTGGAGTCAGCTTTCTTGGCAAAGAATTCTTCCATTCTTAATAGTATGTATTATATCTCATAATAATTATGATCACATATCATCTTGATGCACTGGTTCAGATGACTTGGATCAAGAAGAAGGTACTGTTAGGGGCTCCTCAGTGGCTCGGTGGGTTGAGGGTTGAGGGTTGAGGGATTGAGCCCTGCCTCGGGCTCTCTGCTCTGTGGGGAGCCTGCTTTTCCCTCTTTCTTTTCCCTCTTTCTCTCCCTGCCTCTCCGCCTACTTGTGATCTCTCTCCCTCTGTCAAATGAATAAATAAAGCCTTTAAAATTTTTTTTAAAAAAAGAATAAGGTACTGTAATCTTAAGTGTGTTAGACTTTGTCTTTGACTCCAACAATTAGATTTTTTAAAAGTCTGAATAAACCTAAAAGTACTGAAGTAGAAAGTTGTTTACTGTTTACTGTAATTGGGCTGGCCAGTTAGCTAGCTTAGCAGGGTTGGGAAAAGAATTAAGTCTCTGAATTGGCTTTGCTCATTTGTGTATATGCATTAAAACTCAAGATTTTGGTTTTTTGAAAGGGAAAACAGCTACCTTTTTTTTAGAAACTACTACTTTGAGCTAGATACTGTTCCTTAATTTAATCCTAACTGAAAACTGTGGGTGAGTTTTATAGTCCCTGTGTTGGAGATCAGAGCCATCCTCGGGGACAGCAGTAACCTGCCTCAGTTTAATAAGTTGCAGAGTTAGTGCCCTTCCTTAAGGTATAAAGGCATGTTTATTTTCATTAAAAATAACCACATTTGCCATTCAGAACATAAAACACTTATTAAATGAATCATAATATTGATTAAAATGTAAAACAGAAAAATAGTTGTTATTTTGATGATTTTGTTGGAAATTTCAGTAATGCTTAACTATTTTTAGTGAAAATAGAATACTTTTGTTTAAAAACGTAATATATGGCTACTAGAAAAATTAGAAAACTCAGATATATAAGCAAGAGGAATAACTGCTAGAGATGATCTCTCCTAAAACTAGCTATGTAGCCTTTTAGGCCTCTTCCCATGCGTGTACAGAAATATACAAAAGTATGTATTTTATACATTCATAGCAATGGGAACATAGTATACCATTACATAACTTGCTTTTTTCCCACCAAGATATTCTTTTGTAACATCATTTTTAATTATTGCCTAATTTATGTAATCAATCTTTTATTGAAGACATTCAGATGAAGTCACATTTTTCCCTGTCTTAGGCAACATTGTGATGAAATCCATACTGTTTAACTAAATCTTTGCACAGATTCTATTTGCTTGAAATAAATTGCTAGTAGAATTTGCAGAGTGAAAGATAGTGAATGCACCTTATTTTTAAGTTGGGATTAACCCAACATTGCAATTTAACCTTAAAAAAAAAAAACGCATTTGTTTAAAGACAATTGTTTAAAAGTATGTACTTGATTATGTTCAAGTTTGGTTATGGTTGGTGTTTTGAGGCTGATAATTTTCATGCCTCTCTGGTCAAGAATCAGTCCAGTACTAGTGAAGAAGTCAGACAGATGGAGAGCAGACTATCAGTTTTTTTATTAAGGCTGGATTGGAGAATGTGGCTTGAACCATGACATGAATTTGAACTCCCTTTGACTCCTCCAAAATGAACACATCACTAAGCCAGAGACTTCCCAACAGGCAGGGAGCTCACCTCCTGTAGAACTGGAGGTGAGAACAAATCCATGCTTGGGCAAGCTAGCCCCCAAAGAGAGAACAAAGAATCAGTCCGTACTAGCTCATTTTCTTCTCCAAATCACCGAAGATGGGTGGCTCTCCCTTGTGGAGAGTGGGGAGAGGAGAAGAATAGCAGCTACCCAGAGACCAGAAGTTCCTACTTTATTGGCCAAGCTAGGAAGGAGGGAAGAAGGACAGAGTGGGTATCCCCTTAGTCATAATCCTTGAGAGACTGATCAGACTGTGGGCCAGAGACTCTAATGGTAACATACATACATGCATGTGATGGGAGTCACCGCAGAGTGCTGCTGGTGGAGTCCAAAGGTCTACATCCCAGCGCTCTGTACTGACTCACTGTGTGTTCCTCAGCCAGTTACTTACTCTTTCTGGGCCTTGGTTTCTTCACCAATAACATAGATTGCCACCTGTTCTATTTGCAAAAATGTACAGGACTCTGTGTTAGTGGTGGTGTTTCTAGAACAGGGATTGACTGCGTCAGAATTATTAGTGCTCTTGTTAAAAAGGCGGATACCTGGGCCCCTCTGCAGGTGTCCTGAACCAGAAGCTGCAGGCAGGTCACGTGTGTCCACTTTTAACATGCTGCTTTATTGATTCTTACCATAAGTACGTTTTGGAAAAACACTAACCCTGTAGATGCTTAATAATTTAACTGGGTTTCAGAATACCTGAGTGACTTGCACAGATCTCAAACCAGGAGAGCAGTAGAGCACTCCGGGCACGTCAGCCCCAGAACTCACGTTCTCTTCGCTCAGCGCTATCCAGCCCTGTCGTACAGAGACCCCTGGCACTCAGTTCACTTCTAGTCAGCTCAGGTTTCCTTCTCGAGTGCCCTGCTCCGTTGGCTACAGAGTAAAACCCACATTCCTTAGCATTTTTTTCAAAGCTTTCCACAGTATGGAGCCATCTACCTTTCAAGGCTTGTCTCCTCACCTCCTTTTCCTGTAGCTTACTGTTCAGCTCCATTTCCAGACCTGCACCCTAAACCCTTTCCCAAATCCCCATCTTCATTTTCTTGCCTTGGCCTCCCTGAAATGCCCTGCTCCCTCTTCCCTGCCAGCACAATCTTGTTCATCCTGAAAGGTCCAGGCTAAAAGGTACCTCCTTCTTGAAGCCCCTCCTGATTCTACCACCAGATAAAACTAAGTGCTGTCTCCTGAGGGTTCTCACAGGACTTTCCTAACTGTTACCATGTCTTAAAGTAGTTGGTTGTCTCTGTGTCTGTATTTCTCACTAAGCTTGTTAGTCCCTTCAGGATAGGGCGCATGTTTTGTCTCTATTACCCAGAACCTGTTATACTCCCTGGCATAGAGCAGGCTACTTACCAGATGTTGGCGGAATTAATTCAGAAAATTTTAATTTTAACCAATACTGAGCAATAATATCAGATGTCATTCCATATTTAAATGGAAACTCTTAAAAAAAATAAGTTCATACATATCACAAAGCTGAAATTGCACTTAGAAATTATCTGAGCATTCAGCATGGAGTTCATGGACTAGGCATGAGCTATCAGTTTTGAGTACATCCTACATAGGAACTGTTCTGAGTACTTTGTATTTGTTCACTTCATCCTCAGAATAACCTGATAATATCTCTAATATCCCAATTTTACAAATGAGACTGGGGCATAAAGAGCATTGAGAAACTGAGGCATAAAGGCCGTAGAAAGGATTAAGGACCACTATAAAACAGATCAAGAAGTGGGAGGTCAAATAAAATAGGTCATTTGTTCCAAGCACACAGCTAGTAAGCAGTGGTACCATAATTGAGGCCCAGGGTTTGACTCCTACTGCTGGGTGCCTTCTGCACCTTCAGTGTCTTACTGTCATCACTGCCACTGGCACACGGAAGATGCCAGGTAACCATGCAATCAGTCAGCTTCTCACCAGTGAGATGTAGCTGGTTCTTATAAAGGTTTTGTGAGTATAAATGAGATAGTATGTGAAATTATAAATTTCTTTATGTTTGGTAGAAATAGCTATTGTGCTAATGGGGACTATGGAGCTCAAAGGCAAACCAGTTAGATGCCCAGGGAGGGATATGTGTAAAAGATGAGGGGACAGCATTAGTGGAAATAATGAATTTAGAAAGAGGAGCAAGTTTCAGGACAGACATTCATGAGTTTGGCTAAAGGATCGTCCTGTATTTCTCTTTTATGCTAAGGAAAGAAACTAACCATTATCTGGAACCAAACATTTTATATTACGGCCATAATTTTGGTCCTTGATTGCTTGGTATTTTTTTTTTTTAAGATTTATTTATTTGACAGAAAGAGAGCTTGCAGTAGTGAGAGGAGCAGAGAGGGAGGGAGAGAGAATCTCAGACAGACTCCAAGCGAAGTGCTGAGCCTGATGTGGGGCTTGAATCCAGGACCCCGAGATCATGACCTAAGCTGAAATCAAGAGATGGACGCTTAACCCACTGCGCCACCCAAGCACTCCTTGGTCCATGATTGGTTTAAATCAGCAGTGCCTCACAAAATCATTTCATTTACTCTGAAGCTGCCTGGATTTTGACCAGAAGCCTCTGTATGATTATGAGACACAGAACTGTATTTTGCCTAGAGATAACAAGAGTTACAGTATCAATGTACTAGTATTTATGTATTATCTAATGAATGCATTTACATGCATTTTTCTTATTAAATCCTTGAAGTGAATATTACTATTCTTTCCATGTTTCCAACAAAGAAACTGGGGCACAGAGAAGCTATTTGATTGCTGTATTCCCAAGGTTTAGTAAGTGGTAGAACTTGGATTCAAAGCCAGGTATCCCTGATTCAGGAGCTGGAACCCAATCCATAAATTAGTTCCTCTCTTGAAAAGGTATTGAGAAGAATCCTTAGTCAATGTCAGTAAACTACTTTGAGGATTAAAATGTCTGTTGTATGTGTGTGTTTTATTAAACAATGGAAACAGTTCAGCTTTAGTGGTGGCTTAAATAATGGTTCTCAGCATACTTAGAAATTGTCTTCTGTTTCATTCAACACATAACCATGTGATTGCTTTAATGTGTTCTTGAAAATTCCTGGGAATATTTGTTCTTTGGGTGTATCAGACTCATTTTGATAAATGTCTAATTTTTATGGGAATCCTTATTGTTCACTTCTAGGGCCCAGTGTCCCCAAGTCTTAGGGACTAAATAGATTAATCAATAGCTGGGTGGCCAAAGGTTTTGTGACTCTTGGAATCTCTTTGATAAATGATGTTGCCTCTTTATTGCATAAGAACTGAGCATTCACAGGCAAAAATCTACTGCCAAAATGTTCTTTGCACAATAAGCAATTAAAATGTGGTATGTGCTTCATTTTTAGGGGCTGTTAGTGGTGATTTTTGTGATATCATGATGTTAGGTTAAGAGAAATTAGTTTAGAATTAACTGGAATGATGATCATTCCTGAGAAGTTGCAACAGTGGGTTTCCTTTAAAAAGTGAAGAAACTTTTCTTACTATGGAGATAATTATTAGGAGTAATTTTCTTTCTCTCTCAAAAAAAAAGTCTTTTATTTTTAGGTTGTTTTTTAAAAAGTAATATTTTCTTTAAAAAATTGTGGGAATTCATCAAAGAATAGAAAAAATAAAAATCTGTATTTCCATCATTCAGATATAATGGTTTCATTTTTATATGTGTACACACACACACACACACACACACACATATATTCATGTTTTTTTCCACATCTATACTTAGAATATAAGCATTTATATAGGGGTGCCTGGGTGCCTGGGTGGCTCAGTCATTAGGCATCTTCCTTCAGCTCAGGTTATGATCTCAGGGTCCTGGGATCGAGCCCTGCCTCAGACTCCCTGCTCAGCAGGAAGCCTGCTTCTCTCTCTCCCACTTCCCCAGTTTGTGTTCCCTCTCTTGCTGTCTCTCTGACAAATAAATCAATAAATAATATTTAGGGGGGAAAATTCTTATAAATGGGCTCATAAGATTTTTTTTATTGTAATCATGTGCTCATCTTTTCATGTGAATAAATATAGGTTTGTATCAGTTGTTATGATTGGATACTATCCAGTTATAAGGATATTTCAATTTTTTTTATTATATCTTCAGTTATGGATGTTAAAGTACTCTTTATTTTAAACAATGCTAAAATGAAACCCTGTTAAAAATACACACATAACCGGGATGCCTGTGTGGCTCAGTGAGTTAAAGCCTCTGCCTTTGGCTCAGGTCATGATCCCAGTGTCCTGGGATCAAGCCCCGCATCGAGCCTTCTTCCTCCTCTCTCTCTGCCTGCCTCTCTGCCTGCTTGTGATCTCTGTTAAATAAATAAATAACATCTTAAAAATATATATGTATATACATAACTGGGTGCCTGGGTGGCTCAATCCATTAAGTGTCTGCCTTCGGCTCGTGTCATGATCCCAGGGTCCTGGGATTGAGTCCCATATTGAGCTCCCTGCTCAGTGGGGAGTCTGCTTCTCCCTCTACCCCTCTGCCCTGCTCTCTCTCTCTCACTCTCAAATAAATAAATAAAATCTTTAAAAAAATACATATAGGGGCTCCTGGGTGGCTCAGTGGGTTAAAGCCTCTGCCTTCAGCTCAGATCATGATCTCAGGGTCCTGGGATCAAGCCCTGCATCAGGCTCTCTGCTCAGCAGGGAACCTGCCTTCCCCTTCTCTCTATGCCTGCCTCTCTGCCTACTTGTGATTTCTGTCTGTCAAATAATTAAAATCTTTAAAAAAAAAATACATATAACCTGGGGCACATGGGTAGCTCAGTAGGTTAAAGCCTCTGCCTTCAGCTTAGGTCATGATCCCCGGGTCCTGGGATCAAGCCCCACATCAGGCTCTCTGCTCAGCAGGGAGCCTGCTTCCCCCCCTCTCTCTGCCTACTTGTGATCTCTGTCAAATAAATAAATAAAATCTTTAAAAAAAATACATATAACCTATAATCTACTTTTTATAGGTTATATGGATTTAAGTAGATTTCTAAGCTTAGGTTTTCTCTGGTTATATAGATTTAAATAGAAATCTAATTAAATAGATGTAGAAAAATAGGTATTTACATGTTTATGTTTATATATTTATGTGGTTTACATGTTCATGTGAACTGCTTGTTCATATCCTTATGGATTTATTGGAGCTTTTTATATATAAAGCAATGTTAATCATTTTGATCAACTATTCTTGAAATAATAATGGTTCAAAATAATTCACCAAACTTATAAATATTTTTCTGTTTCTTCATAACAACACAATTAAGATCTACCTGCTGGTTGTTGTGTAAACAACTAACTACTTCATTAAAGAAAATGCTTTCCAGCATTAGCTTGGCTCATCTCTTGTATTTTATTTTAGGAAAGAAGAGGCTCGTAAAATTCTTTGTCCCCAGTAGAATGGTACAGTAACGAGAAAGGACACTTTATCTCGTTTCATTGTTCAGAAGAAGATACCCATTGTTACACCTGTCTCAGTTGTCTCTGAACTAACCCTAAAATTTAGGGTTAAGCAAGTATCCTGGTAGAATGAAGACAGACCCTAGAGAACATTTATTTCAGGAATGGTTTATCATTCATCCTATACATACTCATTGGAGGTAACACTAATTTTGAAAGTCATTGTGCTGAGCCATACCGTGGATGTATGTCCATGAAGACGGTCAGAAGCCTTAGGGAGCTTATGGTTTAAATGTAAACTTGTGCGGACGCCTCCAGCTTACCGTAGAGAGTGAGCAGGAGCTATGTGAGAGTACAGAGCCTGGGGTGCAAATCACGCCTAGATGAGCCAGGCCTGGAGGACTGTAGACCGTTCAGCCATTCCATATGACTGCCGTGTTTACAATGGGCCATTCTTTCTTTACCTGCTTGCAGTTCTAAGTGGCCCATTCCAAGGATGATAATATTTGGTTTACTTGTTTAAAAATGGTTGCTCGATAGCTCTGTTCTGGTCAGGGCGGGAAAGTTGCTTAATAAATACTTTTTAAATAAAAGGTCATGCTTCTTAAGTAACCTAGATAAAGAAGTATTTCTAAAAAAAAAAAAAGAAGAAGAAGAAGTATTTCTAGATTTCTAGAGCATTTTTTTTTTAAGATTTTATTCATTTATTTGACAGAAATCACAAGTAGGCAGAGAGGCAGGCAGAGAGAGAGAAGGGGAAGCAGGCTCCCCACCGAGCAGAGAGCCCGATGCGGGACTCGATCCCAGGACCCTGAGATCATGACCTGAGCCGAAAGCAGAGGCTCAACCCACTGAGCCACCCAGGTGTCCCATAGAGCATTTTATTTTTTTAAATTTATTTTTAAAATAAAGTTAGTTTAACATATCCATCCTAAAACATTTTAAATGTAAAGGTTTATAAACATAGCTACCAAGGGAACTGGTGGTGGTTGGCGAGAATGAAGGCTGGGGGTTAGACCTTCTTCTGTTTCATGTTATTGATGCTGTGGCACTCTTTTGTTAGCAAAGACACCAGAAACCTTCACTTGGAAGACATTTGCTCTGTGTGCTCTTTAACCATATTTTAAATAGTAATTGTCAGATTTGACTATAATTAGAATTAGGCAAACAGAATCTCATGAAGATAGACAAGTTCCCATTTATTTATATCATGTAGTGGCTTGAGCCCAAATCCAAGATCAGCTGCTTGCTAAGTGTCTAATGGGAAAATTACTCTTAAGTTTTGTTTCTGTTTCTTTACTCACAGTTTGAAACATTGCATGATGGTTGCAAACCAAGCTTTGAAAATGATGTCACCTAGTTAACATAGGAAATATTGGGGCAAAATCCATAGTGGGGAATCACTGCCTGCTAGGAATAAGGTGCTAAGATAGATCTGTGCGTTGTAGGCCTAAGGATGTTTGCTTTCATGCCTTATACACCATTCAAATAATTCTAACCTAAAACCAAAGTTATAATGCAAGATCATGTTAACTAGATTTTATGAAGGATTCTTATGTATATAATTGGGGAAATTAGTCAGAGATTAAATTTTTCAAAAAGAAACGTTTCCTCTCAAGATGGCTGGGTATCAGGAAAGAACAGAGGTCTCTGTGTAGTGGGAAGAGAAATAAGACCGTTAACCTACAAATGAGAAAACGGTTAATAATTCAGGGACATGTGAGATGTTTATTTTGTGTTTAATAGCTTTTTTTTAAAAGACGTTTTTCATTTAGGGATGCGTGGGTGGCTCAGATGATTGAGTGTCTGCCTTTGGTTCAGGTCATGATCTCAGGGTCCCGGGATTGAGCCCCGCATTGGGCTCCCTGCTCAGCAGGGAGTCTGTTTCTCCCTCCCACTCTGCTGCTCCCCCTGCTTGTGCTCTTCCTCTGTCAAAGAAAATTTAAAAAGAAAAAAAATCCTTTTAAAAAAGAGATTTTTTTCATTTATTTATTTGACAAAGAGAGCATTCGCACAAACGGGGAGCAGCAGGCAGAGGGAGAGGGAGAAGCAGGCTCCCGCTGAGTAGGGCCCTGAGATCATGACTTGAGCCAGAGGCAGGCAGATGCTTAACCGATTGAGCCACCCAGGTGCCCCTGTTTAATACTTTTTGAATGACTCAATAATGTGTATGCAATGTGAAGTTTGAAAATACTTGGCTACCTGAAAGAAAATGAATTTTAGAAGACTTTTTTTTTTTTTTTTTTTTTTTTTTAAGGTTTGTTGATAATTGCATGCTGGGGCAAAATTACCAATGTGGAGTTAGACAAGTCATTCACTAACTCTGTGTCTTTAAACATGTTCCTAATTTGTTCAAGCATAGTTTTCTTATTTGAAAGTGGTAATAACAAATTGTTGTGTGGACTAAAGGACTAAAGTCATGTGCTTTGCTGGTTTAAAGGCTCCCAGTCCTCTTGGTGCCAGACCTTAGGGCTGGATCAGAGAAGGAAACACATTTGCATTTCTCTCTCTCTAGTTGTTTTATCAGTCCTGAAAGCATCAGTATTGACTTCAGAGCTTTGGGAAAGGAGGTTTTTCTGCTATAGGAGTAAAGCAAGGTCTGATGGTATGAGAAAGGTAGAAAATTACCACACTGCTGCTTTTGCCTGGCCCTGGGCTGGGGGCGGGGGGGCACATCTTGTGTGACAGTAACTTTCTGGGGCACCAAATGTGCAAACTTAATAACGAGGTGAGATCTGGACATGTAACCTGAGTAAATCATTGGGTTGAACTGCTTATCATTATAGGGCTGCCTTCAGAGAAACAGCCCATACCTGTTTTTTGCTTTCTTCTCTCCTCACACCACAAAAGATTTCTAAATTCCTTACACACAGTTGTCATCCAGATGCTGCATTTTCATGAGTAAACATTTTGTTGTTTTAAAGTCACAAGGTACTTCTGTGGACAAGGAAAAAGCCATACAGTAGTTCTGCTTGGGGAGATCACATCTAGGAGGTTTTTCCCCCTCAGCTTTTTTTTTTCTTAACTGGGTGAGGAGGAATTTATTTATTTTTTCAAGAAACATTTATTCAGTGGTCACCTATTTTTTAAATGGCTTTATTGAGATACAACTCATGTTACTGTACAGTCCACCCACTTAAAGTGTACAGTTCAATGGTTTTTAGTATATTCATGGATGTGTGCAACCATAACCACAGTCAGTTCTGGAATATTTTCATCACCTCAGAGGGTAACCTACCCTTGAGCTCTTACCCCGTATTTCCCCATTCCCTCACTTCCACCCCAGATCTAAGCACTTTCTGATCTATTGTTTGTCTCAGTAGATTTACCTGTTTGGGACATTTTATAAGAATGGAATCATAATATGTGGTCCTTCATAACTGACTTCTTTCACGTAGCTTACTATTTTCAAGGTTCACCTGTGTCATAGTATGTATCACTACTTCATTCCTTCTTCCTTCTGGCTTTTCATAGCTCTATGATCTTCCCTCCCTAAGGTTAGATCTTTTCCCTGGTGCAGATATAATTATCAGTGCAGTGGGAAAGGAGTTGGTTTAGTCTATTTGGAGAGGAAGGAAAGCCAAAGCTAATTGATAATTCAGATATATAAATCAGTGGTGAGAATTTTTTTTTTTAATATTTTATTTATTTGTCAGAGAGAGAGAGGGAGAGCAAGCAAGCACAGGCAGACAGAATGGCAGGCAGAGGCAGAGGGAGAAGCAGGCTCCCTGCCAAGCAAGGAGCCCGATGTGGGACTCGATCACAGGACACTGGGATCATGACCTGAGCCGAAGGCAGCTGCTTAACCAACTGAGCCACCCAGGCGTCCCTTGGTGAGAATTTTTTTAATTGCATGTCCCTATCAGCTAAAGAAGTTGACCATTTTATAATTATTTATGGATTAAATACCCAAATTACATAATTATCTACTAACTCAGATTACTGTATACACTTAGGGTGATGTTTATGGTCATTGATGGAAGCTGCAAATCCTTATATCAAATAAAATTGATAATTTCTCATTATTTTGGGCAGCTTCCTATTAGATATTACAGATTTTAGTTCTCATGCAAGCTCTTAAAGAGTTGGTATTAGAAGTAGGATAACTGCCATTTTCTTGATGTTTGCTTGTGCTTGCTTTATTAGTATTATTTTCAATCTACTTGGCACTCTTGTCTATCTGACATACAGAGCAAGTGCGGGGGGGTTCCAGGGACAATCTGTAAATTAAATATTTTTGTAAAGCTTAAACTTTTCAGTATAAAAGCACGTATTAATGTTGTAGTGTTTTCTTCCCGTACCCCAGTGGATGATGCTGTGTATGCTTGTATAGTACACTAGAACCCACTGCTCTAGATTAATGGGGAAAGTAAACTGGAACTACATTCCAATTATTCCAGTAAGATACTTCTGACAATCCTTTCTGCTGTGTGTTTCATGTGAAGTTTTTTATGAGACAGGTAGATTATGCAGCACTATGAAAATCCTTCTCATTTTGCCTGGTTGTGTCAGTTCTTTGCTATGTAGGCTACTTGCAGACTGCTCAGAATCACCTGGATTTGCTGCACGCCTGGCGCTGGGCTGCAGCTGTGTATGACCCTGGTGAGGCCCAGCTAAATTACATCATTTGAGGTTATGCTTCATGCTGACCTTGTGTTGTCTCCTGCTTCCCCTTCTCGTGGCCCTGCCCTCCAGCAGCTGTGTGGGAATTCTGCTGCCTTCCTTTCCCTAGATTAGATGTCTGTGCTAGGGTGTTTGCTATTTTAAACCAAAAAGGCACTGTGTGTGCAAGTGATGAAACTGCTTGGAAAGAAAGCCCTGTGCTATCTGAGACAGTTCTCATGCCTGACAAGTTGAAAACTGGGCACTATCCAAATCTTGACAAATTCTTGTGGGGCTTGATGGCAGAACTCTTTGCTAGTCCCCACAGAGATCTGCTCGATAAGAAGATGGTCATTTGACTTGGAGAAGGCAAGAGAGCCGTTTGAAACATCTCTTAGTGTTTAAGACTGTTTCCTCAGCCCAAGTTTGTGACCAGCTTTGTTCTTTGCTGAAGAAATATCCAAAGGAAATGGGCTTAAATTGTTGAAAGAATTTAGGTTGGAAGAATTACTTCAGAGGGAGGGATTAATAAACATTGGAATGGTTTATCAAAGGAAAGCATGGAATCTGATTATTTAAGGTTTGAAGAATAAATGTTTATTTGAATGAAGCGATTTAAATGCCTCACCTGGAGGGATCCCAGCCCTTGGGCTGTGCCTGTTGGTCCTGTTTCTTACCCAGCTCCCCTCACCCCCCCAAGTCCTCACCTCTGAGGCAGTTTTATTTTCTTTTCCGTAAGCAGCATATAAACCCTCCAGGCCCTCTAAAAGATTATACTCCTTCCTGAAGGGAAAAATAAATAGGCCAGCATATAGATTATGCTATATAACGAGTCTCCTGTGTATTATTATAGTGTTGTCACCGCAATTCTCAATTATAGCAATTTTTGCTGAGGGGTAGTCTTAGGAGTGTGTGGGGCCCAGGGCTAGTGAGGCTGCTGAGAGTCCATGTGCTTTCCGTGTGTCTCTGTGTCACCGCCGTGGTGTCTGTCTTGAGGTTGGTGGCTGAGTACATGGGGCTGCTGTTATCACTTCATATGCAGTTCAAGTGATGTAAATTCAGTTTTCTGAGGAGAGTCTTAAAGAATACTGGAGTCACTGGAAAGAACTGAGCGAAAATGGAATTCTTGTTTGTGAGCAGGGGGCCTGGGTTCAGTTAGCCCCCACTGTACTGACTTGCTTGGGTGTGAATGAAAAGCCTGGGATGCTGCCAGTGATTATTTTGCTTGTTACTTTGCTGGAGAAGGCTAATGATAGAATCATAAAAGAAAGGGGTTTTGCCTGATAATCTGAAATTAGATTGGGGCCTTGGGATATGGAAAATGTGATAAGCTTATTAGGAATGCAACCTAGAGAAAAATATTTACTAACTGGACCTTATTTCTCACATTTTCTGAAAATGGTAAAATTAAGGAAAGACAGCATTTTTCTAAAAGAAAAAAATCTAGACTTTGGAATGTTATTATTTGTATTTTCTTGCTGAATTTTGCTGTTGCAATTCTAAATTCGTGTAGTTTGCACCTCTTCCTCCAAAAACAAAAAGAATGAATCCTAAATGAAACAGATACTGGAACTTTAGTGCAATAAACTGAGGTAGGCAAGCTGTTAAGAGTCTTCCAGGTCAGCACAGTTTCAGACAAATTTTTCAGAGAAATGTACAGTTTGGTACCTGACGATCAGGCCTGTTGATTTAAAATCCTATCGAACAGACAAAGGCAGCTTTTGTTCACCAATTACTTGGTGTTTCAGAACGAAGAGATTTTGTACAAAATGAAGGGGGAGGCAGTTTTTTCAGAGTCATTTCTTCGATTTCAGTGAATTCCAGAACTTCGTAGACTAGGACAAGTAACAAACTCATAGTTCATTGACTAATATTTACATAGGCAATATTAAATCTTTGTGAAAAGGGCTTTAATAAATGGGATGCATTTAATTTTGTAAATTCTTTAAAAATTCTTCTGCTTTCCCAGTCTCTTCATCTTAAAGTCTTACCATTTATTAATTTGGAGTTTCTGAACAGAGCTACATATATTAATTGGGGCAGACATTTTAAAAAACAGCAATATAAGTATCGGAATTGAAATATCAGGATATTCTGATAGCTAGGGAGTGCAGATCACTTGATGTACGTAGCACTATATGTAACCCTAGAGATGTAGTATAATGGTTGACCTGCTTGTTTTCTGTGATTTTAAAAGCAGTATTGGATATATTTACACAATGTGCTTAATAATAGCAATCAAAATGACTTCATTAATTTTTTTTTTTTTTTTAGAAATCAGAAATACCTTCACTCTTATTTGCTATTTTAATAGTAGTATACTGGCACTGACATATTTAGGTTATTGTGTCCTTAAGAATTTTTCTGCCTTGTTTGGTGACTTCAGGTTTTGATTCAAATATCATGGCAGACTTAGTTGTGCTTGTGTGTCTGGAGCTGGAATTGAAAACCCCTTTTGACTTTTCTGTTCTTTCCTCTCTTGTTAATAAGGAATTATGCATTTACAATTTCCCAAATAACCTGTGATTTATTACAAATGCAAATTTTAGCTCTGCTTAATTGAAAGGGCCCAGGGGAGGGGGAAGGGCCCTCCTTGAGCAGCAGCCCCAGTGGTTCACCTTGCATCAGGTGTCTGCAAAGTCTTCAGACTGAAAGCATGTTAAAGTCCCTTTCCCAATTGGAATCACTTACCCCATCATTTTCGTTTTACCCTTTAGGCTTGAAAAAGTGTGTATTTAACCATCAGTTCATTTTGTGTGGTCTAAGTTATAAAAATGCCCCTGCTGGTTTTTCCATATGAAAGACATGTTTTTCATTTGTGGAAACTTATATAATTTTTTTTTTTTTTGGCTGGCTTTCTTTTGTGCTGCTTTAAATTAAAAGCAAATGTACTTCCCTCCCCTTCATTCTTGCTTCCCCACCCCCATCTTTGCATGTTCCAATTACAGAGTTGTGAAAATAAGTCATCTTTCGGCTTTTGTTACTTTAAAACAGCTATCGGTGATGTCAGAGTCAATACTAAAAGCATTAAGAATGCTGGCAGAATGTAATGCAGCTGCAATCCAACATGATGCTGGAAATGGGGTTGAGAGCATAAAGGCTTTCCATATTCCCAGGGCACACAACTGCTTGCGGCCTTGGCTTTGATCTCTTCAAAGGCTGCTGCCTCCTCCTAGATGGAGAGACTTGGCTGCCACTCGCATGCATTGAAAAAAGGCAGAGGTCTCTATTCAGGCAGAAATCAATCACTGTGCAGAAACAATTATGTGTAATTCAACCATCATGAAAACAGGACGAGATTACGGGTTTGTTACCTGAGTGACTGTGTGGAGACGGGGAGCAGAGAACACTGGAGTCCTGCTGACATGCCACATCTCGATGACAATTATAGACATATGAATGATGTCGCAGGCGGGGGAGGCATGATGACAAATGCTGGTCACGCTGTCCAGCAGAGCAGAAAATGAGGTTACAATTGGGAGATAATGTTTGCATATGTAACCATATTTCAGCAAGCTGAAAAACTTCAGGGAACAAACCCTCAAAAACTCTTGTGGGTATTTGTGTCTATATATACTAGCATTTGAATTTGATATTAGCTGAATTAAGGCAAAAATAATCCTAGTGATTTGAGAATTATACTGGAAGAGAGAAAGAAAGTGAACTTCGGGTTAGTACATCTGCTAAGTTGGAGTATATCCTCCTGACACCAAATGGAAAACACCACCAAAGTTTCTACCCTCATATATGAGTCTTTCTAAACATCTTCTGGTTCAAAAGTAACGTTTTTGTCTTGAGTTCATTTTTCTGCCTCAAAAAGGCATTGTGTTTTTTCATCTTGATTTAAGCCCTTTGGAAAAATGGTTTTGTCAGTTGTACTATCTTCCCTTGTTTTCAAATGTTATTTTTCTAAAGCAACCTTCTGAAATGTGTTGAAGTTTCCTTTCATTGTGCATAAAAGCAGGGCCTTTTTTCTAGGTAGGAAATAACTTTTTGCTTTAAGTAGAAGTATATTTAATCTCAGAGCCCTGGCACGCAAAGCTGTTGAGGCATTTATTTTTATTTTAACTTGCTCTTGTCACCTCACAAAGGCATAGGAGTAACCTCACACTTTGCCAGCTAGCCTGGCTACAGGGGGGGGGGGGCAGGCAAAATAAGATGAAAACCTAGATGGCTGATTATAGAATGGTATTGCTGCCGCTCAGCTTGCTACCCAGGCCTGGGTTTACCTTTTATGCCGCTCCAGCTTAGACATCAGAGGCGTGAGAGCTGCTTTGAGTTACAGATCTTCAAACAATAAGTCAAAACAAAAAATCAATCCCCTCCGGTCCCTGGGTGCAGTTATCGAAAGATAAAAGAGAAAAATAAAGTTATGCTAAAGCAGATAGAGGAAAGGAGCAGAGATGCCAAGGAAACTCAGAGGACAAGTGCAGAGTCGAAGTGGGCCTCATGTGAGCCAACATCAATGGATTTTTATCTTATCAAAAAGTTTTAGGGTTGCCAGTTCTTTTCAGACTGGATCCAGTCCGCTCCAGGGCTGCCTGGAGCATGGGCTCCAAGTTGCCCCCCACTCCAAGTAGAACCACATAGGAATTAGACTGCATTTCACTTAAGGTATAAAACTTGCCACAGACTTCAACAGCAAATTAGAGGTTTCAATAATCCCTCGATATTTTGAATATAAATTGAGGAGAGGGTTTTTTTTTTTAATGTTTATTGAACGCTGTAGATTTACATGAAAAGTAAGGCAAATCTCAATAGTGTGTGTTGTTCTTCAAACCAGATTTTTAAGGAGAGCAGGAAAGCCCCCAGGAATTCTTTTTGAGGTAAGAAATCTGTCTTTTCCCTCTGTTTCTTGTTGGTAATGTCAGATATTTTTGGAGATTAACTTTAACTATCTGTCTGAAACATTTTTGCTAGCATTTTGATATACGAGCCAGCGAGCGTTTTTATGAATCCAAGTTACAGAAAGAAACGGGTCCTGTTTATGCTTTTAAATATCTGTCACTATAAACATTTTTGAGATTATTCAAGATCTACTTCCTTCTTCCTTCATTAGCTACCCTAAAGGTGTTTCATAAAATGGCAGCTCAGCTTTCATTCTTACCCTTCCCTTAGTTTCTCCTTATTTTCCTCTCTGATCAGGTACCTGAGCTTCTGTCAAAGGAGGCCAGCTCGACTTCTGTCTCCCTAACCACTGTGGAGCCCAGTCTGCCCCTTGCTGGATAATCGGTTTCCAGATTTTAAGGGAGAAAGGGTAGTTAGCTTGGCATTGTAGAACTGGATACCCTGCTATTTAAAGAAACTTGTTTTATGTATAAACTACACTTAATCATTTGAGTAAAACCATCATAGCTTTCATTTGCATAGTTCAGATGACTCACTGTTTTGAAAATTAAATAAACTCAAATGGAAAACAACCACACACTGCGGGTTGCAACTTTTATTTCCTAGTAGAGAGTTAATGAGCAGAAAGATGGCAGGGGCCACTTCCACACATCTAAGGCTGAATTTTTTTTTTGAACTATTAATGAGTGTACTTTATTATAAACATCGAAGCTTGGAGTATGTGCTATAGGCCCTGAGAGAAGAAGTGGAATGAAGATTCTTTCTAGTTTCTTATAATTAAGCAATGGTAGAAAATCACAATCTGTATTTTTAGGCCTTTGTCCTCTGACTCTCCTTCAGGCTGGGTTCAGTTAGCGTTTCCAATCCAGTCTCTCTCTACCATTTCCTATCTTTAATCCCTTCTTGTCATCCTTCCAGGCTCTTTAGAGGATGTAGTTAGAAGTGTCTTCATGTTTACATCCGAGGAAGGGAAGAAGGCAGGGGAGGAAAATGGGGCAAGGTGGTGAATGCCACACCGAGGTTCCATGCCCCAGCAAGCTCCGGTCTGGCCTGCGTGGAGGAACCTTTGAATTCCTGGCATCCCAGCCCTACCTTCTGAACTCTTTTACTCTCATAGAGCCAGCAGCAGCTGTGAGGACTTGATTGGGAAGTGGGGTGGCCAGGGGGTGGGGGGGGGCAGCCTCCATAATCTCTAGCAATAATATCCTTAACCACCCCAAATATCTATGCTAAGTAAAACATTCTTCAGGATAGAAACTTTAATCTCTCTTCCAGCCAGATTGCTGTTCCTAAACCCCTTTAATGGTAATGTAAATGCTAGGTGAACTGTCAGGCGTATTCACCTGTGTGTGGATACCTGGCTGGAAGATGTGTTGTCTCCAGCTCATGAATCTGATCGCCTGTACTTGAAGCCTAGGTTCACCACTTTGTGGCTGTGGGACCTTAAGCACGTTACTTAAGTATTCCAATCCTCCTCTCCTTATCCGTATAATGAGAGTAATAGTAGTAGCTACTGATGGGCTCTGTGTGAAGGCAATCCCAATGCAAAACATACTTGACATTTAGGTGCTAATAAATGTTAACTATTATTGTTATTGCTAGAAAAGAACAGTCTGTTCTGCACAAAATTGAAACATTATTTGCATTTTCTTACTAACTTTTAAGATGTCCTGTCTTACCTATTTATGCACTTTTGATATTTGAATTTCTTCATGTCCCATTCCTGGAGTAGAGCCCAGGCACTGGAGGGAAATGTTGAGTCCGGCCTATTTTATCTAAGCCAGAGTTTCTATTGAAGATTCAAAAACAGGAGGTTTTGGTGTGGTGGTCTTAAGGGCTGCATAATTGTGGGAGAAAATATATGGTTAATAATTCCTTAAACTCTAGGTTTTAGTAATTTGGAATTTAGGCAAAAACTAATTCATATTTTTCTAGCCTTTTTAATATACTCAAGGAAAAAGCTTATTTCTTTCAAAGGAAGAAACATTTTAAATTCCATGAGTGGCATATCATATTTAGTTGGATATATTCTGTAGGACAATATTAAGTTCTTATTACAGAGTATGTGTATATGTAATTCACTACATTTGGAATCGTAAAAAGGAAAACCATATTTCAAATATTTTGAATCAAAACATGGGTTAAGGATCTAAAATTTATAATATTCAGGGATATCGTGTATGACACAAGCAGGATTCAGGTTACTAGGTTGTTACAGTCCTTCAGGATAAAAGCAGACCATGGGCAGCGTGTAAGTAACTACCGTCTGTCCTTTCTGCTCTCGGACTGTCCCCTTTGCCGGCCAGCACACCGACCTCATGCCGTCAGACAGGCTGCCCTGCTTTACCTTTCTCTCCTCAGCTCTTCGAGGGTACTTTTATCACATGCAGACTCTAAATTGAAAATCTGAGTAGTAGCATGACGGTAAATTTAAATTCTATCAAATATGACTTGGCCCTTCTGTTGTCATAGGAAATCTCTAACTTTGAGTTGCTTTGTGTCATTTTTGTAAAAATATGCTAAAAAAAAAAGAAAAGCCCCTTATTTAATTAATTTGCTCCTTTCTGCACTGTTTGAAGAATAATTATTTAGGGAAGGACACCAAAACTTATTTTAATTAGTATTAATTAAAGTTAATTTAAAAGTATTTGAAATGAAAACACTGAAATTTTGACAAGCCAAAGGAAACTTAGTCTGAGTTAAATAGCTCTTTTCTTAGCAGAAATGACCAGATAACTTTTTCAGATTTTTTTCCAGCTTTATTGAGGTAGAATTGACAAATAAGAAGTATACATACTGAAGGTGTA
Organism: Lontra canadensis; assembly: GCF_010015895.1. Lineage (NCBI taxonomy): Eukaryota > Metazoa > Chordata > Mammalia > Carnivora > Mustelidae > Lontra > Lontra canadensis. Next base: position 98,904,617 of record NW_022630995.1, read on the forward strand.
CAATGTGATATTTTGACCAACCTTTTAGAACTTAAAAGAACACACACAAAGCTCTTATTGGGGGCTATTTAATTTTCAGTTACTACATACCTCTGGATAGATAACTTCATAAAAATTATTGGAAGGTATCTTTCATGTTACTCTTGGCTATTTAGAGTTAGAATGTTATTTCAAAATCTTACAAGCATAGCAAATAATCACAAACCTTTATGTTTTTGGAAAAAATCTTATTGGAGGGCATGCGACTGTAGATGATTTTCAGGCTTGATTAAATGTATTTCATAAAATATGTAAATCCTAAGTCTGACTCTGTAGATCTGAGTCCTAAAAGGCACCGCTCTGGAATTCCATCCTCTGTGCATTGCTGAGTTCTTGAGATTCTGTGTGGGGTATGGCAACCCGGAACGTTACCATGTAGCGTAAGTATTTAAAGGTTAAAAACAAAAACAGGTGTACCTGGCTGGTTCAGTAGCTAGAGCATGTGATGCTTGGTCTCAGGGTTGTGAGTTTGAGCCCCATGTTAGGTGTAGAGTTGGGTGTAAAGATTACATAAAAATAAAATCTTTAAAAATAAATAAACTTATAAAAGCAAAACCAAAAAAAAAAAAAAAGGAAATTTGAGGAGCTGTATTTCATTAGAAGTATTTTATTTGAACTGGCAATTTACCATACACATGTTTCCATAAAGATTAGTGTTTTGATTTTAGAATCCTTGGTTGAATAGCCAATGCAACGGAACTATTGAAGGCTTGGGGGGGATATATATAGCAGAAGAACAAAGCAGAAATGGTAGAAAGATACAAAATTTTATAAAGGGCTAAACTAACATCATGTGGAAATTTTAAAGAGTTCCTCATAGAATTTGTAGTACTTAAGCATCTTAGAAAAAGTTGAACTATGCTTTATAATTTTTAAGTTTTTAATATAATCCTCAGGAAATTATTTTGCATGTCAGTTCAGAGGGTCTTTTCTCCCCTCCTCTTACCTATCATGTTTTGTCTTTCTACATGAATTTTAACCTCTGAAAGATTTAATTAAGTCTTTTTGCCTCAGATCCTCGCTTTCCTATGAGCAGCTGCCCTGCTTCTAGGTAAAGTGAGGCCAGTTTTTGTTCGGTTTGCCTGTTCGTCTAATAATTTTTTAACTGGTTTTCTTTATAGATGGGTAAAGAAGAAGTCAGCCTAAGGAATTTTAAAGGATGTATTTAATCACACATATTGTTTTGATGTACATTTGGGGGTGGGAGGTGACTTGTGATGAACCCAAAAAGAAGAGATTCCTTGGAGCCAGCCCATGGGGTGAGTGGGAGGAGGGTAGAAGGAATTGCAGGCTCCAAGCTGGGTTAGCCCCTGAAGGATTCAGAGTGGATAATTACCTACACTGTAGGGCTTGAGGAGGGCTACAAGTCAGTGCTTGCCTAAAATTCTCTCTCCTGCTGGCAGTCCATTGAAGTGTCACTCAGCCAGCCTTCTTGTTCCCAGTTCCCTCTGTCAGAGGTTTTCTACAGACAAAGCAGGGGCATTGTTGCCTACAGGCCCCTGTTCAAGGCCTGTAACCTAGATGCTGGGAAGGGGAAGGCCATAGGTGGGGGTGCTGGCCTGACTTTCTGGCTGTTAGACACAGCGTTGTAGCTTTCCCCAGGTGAGGCCAACTTTCTGCGGGAGTAATTCCCTCACTTCTATGCTCCCACCATCCTCTTCCCCAGATGGGAGGAGCACCTTCAATTAAGGGCCATCACTGAAAATTAATGGAATCACTCTTTCATATGTATTTGAGGCTGGTGTGATAGCCTTCCTCCCACCCTTCCTCACTCTTCCAGGTGACCCAAACGTACCTCATTTTTTGGATCTCTGGTTTTGGAAGTTTTGCCCTTCTGATCCCCCTCCTGTTACATGTTTTGCTTTGATTCCATAAAGTCTTGAGGTTTGAACCACTCAGTACTTCACATTGGGTTTGACCACTACAGTATACGGATGATCTGTGTAGCATCTTTCATTGTGGACATTAGAGTCCTATTAATGTAGCCAAGGGTTTTAGCGTTTTAATCACCTCTTGACACCCGGACTCAGCGTTAATTTCCAGCAACTGAAACTTCTGTCTTCTTCCAACATGTTGATGTATGAACCAATCAACTTGCAAAGTTTTACATTAAATCTCCTCAATATCACTTGAACATTTTTAGCCATTTTGGATCCAGTGATCCCATCCTTTTTTTTTTTAATATAAGATTTATTTATATAAGATTTTATGTATTTATTTGTCAGAGAGAAAGAGCACACAAACAAGGGGAGTGGCAGGCAGAGGGAGAAGCAAGCTCCCAGCTGAGCAAGTCTGATGAAGGGCTCCATCCCAAAATCATGACCTGAGCCAAAGACAGACGCTTAACCAGTTGAGCCACCAAGGTGCCCCGGATTCCATCTTTTTTATTCTTCCTATTTTCTTGTCCTACTGGAATATGCAAGGCAGGCATCTTCATCCTCTCTGAAGTCATTGATTAAAATGTATGTAGAACCAGGGCTAAGAACAGATTTAATGAGCAGTTCATCATCAGTGCCCTTTGGGTATTTTGAAAGTATCTTTTTTAGACTTGGAATCTTGGTTTTACTGTTGGCTTGCTGTATGACCTTGAATAATTCAGCTTCTCAAGGTGTTAATTCCTTTCTATATAAAATGATGATACCTCCTACTTTGTAGAGCATTATAAGGAGATTAGGTATGTAAATCCTCAAAAATAGTGCCCAACACATAAGTTGTGATCAACAAAGATAAGTTCTCCTCTTTGCTTTGGAGTCACAGAGGTAAAATTTAATCCTTCATCCCTGTGTCTTGAATTAATTAAATCATCTCACCCATGAGCTTCCCAAGTCTTCTCTTTTTTGAGTACCACTTCTTTTGACTGTTCCACCTATGTTCTCCATGACTGCGCATGGGGTTGACTTTTTCCCTGGTTCTCTTTCATTACACTGAATTGATTTATCAGTTGATAATTTAGAAGATGGTGACATGGAAGAGGAGGAGACACAAAAGGTGAGGTGAATGGGTAGTGGTCTTCAGATCATTGAGGAACTACTAATGTGGAAGAAGTAGACATACTTTGTATAATCACAGAGAATAAAATTATACAGGTCCACAGTCCTTTATTCATAAAGTTGGAATTGAAAATAGGTGAGAATTGAGCTTTTTGGTAAATCTGGTGGCAACATCTTACCCTAATGTGAAGTTATAGTCTTTTATCAATAAGTATGAATAGTTAGGTGCCTCACTAAAAAAAAAAAATTAATTAATTAATTAATTAATTAAAATGTGTTTGATTACAGAGTACTGTCCTGGACCCCACTGAAGGAAATATGTAATACATAGTGTGTGTCCTATATTGCTTTTCTACTTCTGAAACATTAAGTTATAAAATATATGGCCCCAAGAGATTGTGGGCCTCTACCCAATAGATAAATAGAAGTCTTGGAAAGACAAATACCAGCTTATTTAAGGAAGACTTTCTCACATACTTGATGATAAGGTGAGATTATTTTTCACCACGATGATATCTCAAACACAGACTGTTCATGTTGGGGGTGGGGAGGTGCTATGTTGCCATCTCTTAAGGATGTCATCAAAGGAGTTTATTGACCAGAAGACTGGCCTCTAAAGCCTCTTTCAACCCTACATCAACTCTACCTTTATTAACTTAAAAGACACAGTTGAGGAGGGCCAGTCCAGCTCAGTCAGAAGAGCATGCAGTTCTTGATCTCAGGGTTGTGAGTTTGAGCTCCATGCCAGGTGTAGAGATTACTAAAGAAGATAAACTTAAAAAGGAAGACACAGTTGATTTAACCTTAGGAGGATGAGTTCCAAAAGAGGTTTCTTTGGGAGAATGAACCCACAGCCCCAGCTCTTTCTGCGAATTAGGATGTCAGCTAAATAGGGTGCCATGCCAAGAGCGCAGGCACTGATGACGGGGAGACTGTTACTGCTTTACACTTATTGCTTAAAGTCTCATGATTACATAGGATGCGTATCGTCATTGTAGGGTTCAAATTCTAAATAAAAGTTGTATGATAAACTTCTTTTTTCATGAGGTTGAGCTAATCCAGAGGTTTTCACTGTGGTCCCTGGATCAGCAGCATCAGCCTCACTTGTTTAATTTCTACTCCCATCCCAGATCTACCAAGAACTCTGTACATGAGGTCCAGAAACCTGTTTTTATTAAGCCCTCCAGTTGATTCAGATGCATGCTAACCAATAAACATTATTGAGTACTTTTCATAGAGAAAACACCTGGAGGGAGCCCATGGTGCTTGCACTCTAGGCCTCAAAGTATGGTTGATAGAGAGATCCAGCTTACTCTATGCCAAGGTTCTATTTGAGAAGGGGTGTAAATCAAACTCATAATGCAGAAGGAGAATAGCGGAGAAGTAAAGGGATTCTAACTGAGACGACGAGAAAATCTCATGGAAAGAGTGTGCTTTAAGACATGTATAAGGCTTTGGGGGCTACACAGTGGGATAACTCCTGGCTCAGGGGAAAGAACAGTTAACCTCCCCATTGAGGAACTCATTTGTCTCTAGAATGTCAGTGGAGATAAAGCACCAACAAGGAAGAATTAAGACAATACTATCAGCCAGACTGCTGGATTACATTTTTCAAATATTTTGGATATGAAGTAAATTCTCTTTGGACCCAAGTGCCTTACTTTATTTATCCTTGTTACATTTCATCCTGCTTGAATAGACACATCAGTCTAGTCCTATAATGCTTTGGATTCCTGAATCTGTCATCTCATTACCTAATTAAATCATCATTCAAGTCATCAATGAAAACTTGAAACTTGCGTTTGAAATTTCCCTCCTGTTTGACCTAAATCCTAACACCATTTCATTGTGCTTTCTGAACTAGAAAGAAATAATCCTGATTTATTGTGTGGTTTGTTAAAAAAAAAAAAAAGTCTCACTCTATCATCATACCATATACAGCACACACCTTTATTTTTTACTGGGAATTTTTTACATCTTAAGCTTTTTTATAAGGTATCCTTTATATGGTAAACTGCACAAAGGCAGGATTTGTCTGGTGTTTAGCCTGTCAGAAATTTTAAAGTCGTATTTATGTTCCCAAAGAGCCCATGCCCACAGAATCTGTAATTGTGACTAGTAGCATATATTGGCTTTTGCCAGAATACCACCCAAAACAAAGGGTCAGTCTTCAATAGTCTCCTTTTTTAGACCACTCTGGCAATTGTGGAGATGGACTTTTATGTTGTTACTTGAGAAATCAGTGCTTCCAATGTCTTGCTCTCAACCAAAGTTATGTCTAACGATATATGGAAATCTATTTTTATGATAGCTTCATGCATAATTGTGTAGGCATGGCCTGGGGACTTTTGAATGGTTTAAATTAGGGAAGGCAATTTCTATATAGCACCCACCACCACCACGTAATACTTTAATATTGTTTAACATTTTTAAAAGTATACTTTATTCGTTTTCTTTTCTTCATTAGTTTGGGACAAGGCTAAGTTCCAGGAAGCAACTTGGGAAGGGTGAGGAAGGGAACATGTTATTTTTACTTCATAGAAAATTAACTGGACACAGACCTGTACCCCTGGGGCAAATAATACATTATATGTTAGTAAAAAAAGAAAGAAAAAAAGCAAAAGGAAAGAAAATTAACTGGAAGGCCCTTTTGAGGAACTATGAAGAGTTAATATAATCCTAGGCTGACAACACAGCATTATAGGACCGAGTAACATAAAAGGGTATTCTTTGCCTTTAAGGATCTCATCAACATTATCCAGATAGATAGTTATCTGTCAAGCTCTTAATGGCTTCATCTAAAGAGAACCATATAAGCAGTCTTAATAATTGGTTCTGGTCACCTGTGTTCAGGCTGTCCTTCCTCTTTTCTTAACCTGAATTCCAGCGGTGCTCTAAAACTCCTTGTATGAAGGGAGAGATTTGAAGGACCATTTCAACTCATCCTTAAACTCAAAGGGAAGTGTATGAAGTATTGTTTTCCTGTAAATGATCATTGGGACTGATGATGTTATAGAAGGAAGATATGGAAAATGGGATCACTGTTGAATAAATTGGTGATGACCACAAGAACCATATTTGTTTCCTAAACAGGTACTATTTTTTACTGGTACTTCAGACAGGCTAAGAAAATTACTCACAATGAATACACAATGTTGACTCCTAGGGTTGTAGCCTAGTAAGTACTCAATATTGATATCCCATTTTTGTGCCTTGGATTTACAACTACTTTTACTAACATAAAATTAAGTATATTTCTGAGAATTAGAATACCAAGATATGACCTGAATTAATTGGGAGTATTTTGGTGTTGGATAGACTTACGGAGAACAGGAGGAAAAGCCAAATGTAATTTTGTTGTTTGTTCTTTAGGTGGAACACCCAGCATAGGGTTTGTTCTATATCTGGAATTTCCTCAGAATCTAGAAAAATGCTTTTTTAGTTGGATTGTTCTCTCTCCTTCTGCCTCTCTATTATTCATGAATGGAGCATTCAAAATTTAAGCAGTCCATACATGGTTTGAGCTTCTAACTACTCCTTACCAAAAAAGTATGATTCTGAGGCTTCGAGAAACTATGATTCAAAGATATTTTTTCCTCCAAAAATTATATAATTTTCTTTGAAATTCTAGTGCTCTTAGAATATTAGAGGTTAAGAGAGCATTTTAATTGACCGCTGGTCCTTGGGAATGGAAAGTGTTTTTATGTTAGTGTGTCTGGTAAGCTGTTTGGGTAATCTAAACAATTTGGAAATGACCAGAGTTCCATATAATCAGCAAGACTGATGTGGCCAGAATCCTGTAAAGGTGTTCAAGAAACTTGATTTTCGGAATTCCCTTCTTCTTCCCTTAGGAGGAACAGGTTTGGTAATGTCAGGAATTAGAGAAAGAGCAGAAACAAAATAAATATCCTGATTCCCTTTTGAGGGGTTAAGGGAGAAGGGAGTGGTGAAGATGGAATCCAGGTTTTACCTGGCTTCATTTTCCAAAATGAAAGTGTTCTGTATGATTTAATAGTTTCAGAAGTGTCCATTTATCTATATCTGTGATAATATTAATGTGATTACTACAAACAACCTTTAATCATAGGCATTTTTATGGATTCTTTTCCTCTTTTTATTTTTACTTTGTATTAAAGCAACAACAAAAGAAATAAATGAGCTAAGTAATGCATAGCCTTACCACCCAAATAAATAACACTTTTCATTATTCGTGATCTTTTCTAGTCCTTGCCCATACACATACATATCTTTTACATTTTTGTGATCTCATCTCTGCAGATGTGTATAAGTGTAGGTGCTGCATCTTAACTGTGTATTTTCTGTTTAAAGTGACCATACCTCATAATTTATAAAAGGTCTTCTTCAGAGTCAGCTTTAAAATAAGTAATACTTTGGGGTGCCTGGGTGGCTCAGTGGGTTAAAGCCTCTGTCTTCAGCTCAGGTCATGATCCCAGGGTCCTGGGATCGAGCCCCACATGGGATCGAGCCCCACATCGGTCTCTCTGCTCAGCAGGGAACCTGCTTCCCCTCCTCTCTCTCTGCCTGCCTCTCTGCCTACTTGTGATCTCTGTCAAATAAATAAATAAAATGTTTAAAAAAAGAAAATAAGTAATACCTTTCCAAAGGGTAGAAAAGTCTTTACTTTCAGTCATCAGTTTATCCTTTAAAAAAAAAAAGCCTTCTTTCTTTAATCCTTCCTTGATTTTCTAACAGTAACTGATCTCTTGCCAAGCTTTTATGGATATGGTTTTTAAAATGACAACTAAATAATTTTACTTATATTGTAAACATTGATATTTAGAGGTCCTGCTCCAGTTTCGTTCATCTTTTTGTTGTTTTTCTTGAACCTCTAACTTGTCTTTGGAGAGCAAGATGGCAGGTCTTTGTGAAGGTCCTGACTGCTGGGCTCTCTCTGTGAGTAGAAGCTCCTTTGTAGGAACTCCACAACAGGTGAATACTCTCACTTTTGTAATATGGTTTGCACATGTATTGATTTTTGAAAGTAGTACTCCCTCCTGAGAATGGTACATAATTTATTTGCTGCCCCCCCCAATCATATATTATGAGAATGTTCTTTGCAGGTGTTACATTAGCAAATCTCCCAATGACTGGAGAGTTAGAGAAATAAGGTTTGTGGGATTGAAATGTCAAACCCAGACCCCATGGAAAAGATTCAGGACCATGGTGGAAGGTTCCAGAAAGAAGAGATAAAAGGGCAGACACCCAGTCTTTGAGTATGGTTCTCTTTGCTTGACTCAAAACACTTGAAACCTTAAATTCTGTTTCCTACCAGGCAGCCTTTATGACGTTGTACAGGATACTCCCTACATCCATAAGTTCTCTGTGACTTACTTTCCCCTACTATTTATATTCCTAAAATATCTGGTTCCTTATAGTGGCAGAGTGCTATAATTTTCTGCTCAAATAGGTGAGATGTGCTACAAGACCAGTTGAGACTACCTATAGTCTCAGTGAAGTGGTTTGACAGGTGGTTTTCAAATTCACGGAAAGAAAGAGAACAAAAAATTTGTGACAACACAATCGTAATTATAAATAATTTGTTATCATTAGCGAACTCCTGAACTTGCTTCTTTCTAGCCACCATTCCCTTCGCTCTGTAGCCTGCCTCTCTCTAGAGGATCACGTAAGATTAAGCTTCAGCGATTTACATAGTATTTAGTCTTCAAGTGGTCAACGTTGGCTTAGGAACAGTTTTATAAATGAAATAAGTAATTTTTAGATATCTTCCATTTCTTTAATAGTCCTTCAAATTTAGAGGGCTTTGAAAAGCATGAGGATAGGATAGAATATCCCCCCAAAATTGATTTGTCGGGTGGGAAGTCCCAAGTGTAGTTGTGAGCCCATCCCCAGTTTCAGTGTGCGCTTCTGGACTCCGGACCTTTTCTTGTGCTGTTCTCTTTGTCAAAATGCTCCCCTCACGTGGAAAACTTCTACTGGGCCAACTACTGGGCCAACTGACCCAACTTCTATGTAACCTTCCCTAAAAAGCCTTCTTCTATCCCTAGCTGGCCTTAATTACTCTTGTAGTATTTTTCTTATGCCTCAATTAATAGCATTTTCCACATTGTGTTGAAAGTGACTAATGTACATCTCCTCCTCCTCATTAGACTGTGCACAGGTTCTTCAGGACTGGGGCCATCTTTATATGAGTAGCCCCTAAAATAGGGCCCCTTATAAACAAATCAGTGAATAATGGAGTAAATAAATGGCACTTTCTACCTCTTTTTTTTTTTAAGGTTAAAAAATCAGGAGATAAGTATGTTAAGAAACTACTAAAATGCAGTCATGATTATCATTTGTGATTTATCTTAAGTTTGATCTTTTTGCCCACTTTGCTTCATCCCTATCATACCAGGAAGGTCAAATTCAAAATAATTCATTTAAATCCTCGTTAAGAACTTTGATGAAAAATACTGACTGGGGAAATTGACATAATTGACTAAAACAGCTTCTGAATACTTACTAAAAATATTTATAATATCTGGGGTTTTTTATTGTCAGAATTCCAGAATTCTTACTGGAAATGAGTTTCAGAACACAGTTAAGACCAGTGGACTCTGGAATAGGACCATTTCTTGAAACAACAAACGCTACCCTACTCTAGTAAGGTTGTTTCATGTCCATCTAAGAACTTCAACTTTCAAAATTGGTAGATTATGGGTAGTCTTGTGGGTTTTGGTGGTAAAAATAAATGATCAGGGTTCACACTGTTATAAGTAGTAACTTTTTGAACTTACAGTTTTAAGTAATACAACATAATACATTTAGGCTCGTCTCACACATGAATCACAATGGATTTGACCAGCCTTTATGAATTACATTAAATTGAAGCCTGGCAAGTCATGGCTTCTCTTCTTTGGTGGTAAGACTGGTCATTAACACTGCTGCACCTAAACCATCTGTTATGGGTCAGTTGTTTCCAAAATTTGACTACTGTTTGTTTTCTTTCTTTCTTTCTTTCTTTTTCTTTCTTTCTTTCTTTCTTTCTTAAGATTTTATTTATTTATTTGACAGAGAGCACAAACAGGGGAGCTGCAGGCAGAGGGAGACGGTGAAGCAGGCTCCCCAAGGAGCCTGATGTGGGCCTCAATCCCAGGACCTTGAGATCATAACCTGAGATGAAGTCAAACAGTCAACCAACTGAGCCACCCAGTTGTCCCAGACTACTATTTTCTAAACTCATGTGCTTAAAAAGAAAGAAAGAAAGAAAAAAGAGTCTAATGTGGTATGCAGTAGTAAACAAATGATTTTTTGGAAAACCTCAAATTTGCAAAATCTCACTAATACCATATGAATTATCAATAATGTCTACATACCTGCTTAACTTCCACAAATTTTTCACTAGTTTGTCAAGTAAATTCTAAGACTAAACATTTCACCTGTAACAGTGGGAAATTTAAAAATGATAATGTGTGGAGGGACATATTTAAAAGCACTGGAGTCTTACCATTTTAAGTAGTATTGGCCTGACAATAGCTGAGTTACATTGAATTGATAAGTACAATGAATACTCAGTGAACTAGTCCAGAGAGAAATAAATGCCAGTCTATAATGAGAAAATAAGTTAGTGTGTTAGAATTCACATTTAGCAAGTAAAAATTAATGTTTCCCACAGTTTGGTACCAGTAATTCTACATTAAAGTATATGGGAAAATCTGGTGATACCTAAAAAGGTAAAAAAAAAAAAAACAAAAAACCCTAGTTTTTAATCCCAGGTCCAAGTGTGGAAATCCAAAAAAAGATCTGAACTCTGAAAATGTTTTCATAGTGTTTTTGATAGCCAAAGCTGAACAAAATTGATGTGAGACTGTTTATAGCCTTTGTCTACCCACTCAACATGACTCTTGTTGAGTTTCACTGAAGGAAATGTTTATGTATCTGGTTAAAGGCTGCTGCCCCAGACTCTGCTGGAGGTGTTACATACTGTGCAGTGCACATCCCACATTACTTTTCATATATACAAAAGTTCTGAAAACTCAGAAATGATTGACCCCACAGATTTTAAATAACTAGTACATTGTGGACCAGAACCCCTATTACCTTATGTATTTTAGGGTCACAATACCATACTATTTTGCTAACAGAACAGATTTTGATGTTAGACCCAGATTTGAATCTAGGTTTACCTCTTACTGTGAGACCAGGGACAGGTTATTTAACCTCTAAAAGGATAATTCTTAGTCTGTAGAGTCGTTTTGAAAGTTTCTAAAACACTGTTTAATAGATGATAAACCAGGATATTCCATAAATGGTGGCTTTGATTATTAGTGTTATATTTAAAACTGATGGTAGGCATCTTCAGAATTGGTGTGGTCTTCTCATTCTAGCATCATGGTAGATGAGATATTCTAACCAACCCCTCTATTAAATGAGCTGAAATTACAAAGATATGTTTTACTTAAACACACTCATGTACACAAATATGTGTGTATTCATAATATATACACAGAAGCATGCACACGTACATATCCAATCTGTAAATGTTTTTAAAAGTATACATTTTGGGTGGCCCCTGGGTGGGTTTAAAGCCTCTGCCTTCGGCTCTGGTCATGATCTCAGGATCCTGGGATCGAGCCCCGCATCGGGCTCTCTGCTCAGCAGGGAGCCTGCTTCCTCCCTCTCTTTCTGCCTGCCTCTCTGCCTACTTGTGATCTCTGTCAGTCAAATAAATAAAATCTTAAAATATATATATATATATATATATGCATTTTGAATGCATCCATGAGTGGCCAGAAACTTAGGGGATACTGTGAGACCAATCAAAAGTATAAGTGTGGTGGGAACCAGTGATATAAGAGGCTCATGGAAGCTGGCTTTTGTTTAATGTAGTGAATCAAGCTTTGTTTTACATCTTGCAAGGTTCACAGAACAAAGAGCAGAGTCTAATAGGAGAAAAATCCCAACCACAGCAGACAGCTGGATCCCAAAGGCTATATCTTCACCATAAAGTTGAACTAGAAGTAATCCCACTTTCCTAGGGAACTGCAAAGAAAATTTGTTGTCTGAAATACTGGCAATGACCAGAAGAGGAAAAACACTCCACCTGAGAATTAAAACCACAGCTGGCTTTCACTGAGTTCACATTGTCCAGGTGGACTGAAAGATCTTAAATAGGGAATTTTCTATAAAGGAGTCCCGATACAGTGCTTCACAATACATGACAGAAGCAAAGACTGATCCCCTCTGGAACCACTTACCTTCAGTATAGGCATCAAAGAATTTCTGTAGATAAACTTACAAGAAAAAGATAAACTGACAAGAAATTTCTGTAGCTAAACTTACAAGAAAAAGAAAAGAAAGTCAGTCACAACACTCAAAGAAACATGGCTCCATGAGCCATAGGCAACAGATTCAGTTGAGTCAGACACCAGAGTCTTTAAATCAGTGTTGTTGTATGTTTTATCCAATGTGGTAGTCACTTGGCTATATGTGGCTTTTGAGCATTTAACTAGTGCTACTGAGAAACTGGATTTTTCCTTTAAGTAGCCATATATAAGTAGTGATTACTGTATTGGACAGTACAGGTTTAGAAAATAGAATTATTACACACTTAGTTTAATATATTTAAGAAATAGGAAAGGGAACTAAAAAATATGAGTAAAGATCAAGAGAATATATAAAAATGATAACATAGTTTTGTGTTTTTTTAAGATTTTGTTTCTTTTGAGAAAGCATGTGCATGAGTCAGTGGGGGGTGGGGACAGTGGGCAGAGGAAGAGAGAAAACCCCAAGCAGACTCCATGCTGAGCATGGAGCCAAATGTGAGATTCAATACCACAATCCCGAGATCATGATCTGAGCCAAAATCAAGAGTTGGTCGCTTAGCCAACTAAACCACATAGGCATCCTGATAACATAGTTTTGAAAAACAATCACATGATTTCTAGAAAGGAAAAAATATTTCAAGTCAAAATTTTTAAATGGAGGAGCACCTGGGTGGCTCAGTCATCTGAGGGTCTGCCTTTGGCTCAGGTACTTAGAGAACTGAGATTGAGCCCCATGTCAGGCTCTCTGCTCAGCAGGGAATCTGCTTCTCCCTCTCACTCTGTGCTTGCTCTCTTTCTTTTTCTCAAATAAATAAATAATTTTTTTTAAAGCTAAAATGAATGTGTTTAAGAGCAATTTAGACTTAGTTGTGGGTGGAATTAATGAAATGGAAGAGTGATCTGAAGAAATTTTACAGAATATATATAGAAAGACAAAAAAAAAAAAAGGAAAATTATGACAATGAAGGTATAAAAAATACATTACATGCAAAGACCAATCCAGGATAAACTGATGGAACTGAGATGTCAGACAAAGGAAAGTATAATTCTAAATTGTTATGCTTATAATATAGCTTCAAAATCTATTAAAGAAAGACAGAACCACAAGGAAACATAAACAAACTTACATTCTAGTTAGAGATTTTAGCATATCTTATTAACTGATAAATCACTAGATACTCCCCTCCCCCCCAAAATAATTAATCTATAAAATATTTGAATAACACAGTTAACAAGTTTGATCCGCATGTGGATTATATTCAACAACTCCAGGTTATAAAATATTGGGCCAAGAATCAAGTGTTACCAAACTTCAGAGGATTAGTTATCATACAAATGTATTCTCAATTGCAAAGCTGTTAATTTAGAGGAAGGTAAATAAGAAAAACCCTCTTTTCTCAATAAGGAAAACTTTAAAATTCCTCAAAGGTCAAAGGAAGTATTTAGGACTGAATAGTAATAAAAAGTTTACAAATCAAAATCAGTGATGTGCAGCCAAAGGGACACTTAGAGGGAAACTTATGGCCTTAAATACTAATAATAGCAAAGAAAAACTAAAGTTACAGCCCATATGTGGTGGGGCAAAGAGAATGAGGCATGAGAAATGATTGTGACACAGTGTAGGCAAAAGACTACTCTTTGCTGCTAGCAGTCATTAGCACCTATATTCATTATTCATAACTTTATTAGAAGTAGTCTTCCAGGATCTTGGCCATGAAATATTATACAGGCTATAGAAAGGAGTTTGAAAAGGGAGGGAGAGAAGGAGACGTCCAGACGGAGAGAAAAGGGAAATGGTTACTCTTTAATGCCTAAAATACTAGGGCATGTTTGGGTTATGCTTTGGTATTTCTGTTCTTTGCCCGGTGCAAAAATAAAACCAGCTCCTTTACTTGGGTGGATTAGTATCAGCAGGTTTGGTTTAGTAGATAGGTTCTCAAGGTAAGGTCTCTGAACTCTCGAGTCCCTAAGATACTTTGGAGGGGGTCTCTGAGCTCAAAACTGTTTCCATGATAATATTAACTTTTTTTTTTTTCCTGTTTTTGCCATTACATTGCACTAGTGATTTGAAAGCAATGATGAGTAAAATTGGTGGCAACTAAGCATAAGTCAAGACACTGGTACCCACTGTACTAAAAGTCATTATATTCTTTACTATCATGTCCTTGGTTAATAAAATGCTGATGTCACTTGATAAGGCAGTAAAAGTTATTTTATTAAACTTAGGCCCTTGAATACATGTTTTTCTAATATTCTGGTGATGAAATGAGAAGTACACTCACACTTTTGCTATGTAGTGAAATGTCATGGCTGTTTCAAGAAAAAAACCTATGTGATTAAGTTTTTACTTTACAAAATAATTGACAGGACAAATATGGCTCTTCAGACTTAGTAATTTGGTAAGCCTTTTATCAAAACTAAATGAAGTGAGCCTGTCACTTGAATGAAAACAACTGTCTTTGTTACCAGTGATAAAATTCAGACTTTCAGGGGAAATTAGAATTTTGGAAATCTTCTATCCCTCACCGTAAGATTGAACCTTGAATCCTTAAAGACTTTTGATGAGATCATTGGTGATTTTGATGTGATTTTGATATTGTATATGAAATGTGTCAGCATTTGGAAGATCTGCATAACTCACTGAACCAGTAGTTCCCCAAATTATTGGTGCTTCTTATAAAATAATTGAAAGATCTATTCATTCAATGTGTAAGATAAACTAATGGATTTTAATAGAACAGTAGCGTTTACTAGTATGTTTTCAAATTCCATACTGCAGCTAACCTTTAAGGAACCATCATTGTGTCCACTGTAATATTAAGAGAGAATATTCATAATTACCTTTAAAGGCTCGTAAAATAATTCTTTTCCAGCTATATATCTGTGTGAGGCCAGATTTTCTGCATAAGCTTAAAATAAAACAACATATCACAGGGATGCCTGGGTGGCTCAGTCGGTTAAGTGTCTGCCTTCTGCTTAGGTCATGACCTCAGTCAGGGTCCTGGGATTGAGCCTGGCATTGGTCTCCCTGCTCAATGGGGAGCCTACTTCTCCTTCTCCCTCTGCGTACTGCTCCCTCTGCTTGTGCTCTCTCAAATAAATAAATAA
The DNA here is from genome assembly GCF_010015895.1 of Lontra canadensis. NCBI lineage: Eukaryota > Metazoa > Chordata > Mammalia > Carnivora > Mustelidae > Lontra > Lontra canadensis. Next base: position 98,920,041 of record NW_022630995.1, read on the forward strand.
AATCTTAAAATATATATATATAAAACATATTACAGATTTTATGTAGAAGCAGATATGAGAATGCAGCTGTTTTCTACTAAAAGCCAGATGTTAAAAGGATTTTCAAAAATGGAGAATAGTGCCACTAATTTTCCATAAAAAATACGTGATTTATGTTCGTATGTAATGAGTTTACTACAATGGTTTTTATAAATTAATAAATGTTTTCTGTTTTAATTTGTAATATGGTAAGTGTTGATAGATATATTCCATATAAACAAAAGCTCTTTGGGATTCTCAATAATTTTTAGAAGTAAAGGGACCCTGAAACTGAAAAGTTTGAGAACCATTTATTGTTAGTAAGTCAAACTTTCAGGCTCTTTGATAGGAAAGACTTGAGGCAGCCAACTGGAGAGCACAGATATGTACATAGTATTTTTGTAACAGAGGCTATTAATAATGAACCACACCATTCAGCATAATCCCAAATACAATACGGTAGAAAAGACTCTGACATCTCTTATTGAGCATTTGAGCTATTTTGTGTGTGTGTGTTATGGTGGGATTTTGTTTAAAAGTATGGATAATTCTCAGTGTCATTCTGTATGTGACTATAATATTCTTAAATGACATCTGAACCCTACAATGTATTTACAGGAAACTCAACTTCCCTGAGTGAAAGTTTGTGCTGAGAATTGGTCATGTCCCTAGCTTTTACTTACATAAAACAAAACAAAACTTCAGTATATGTGTTCAGAGTAGATCAAGAATAGAAATGATCTATTCTAAATGAAAGTAAAAAGAAACTTTCCCCACGATAACAGAAAACAGAGACGAAAGATTTAGAACCCAAACACTTGCTTTTTTGCGCAGTATGTGGCATTTGAGCTTTCATACCTAATGGGGAGTTGGCCTTCACCTCTGTTTGACAGAGCTGTGATCACAACCTTTCCTCTTGTCCTTTAGACCTCAGAATTCCACAGGCACAATTAAGAGAGACAGGAGGAGCAGGAAAGCAAGAAATCATCTTGCCACATAGTCATATAATATTCCAGAAAATGAAGAAAATCTCACCTTTCTGCAGTTTGCTCCTATAAACTACATAGCTGACCTCCTGGGAAGGCGGGGACGTTGAATAAAGTCCTTCTTTTAAAAGTCTGCTTTTATCTTTCTTTGTTTGGTAGAGGTTACTTGAATGTACTTGACCACAGACCTGCCTTGAAGCTCTGCCTTGAAGCAGAGCTCCCTCACAAAGACGCGTAGCTGTCCTGTATGTGTTTGAAAAATACGGAGTTATAGTTTTCCTTCAACCAGGAGGAAGCTCAAGAACAGATCAGGCCATCACAACAAATGTATGTCAAACAAAACCCAAAGACAGGTCGGGTGGATGTTGTGTTACACTGTCTCATTAAAGAAAATGAGTCAAGATTGATCTAATTAACTCACACGGATTCAGCACATTTACCCACTAGTCCAGGCTGCGGTGGCCGGCTCCTGCCACAGCTGTTTGTTTAAATTGCTCACATGAGTCATTCTGAGAAGAGACTCTGCCTTTTAAAAAATAAGTAAACAAACTATTTGAAATCTTTGTCTCCTACCTGATAATCATCTGAGAGAAGCATTGTAATTACGTACTCGGGAGAGTCCCTGGCCTAAGGCCTTTCCAAGCCTGAAATGGCCTCACAGAGAAATTTAGAAGAAATGTCTTTTTATTCGTCATTCGCTAGAGCCCTCGTGTTTATCAGGTCTGTCACCTTCCGGCCAGTTAACCATAGCTATAGAGTTGGCATTTCATATTTAGCCTAAACTTGACACTCAAGTTGTTACCAAAACCATTAGCCCATGAACTGTGTGGAGGTTGACTACTAGCAAATTGATCTGTTGAGTATTTCTGTGTCACTGTTTAGCAAATGCAGAAAGTAGATTTGTAAAAAGATGACTAGAGAGATGAAACCATGAATTCTTTGCCACACTCTCAGTTAGCAGGGAGTACTAATAAGCCCATTTTTGAAAAGACTGCACTGGAAGGAAAAATCCTCATTCACTGTTACAGCGTGCTTGTAAGGAGCCTGTCCTGTGGGGTCAGATCTAGATTTGACTCCTACCTGTACCACTTACTAGCTGTGGGATCTTGGGCAGCTAATTTAGCCTTTCCAACCCTCATCACTCCCACCCCCCTAAAATGGAGATAATTATAGCAATCTCACAGGGTTGTCGTTGGGATTAAACATTTGTTTAGCACAGAACTTGGTGCATAGTAAATGTTCCAACTGGTAGTAATAGTAATTGTGGCTGTTATCATTACTAATATTAAGTTGTATTTCACAAGTCTAATTAAGTCCTGTTATCTTCTTGAGCTTTGGTTCTCTTATCTCTAAAATGGGGAGTTGGTAGGTAAGCTCCAAGAATCTTCCAGCTAGACATTGTGAGTTGTGTTCTGGAGGTTGGCGAGCTGCCCACCGGAGAGTCCTCCCCTCCACCCTGCCCGCCTCACCTTCCCCCTCCCCCTCGTCCTCCCTCCCTGCAGCCACCCTGGCCAGTTAGTGCCTGGCAGGAGGTTGCTAGATCAAAGCCCTGGGAAAGGTCAGGCATTCCTGGAGCAGAGAGACACTCAGCTGGCTGCAGGACTGCCCTTTCCTAATCTAGCACTGCAATACTCCAGCCCCTAAATGGATAGGCTTTTCTAGAAGCCACTTTCTGAACACTGGGGCTCTGCTGAGCTGCGGAGAAACTTATTAAAGGAGAATGCATGTTTCAGGGTTGCCATCAAAAGCTTTCATTGTTGTGCTTTTGTTTTCTTTTGGGATACGTGAAAGGTGAGAATAGGAAGGTGAAGGTCAAGTCTTTTGCTAAAGATGCTAGCAAGTGGTAAATTATAGTATAGTGAAACAGTGCGACCATTGATAAATGGTGTCGTAAAACATATAAGCAACAAGGAGAAATAGTCCTGATGTATTGAGTAAAAAACTGGATTGCAAACATCATAGGTTTTTGTTTTGTTTTGTTTTATAAATAAGGGTATATGTGTGAAACTGTAAAAGAGAGAAAAGATTGGAAAGAAATTCATCTCAAAGTTTTTTTCTGGGTGTCCGTTACCAGTAATTTTTTGTTTAACTTTTATTTGGATTTTCTGAATGTTTTACAAGAGTTAAGAAGTCTAATAAGGAGAAACAGAGCTGCTTTATTTTAAAGAAAGAAACCAAATTGTCTTTCAAATGAAAAGGTTAACCTTTTCAGAGAAAAGAGGATGTGTGAATGTGAATTGTGTGTAGTGACGCCTTGAAGTGACTGTACCCTGTGTTCACATGTTGCCACCCTCAGAGGCTTGTGGGCTCAAGCCAGGGAATATAACCAGTTCTTTATTGGTGAATATGTACACACTGATTACTGTATGCCTGGTACTGCTCCTGGAACTCTTGGTCCATCCTGGTGCCCTCCTTTTACCGGAAGCTGAAGCTTGGGCAGGCTCATGCAGCTGAGCTCTCACAGACAGTAAGAAGGAAAGCCAACACTCAGAATCAGAACCCACACTTCAGCCACACACTGTTCAGAGTCGCCCTGAGCTGAGGCTCTGACAGCTACCCTGGCAAGCAGTTTTCAAATTGGAGTTTACACGGGGAGCCATAGTGAGGTGAATTGCCGTACTGTGGACAAGTTCATTTACAGGTGGATGCAGGGGGATCCTTGGACACCTTTCTCTTGCTGATTCTTTCTTCTGTCAGTGGAGTCCAGCCCAGGTCCCTCTGCCCTCCTCACCGAGTCCCAGTCTTAATTCCTCACAACCCCAATTATCAGCTTCTACTACTTATTTTACCTGAGATTCAAAATTTTACCTGACTGGGTGTGAACTAGCAGTGAGTCTGTAGCTTCACTCAGAATGGAAACCATCATTTCTTTGCCTTCTGTCATAGTGCCTTCTACTATCCCTACAAAAATAAATTTTCCATGACTGCTTCTCAGTAGAGGAAAGGGAGGGAAAGAGGAAAGTGCGGGCGCCTGGGTGGCTCATTTGGTTAAGCGACTGCCTTTGGCTCAGGTTGTAATCCTGGAGTCCCAGGATGGGGTCCCACATGGGCTCCCTGCTCAGTGGGAAGTCTGCTTCTCCCTTTGACCTCTCCCTCTTCTCATGCTTGCTCTCTCAAATAAATAAATAAAATCTTTTTTTTTTTTTTTTTTTTTTAAAGGAGGAAAGTGCACCCTTAGCCTGGGGTATTCAAACCACAGGAATACCTAAGTCATCTCTCTGAGTGTAATAGACCTCTTAACCTCTCTGGGCCCCAGTTTCCTGATTGCAAAAATGCAAGGACAGAATTAAAGTGATTTCAAGGTCTGTCACTGCTAGCTTCTTTGAAAAGCTTCTGTGCAGTCTTTCAACATTTTTTGTTACAGATTGTTTTTTTCTAGCATATTCCAGAAGCAGAGAGAGATTGGAGCCATAGTGTATTAGTACCTCAGCTGTGTCCTATTCACTTGATAGCAATTATCTGTACTGTCGCATCTGTTACTAATTCACTTTCCAATGAAGAGCTCAGTTACCAATTCTTGGGTTATTAGCAAAACTGTTTCTAGGAAGACCATTATCTCTTCGAAGTGAATCACTTTAAAATAATATTTAAATATTATTTGGGACAATATTTAAATTGGTTATACAGTAGAGGAATGACATGGATTCACCTTAGCCACTAAGAGAGGAGGTAGGTTTTTGGTTTTTTTTTAAGATTTTATTTATTTATTTGACAGATCACAAGTAGGCAGAGAGGCAGGCAGAGAGAGAGGGGAGGAAGCAGGCTCCCTGCTGAGCAGAGAGCCTGATGTGGGGCTTGATCCCAGGACCCTGGAATCATGACCTGAGCCGAAGGCAGAGGCTTTAACCCAATGAGCCACCCAGGCGCCCCAGGAGGTAGTTTGTTAATATTAAACCAAATTCTGTCTAAGTTCTCTTTATCAGGTCAGCATACTGTTTCTACTTACTCCTGGTTCTCATGCTTGGGTTGGTCCTAGGTTAAGCTGTGCCTATTGGTCTATGTATTTGGACAGCTCACTTCTAATATATAAAATAGGATGTTCACACGACCAGCAGGGACCTGTCTCCGGCAGAGCAAATACCAGTTACAGCAGTGTATTTCTGTATACGTATCATCCATTCCACTCAGACTGTAGATGGCACTTCTCTCAGATACTGCAAATATGCTTCAGTGTCATGTCATTAGATGGAGACACATTATATGTCTCATAGGACATGTGCCTCTGACAGTGGTCCTAACTTCTCCCCTTTTCTTTTCTTTCTTTTTTTTTTTTTTTTTTTTTTTAAGATTTGTTTATTTGACAGAGAGAGACACACAGAGAGGGAACACAAGCGGGGGAGTGGGAGAAGGAGAAGCAGGCTTCCCGCTGAGCAGGGAGCCCGATGGGAGGCTTGATCCTAGGACACTGGGATCATGACCTGAGCCAAAGGCAGATGCTTAACAAATGAGCCACCCAGATGCCCCATCCCATTTTTTTTTTTTTTAAGACTTTATTTATTTGAGCAAGAGAGAGAACATAAAGAGGGGAGCAGCAGAGGGAGAGGGAGACACAGGCTCCTCACTGAGCAGGGAACTGGATGTGGGGTTCGATCCCTGGACTCCAGGATCATGACTGGAGCCAAAGGCAGACGTTTAACTGACTGAGCCACCCAGGTGCCCCATTTCTCCCCTTTTCTCTAATGCAAGGTGTTTTCCTTGCCCTTCAGCCGCTGTGCTCACTATATTCTATTTTCTCCCTTAATGTTAAATCTCATCTCCTCAGCTCATGGTGTTTGCTCACCAAAATCATCTCCACATTTCATATTGCTTTGCACCGTCTGTCCAAACTGCGTATCTATCTTTTCACCTCTGTACCTTTCTTGTTTTCCTCATTTTGACCTTTCCCCTTCAGCACAGGGACACTCAGGGTGGTCATGGTGATGCAAGTCTTCTCTCTGCAATAACCACTTTCTGGAAGGGCTCAGTTGATACTCCTTTTCATCCTGCTGTGTCACCAACAGGGGTGATGATGATGATGATGATGAGCGTTTGTATACAAAATGCTCTAGATTCTGTCATTGAGGCAAGCCTGGTTTTTCTTCCTGGGTTGTTTTTACATATTTCTTTATTTATCTCTGAAAATATTTTTTAGGTTAGTTTGCTTACCAAATGGGTAAAGGAGAGAGAAGCTCTGTGAAGGACAATTTTTCTTTGTGTTTCTTGTCTTGCTTGAATGCTAAATACTCTGGGCTATTTCAGAGTCCAGAGTTCTTGGATGCTTGGGACTACCTAAATATGCTAAATTTCTACAATGAAAAAAATGGAACTTTGATAACTTTTAATGAAATAGGTAAAGTTTTGAGTAATTGAAACTTCCTAAAGTTTTCCTAACATATTTGCCTTTTAAAACAAAAAAAGAAATTCAGATTGCTTTAAACTTACTTGTTGCCTTTTTTTTTTATTCTTTGTCTTCACATAGTGGTTTTTAATGAGTTTAGTGTCCAGAGCTTAATCTTTTATAGCTGAAAGTAGAATAAAACAACTTTCAACTGGAATCTGTCCTTTTATTCAAAATGATTATTGTAAACCATGATAATGTCTGGCCAAATGATAGAAAGAGCTATATATTTCTTCATCTTCCCTGCCTCTCCTTCTCTCTCAACACACATACCTATAGTTTATTCATGGCCCCAACCTCCCAACATGGTTATTACTGTTTGCATATGCCCTTCCTCTCATTTTAAAGAGTGCCAGGGAAATCTTGTTGAATTCTTCGAAGAGCAGATTTGTAGATGTCTTATGTTTTGATATTTTGATAGCACTAGGTGCAGGGTTGGGTTTAAGGTGCTTGTGATCTGCGGCAAAAACAGGATGTTTTAGGTGAGCCTGACTGTACAGTGGTAGGCTTGTGGCAGGGTGGGTGCTCCCTGACTTTGGTCACAGTTTCCCCCTCTACGCCCACAACAATTCAGTTTCTTTGTGTGCCTATTAGTTTCAGGGACCTGTCAAGGGGCAGTCATTCAGCAGATGTTCCCTTCTCCCCTTTAACACAGCTCCACTGGAGCCCCGTTCCCTGATACGAACCCGAATGGCTCTTTTCCCCTGCTCTTGGTCAACAAAAGCAATAGTGAGCCCTGTGGACCTCTTTTACCTGCCTCCTTTCTGCCTTCATCAGAACCTCTCTGACCCATGTACTTTCGCTCTGATTTTCAAATTGAAAATTCTCGGTTACTGGATTTACTGGCTTAATGTATTTTTTTTAAGATTTTACTTATTTATTTGACAGTAAGAGAAAGAGAGCATAAGCAGGGGGAGTGGGAGAGGGAGAAGGAAGCTCCCCACTGGGCAGGGAGTCCTGCGGCAATGCAGGGCTCAATACCAGGACCCTGGGATCATGACCTGAGTTGAAGTCAGACGCTTCACTGACTGAGCCACCCAGGTACCCCTGGCTTAATGTATTTATTCCTCTTTGGTCATGTATGACATTAAACAAAGAGCATGGTTTTCCTTGAAATCATTCATTTGACACAGGGTTTATTTTTCACTGTAATAATATCTCACCTTTGGATAGCATTCTCTGGTTATAGAGTCTAGGCTATGGCAGCACCATTCTTCCATTTCTGGGGTCCTGCCTCTCCTAGTGTTGTTTCTACTACCAACAAGGCAGTTTCTGACCATGCTTTCTTGACATTACCTAATGATGTACTTTATGGGTTGCTGGGGGACATCTTAGGGACAGATAAAACTTTACTCTGTAGAGTGAGACCCTGGCTTGACTCTCCCTTTTCTGAGAGGGCTATTTCTCTAAAAGGATTTAGATTTAAAATAAGGAGCACACACTAACCATATTCATGCTAAGACATTTGTACAGGGTACAAATGACATTTTGTGACTGTGAAGCAACTATTGATTTATTTTTACATTTTTATAAGCCAAAACTGATCTAAAAACTTAGCTAATGGTAGCTCACTTAATCTTTAACCCTGTGAGCAAGAACCTGTTACCATGATCCTTATTTTCAATGAGGCACAGAAAAACAAGTAACTTGCTCAGAGTCATAGCATAAGTGGCAGAGTTGAGATTTGGACTTTGGGAGTCTGATCTAGACACTGTCCCTTTCACCACCATCCTATGGCTGTGAGCCTCCAGGTGGTAGGGTGGCCAGCATAGTCCTGGGTACCATTTCCAGAGACACATTCTCTTTGCCTGTGAAAAACCGAGATTGGAATACTCTATACAGAGGACTGGGGCACATGGTGAAAAACCGACCCTCAGTCCAGGGAGCTCTTTGTACCGGCACTGGCCTTTCTTAAGCCTCTTCTAATGGAGTAGATACCTCAGGCTGTCATCTGACCACACCAAAACTATCACAGGCTCACATAGTGTTCTAAAGATGAGAGTTTCTAAACCCCAGCAGCCATACTGTGTACACCAGTTCCTGACATGACAACATGGTCTAGGATGGTTGGTGTCAATCCACCATTCCAGCACCACTGAACCACCGTTTCACGTCTGTCTCCATACAATCCAGCTCTTTGCCTGCTCCAACCACTAGCTGCTGACCTCTGATGTAGGGGGACCTCTGAAGGGGGAGTTAGGGCATGGGTTGATTTCATGGATGAGAAAATATAGCATGAATCGTCCTCTTTAAGCCATTGGCCACTCTTGTATGCCAACAAATTTCTTGCTCATCTTGTTCTCTTCTACTTCATCCTTTCTTAACGTGCCGCCTTTTAAGGTAGGTGATGGGGATAAATGACAGAGTCAGGCCTCATAATTTATATGGTAGTTACTGAAGGGAAAGAATCTTTTTTTGTAGGCTCTCTTGTTTTTCCCCTCCTCTTCCCCTCTCACACAGGAGTTTGGGGACTCTACAGCATGGCCTGGTTGATGCAAGGTAACTTAGCCGACAGAGCAGTTCACTGGCTGGGTCCCCAAGCACACTCAGCAGGTGGTGCTTTCAGAAATTAGTTATAGGCCAATGTGCTGGGAATTGTGATAAAGATACGTTTCTTGTGAAGTCATTAAAGCTTTCGATACGTTCAGGAGAAAACAGTGAGAATGCAAGGACGGTAGAGAATCAAGTCTGCATGAGTGCATCTCACAGGTGAGCATTCTTCATTTACCTTCATAGGGGTTCTCTTCAGATTACCACCATGAATAATCTTTTCTTCTTCCTTTTGTGACTCGTGTGTTTTGTTTTTTTAAGACTTTATTTATTTGAGGGAGGGAGAACAAGTGGGCAGAAGGAGAAGCAGACTCCCTGCTGAGCAGGGAGCCCAATGCAGGGCTTGATCCCAGGACTCTGGGATCATGACCTGAGCTGAAGGCAGAGGCTTAACCCACTGAGCCACCCAGGCGTCCCACGACTCACATGTTCTTTGGTGTATTATGAGGAAGTATTGGGGTGAGGAGGAGGTGAGGTGTTAACAAGCCGTATATTCTGTTTAGAAGAAACCTGGAGGAAATTATCTTACTGAATGTGTCCAATTGTTAGGAAACTCGGCATTTAAAAAGATGACCCATCTTTCAGTTTAAGGAATGCTCCATCCAGACAGATTTCAGAGACCATATGGTTAGAGGGCCCATCCAAGGTTTGAAACAATAGGAAAGATGGCCATGTACTTACTGAGCAACTGCTAGGACCATGAATTCTATATATTTTCCCCGAAGCCTTACAATAACACTGTGGCATGGATATTAACATTTCCATTTTATAGTAGAAGAAACAGAGCAGTTAAACAAGTAGACAAGAATTATGACGGGTGCCGAGTCAGAATTCGAATCCAAATCTGTCGGTCTTGCATACCAAGAGGCCTGCATGGAGATCCTGAGCTAGAGGAGGAGCATGATTTCCTGAGAGAAGTGGAGAGGGGAGTATTCTTAGGAGGGTGAAGACATAAAGGACACTGATGTGTCTGTCTCATTGTTGGAAAATAACCTCCTGTGTTGTTTTGTTAAAAAATGTCGGTAGCACAAGTGTCAATCTCAAAGACAATTATAATCATCCTATTAGCAACCTTCTAGGCAACAGACAAATCCTTGTATCACCAGGGACAGATTGAAGCTATTAAACTGTAGAGATAGCAAATGCCTACACTGTATGATGTTTGGAAGAAATTCTGACTTCAGAGAAATGAGTATAAAATAATGAAATGTGTTAATTTTAGAAAGTGAAAACAGGCCCCATAAGGAAATGATTATAATACTTAGTGATCCCTGTTGCTGTACTCAAAACAGCAGACAGAAAAATTTAACAAGTATTATTTGGAGGATGTTAATTTTCTACCTGGAAAACTGTTTAGCCAACATTGCCATCTGCCTTTCTTCCCCATCTCCCCTCCCCGTTGGAGGCTACTTGCCCTTGCTGAATATAAACAATTGAAGGGAAAACAGTTCTAATACAAATCCTCATTACTTTCCCTTTCACACCCCTCCCCCACTAGACTTTAAAAGTGATAATTGCTTGAAATACTGGGAGAAAGTAATTTGTATTGTTAAAGCTCCGGTGAACTTCAAACAGATCTGTGTTCTGTAATGGTGACTTCTTTTTAATTATGGGGCTGGGCAGATGGGTATTTCTGTGGACCTGACCTCCCCACCCCATCCCAAGAGCTTGGGACTTGATGATGGAAAACTAACTTGTCTGGGTTTTTAAAAATTTGTGTGCATTCAACAGGAATCATCGTTTAGAAGCTCAGGGAATGTCTTGGTATTCAGGACCCTACATGTTTGGGCTCTGTTTTCTAGATTAAGATTCCTATCAGACAAGAGTAGTAATGCCGAATGTTTACTGGCCACGATTCTAAGCATGTCACATACATTTATTTTTGCTTAACACTTACATAGTACTTATAGTGTGCCAAGCACTCCTCTAAGTGGTTTGCCGATATTAACACCTGTGCTCCTCATAGAGTACTTCGGGGTGCTCTGTTCTTCCCCATTTTTCAAAAGAGGAATCTGGGGCCCATGGAGATGGAGTGAACTTGCCAAAATCACCTAGCTGGTAAGTGGGTAGGAGTGACATTCAAACCCAGGCAACCTAGGTAGTCTGGCTCCAGAGTTCATGCCTAATCACCTAATTCTCTTGGAGGACGACTTGGGCCCTCTTCATTTTTGGAGACGGGTTTGGATGACAGCCTCCAGCAAGTCAACAGCATTTAGTTTTCATCTGTTAATCATTGAAACAAATTGAGGAAGTGCTTGGGCTAAAACACTAAGGAGGAATAGTGGATGGTCTTATAGGGAATGAATTTTTCTTTCCTCGAATTTAATTAGTTCTTCCACACAGGTGCTAACTCAAATATGCCAAAAGATGGCATGCCCACAGCAGATAAGTGGCTTCTAGAAGATTTAACAAATTTCCCTTTGTCTGCCAAGCTCCTTTGTTATCAAAACATCCCTAGGTATAAATTTAAGTTTTTACAGATCAAAGTCTGCCTCCTAAACTGGGGACAGGAGGGACCTATTGAATTCTATACTCGGTCTGGATCCAGTCCTTTATTCATGGTTGCAGATAGAGAATGAAAAACACACATAAGTCAGCTCTAATTATTAGTAAGATCTTTACTCAGATCCTTTTAATGTAATTAAGAGGGTTGATAGGGGCATGAGTGCAGCTCAACAGGAAGGGCCTGTATGCTTGTTTTCTGTTTATTTTTAAACCTAATATTTAACTGTTAATCCTAACCTCATGCGAGTGTATCTTATAAATAAGGAAATTGAGAAGGTAGTGATTTGTATGGGTTTCATGGGTGATCCTGTTTACCTCCTGGAAATGATCTGGTAGGATGAAGTGGGACACTTTCCAGCACTTGACCTCAGTTTCTTCTCCTGACCATGAGGCTGTTTGTATTTTGCTGAAAGTGTCCCCAGTTCCAAGGCCTTTGGGTATCTCCCATGTTTTGATATGATTGATTATACACATTCAGAAGGAAAATACCAATTTGTACACTTGTCATTGCTTTAATTTGGATAGGAAAACAAACAAGTCCAGTAAAACATCTGTGCTGCATCTCTTAACCAGGTCAGTTGCAAGGAGAAAGGATATACTAAGAGTGAGTCAAATCTAGAAGAAGCCGAAAGTAAGAAAGAAGTGATATGGCAAACTGATCACAGATAAGATGATGATAAACTGAGACCTTTTTATTACCAGCACAATGTTACAGCTTGTTACAAAACTGTCATCTCTTGCAAAGCACCTGAAGGTTGATGTGGAAAATCTGAGCCATTTGGAGAGGAAACCTCAAAGTTGAAGCACACTGTTATAAAGCCACATATCAAGGTTGAGGTCCCTTGCAGCTGTACACTTTCCAGAATGATTGAAGATATGGTTGGGTCTCGCTGATACGTCCATCTGTCTCTTGAATTCAACTGAAGAAGAGTTTCTCTTCGTGGCTTTCTCTGTCTTACCCACCTCTGCCCAGCGGACCTGCCCCATTCTAGACAGCTTTGTACTGTGGGTATCTGGCTGTGGGTCATCAGAGTGGTGTTTTCTGGGGATATCTTGGCTCTCATGTAAGACCTACATGCTGTAGTTGTCCCCATGAGATATGTGCCTGTGCTAGGTTTTCTGTGTCTTGTTCTTTTCTCAGTGGAGAAATGGCACTGAGAGCAGAGTGGGCTTGGGTAGGGAGTGTTGCAGTCCGTGATGGAGGGCACGATGCCCAGATGTTCTGCTTCAGTGGACATAATAAAATGTTATCAAAGTGTGTGTATGGGGGGGGGATAGAGAAGATAATCATTTACTTGATAGAAACATAGAGGGAAATTGTGTAAAAAAAACTAAAAATTTATGTGTGAGGCTGAATTCAGTGGCTACCTGAAATAAAACCCATAGAATACAATTTCTTTCATACTAGAAAGCCCAAGTAGCGCTAAAATTTCCCCTTTTTATAGAATAAAATTTTTCCTTGACTATAAGGTAAAAATTTTGGAATATACAGAAAAGCACAAGAGACAGAAATCACCTCCAGTCTTACAAGTTAACATTGTGGTTAACATTTCAGTGCATATCTTTACATTCGTTTTTGTTTGTACACATTATATGAAATTTCATTTCTCCCAGAACTGAGACTGCTACACCTGTGTGATCTTTTCAAAAAGTGCTTTTCCGTTTCTATGGCTGTGAACTCCCTTGTGTTTACCTGCAGAAGTCACTGACCTCAGTCCCTCTTGCAGGCATGAATCTGTACATTCATGCAAAATAAAAATGGTGAAGGGCAGAGAGAGGAGGCTGTTGAAAGACCCAGTCAGTCTGTCCACTTTTATCTTAAGAGGCATGAGAAGTGTGGGGTTGGTATTTTTCATGTTTTCTAGTAGGACTCACGTTACCAGCCCTCTGGTGGGCTCTGCGTGACACACAGTCTCTGCTGGCCTGCTCTCTGATTTCTGCTTGTCCCTGGGCCATGACACATTTCTCAGCTAGTCTACTTCCTCACCCACGTGCATTTCCTCCCCGCATTCACAAAAATCGAAAGAGAATAGAAATATGTATAAACTGACTTTCGTCGTTGGGTGTTTTTTTTTGATGATCATGTGATGTTACTTTTTCTTATATACTTTTTACCAAAATGACTGGGCTTTGGAAAAATAATTTCTTTTTATGCAACTGATCTTTAGAACTTACCCATGATAAGAGGTAGCATTATGAAGTCTGTAGGATGGCTGGGGACCAGAAGAAGTCAGGCCTTGAAATCTGGCACGGGCTCTGCCACTTTCTAGCTCAGTAACCTCATGCAGGTCACTTTGTTAATTGTGTTTTTTGTGAAATGAGAACCACAACACAAATAACCCTGGTCCGTACATGGATGTATGCCATTATTACCATTGCGGTTTTCAGCAAATGCTGGAAACCTGGCCTGATAGCGCTGCTCATCAACCTCCCTTTCCCACTCCAGTCCACAAAGGCAGCGTCACGTTCTCTGAGGATTCTGTAGTTTAGAAGTCTCTGAGTGTTTTTCTCCTGGCCCTTCCTTTCAGCACCACACCCAGTCTGTCACCCCAGTCAACTCATTGTCCTCTGCCTCCTCTACAGTGCTCACACTGGTGACTGTTCCCTCTGTCACTGCCATCCACCCCCCCCCATCCTAATACCTCCTGCTGGGCTTGGTCCTCTCCCATCTGGTGTAGTTTTGCTTTGAACATTCCATGTTCTAGGTATTTGCACGTGTGCCTTACCTCCTTGAGTTAGATGCTGAGTTCCTTGAGAAAAGTGATGAGGTTTTACTTATCTTTGTCCCCCCATTGCCCTGCTTCCTTGTGTGAACCTGCGCCAGCCGGGGAGGGGCTCATCCGAAAGTTTAATGAGGAGAACTGAGTTGATTGATTGTCTAATCTCCCTGAGCCAGATTTGGGCTCACTTTTGAGCACTTTTGGCAAATCTGGTAGTAGCACTGTGTCCTTGGGGGAGACAGGATCCCAAGGTGGGAAGATCTGGAGTCTGGCTGCAAATGACCAGCTACCTAACTTCTCTGGAAGTCACTTCCTTCATAGGACCCTGAGGGTAGTCAGACTCATGGGCCCTCAGGCTCCTTCCAGCTCTCAAATTCCACTTTAATAAACTGCTTTGCACTCGATCACTTTGAAGTGGCAATTTTTCCCCTCTTATGTGAGATAAAATGAATATTTCATCTCAAGCCCAAAAGCCATTTTGCACATATCCTATGATGGGAGGCTAATGAAACCCTGATAGAGACTTTTCAAGAGATGGGATTGTTTTCACTGCTCTGTCATAAGAATTTGACCAGATCGTCTATAGCAAAATGAAATAGAAGGCTTAAAAATCTCATTCATGACAGTAAAAATCATCTTCTGAAACATTATTGAAGTTCATTTCGAAACCCGTTGGGAAAATGGAGATATTTGGAGTAAAAACAATATTTAAAATTCTGAGAGAGAAGCCTTTAAGCTTTTTATTCCAACCCTTGTAGTTCTCTTTAAGGAGTACATTGAAGTAGACTCTTCACATACTTCTAAATTTTAAAAATTATTGCATTTTTAAATATAGGAAAAAATAGAAAGCACAGTAGCACTCCCAAGTTAAAAATGTATAGTATCTAGGTTATCGGTTACTAAAACCTGGGTTGGTTACTGGGCCAGCAGAATGCCCTTGAGCCTTTCTGTGCTTGCCTTGCTTCAGGGTCTGCAGGGTACTCTCCCTTTAGCTCCCATGGCACGTGACCATCTGTCCACCTGGAAGCTGAGAGCAAGCTCACAGACAGGGCCAGTTCCCAGAAGGTTTGCACACACCCTCTTCATTCTCCTGCAGGTTGGAGACTGCCCAGAAAGACACCTCTCCGGTTCACAACTGTCTCTTCCCTGGCAGTGCCCGAAAAGAATCAGACCATGGCTGTTTATGGAGCAACTCCGGAAAGCATTCCTGGAAGGGGAGGGGCAGAGAAGGGTTAATAACAGCCTTAGTGCCATTACCGTGAGATAGGCCCGGGGAACTATGTCTGTGTGGGAAGGTGGGAGGCTAGCTGCTAGTTAGATCTCAATATGATAAATGTGGGTATTGTCCCCGTCCCTAAATACACACAGTATGTCATGCTTTTGCTGGGAGCTGTGCTATGGTTATATATAATCCCACGTTTGGCCTTCTGAGATTCCCCTGCCATGGCTGCAGCTAAAATTACTAGGTTCAAAGATACAAAAGACATACACAGTAGAATTTCACTTCAATTTGCCTTACCTATAAAGTAAAATTAGCTCCCATTCAGTTCAAATCAGTTTTTGTGCCTTTAGTTTGTTTTTAAAAATTAAGGCATAATTCAGATAACATAAAATTCAGCATTTAAATTGTACAGTTCAGTGTTGGTTTTGTTTTTTTTTTTTTTTTTTGGCATATTCACTAAGTTGTGGAACAGTCACCTGTAATTCTAGAACTTTTCTATCACTCCCAAAAGAAAACTGTGGTTAGTCCCAAATTTCCCTCTCCCATCAGGTTCTTACAACCACTCATCTACTTTCTGTCTTTATGGATTTGCCTATTCTGGACATTTCATATAAATGGAATCCCACAATATATGACCTTTTTTGTCTGGTTTATTTCACTTAGCGTAGCTTTTAAGGTTCATCTGTGTTCTAGCAGGTGTCAGAAGTTCATTCCTTTTTGTGGCTGGATAATGTTCCATTGTAGGGATATACCACAGTTTATCCATTCATCAGTTGATAGGTATTTGGGTTGTTTTCGATTTGGGGCTTTTATGAATAATTCTGCTGTGAACATTTGTGTGCAAGTATTTATGTGAACACATGCTTTCAGTTCTCTTGGGTGTAATACTCGGGAATGGAATTGATAGGTCATATGATAATTTTCTGTTTAACTTTTTGAGGAACTGAAAAGGTATTTTCCTATTTCTTTTAAATATTTTTAGAGTCTTAAGTTTTACCTAGTTAAAAGTTTTGAAGAGAGGTAGCAGTTAAGCAAAAACATAGAGAAAACACAACTGAATTAGTAATAAGCTGAGAAGGAAAATTCCAGGTTTTGTTAAAAAAAAAAGAAAATGTTGTATGTAATGATTTATGTTATCTGCACATTTAGACATTAAAAAGGACTTAAATAGGGTTGGAGAAAATGGAAATGACCATTATTCACATAAACTGGAAAATTAAAGGGAAAGTAAAAAATAACACTTAGATATCTCAAAATGATGATTCTTTGTCCTATGGATAGGAATTCTCTAAGTAGAACAATAGCTTTACATTCCTTCTTGACATTCCACTCATCAGCTTTGCTTGGGTGTCCTGAGGCTCGTGAATAATTTACTGATTGTACTATTCGTTAGCATGTTAAGATGATTTCAAAAACATGAACACACTTGATAATAACAATGATAGCAT
The DNA here is from genome assembly GCF_010015895.1 of Lontra canadensis. Lineage (NCBI taxonomy): Eukaryota > Metazoa > Chordata > Mammalia > Carnivora > Mustelidae > Lontra > Lontra canadensis. The sequence goes on from NW_022630995.1 coordinate 98,936,867, forward strand.
TTGAAGAGGAAAGGAATGTTCTGTGTTGGTTTCTTGTTTGGCTGTGCATTTCTGGTTTGACATTTTTCATGACTAACTCTGAGACTCTGTTGGCCTCTCCGGGTCAACTTTTCAGACCAACCTAAGAGGGGCTTTTGGCCACTGAATAGTGAGAAAATGGGCCACATCAAGGTTTGATAAAAGCAAACAGGACTGAGTCCAGCCTTTTCTACGTCCTGTGTGATGTTGGAGTTTCTGGAGCTTTCCTGTCCTTACCTGAAACATGAGGATGTTGACAATACTTTCCTTACAAGGGGTGAGGAGGTTCAAATGAGATAAGGAAAATGAAGACACTTTATTAACTAATGTAAATTTGCTTGTTTTGTTATAGTTCAATTCTGGCTTTCCCCCCAAGACCTCAGCCTTTCCTTGAAGTGGCTTGTTCATAGCTGGACCAAACTGCCAACGCTGCATCCTCTTCGGAATAATGTACTCTGAGACCTGGAAGTGAGACTCCTGAAATAAAGCTGACTCTTCTTCCATGTTTGCTGTTATGTAGAACCATAGCTCTGTAATCATACAATTCATAGAGCCAGGGGCGCCTGGGTGGCTCAGTCGGTTAAGCCTCTGCCTTCAGCTCAGGTCATGATCCCAGCTTCCTGGGATGGAGCCCCACATCGGGCTCCCTGCTCAGCAGCAAGTATGCTTCTCTCTTTCTCTCAAATAAATAAAATCATTAAGACAAGAATTTCTAGAGCCTACCACTATTCAGGGTTGGCTTACTTTGTCAGTGGAGACTTCTTGTGCAGTAAACTCTAGGTGCCTGCTGTCTTCCTGCCCTTCTGGCAGGGGAGTGCCACCTCCCTGATCACAGACTTGTCCAGTGGGTTTGTTTCTGAAGGTTAATTTAGTGTTGGAGATTCAAGGTAGATTTGGGGTGCAGGAATACCCGGCAGATCCAGGCTTTGCTGCAGAAAGGGAAAAGCACTTAATGGAATTTTGGCAGTATGACCCACCATCTCATCTGGGGGTTCTGTCCTGAGATCATGATTAGCACAGTCCTTTAGGTCCTTGCTCTGGGAGAAAGGTTTAATGACAGCTTAAATGCTCCTGCTTTCTGTTGTATATCTGTCCTATAAGCTTTATTGGTGCTCCTTGACAATACCAGTCCACACTGCCATTGAGCCTGTACCCCATCAGCAGTGTGGCAGTCTTCCCTCTTTAAAATATGACTTTCACACGTTCAGGTAAATAAATCATCTCTTATTGTACGCAGTTCTTTTTTTGTTCTGTTTTGTTTTTTGGCTTCCTAACTTTCTTTTTTTCGTAGCTGCTATTAGAAAAGTCATAAGTATAGAATATTAGAATATTAGACTATTGGAATTCAAAGCTTTAGAACCTTTGGGATCACAGGGTCATCCCTGCTGGAAAGGGCATTGAATATATTCAGGCCCACATGTTTACCATTTGTTGATGGCAGGAATCCAAACCTCAAGCTCACATTCAAGTTGTTATACCTGAGGTTCTAGCCTACCCACTCCTCTTTCTTGCAGTTACCTTTCTCCCTACCTCTTGTGTTTGTGGATCATCTGTGGTGCTTCTCAGCTCCCTAGTACATACATTTCCATTTTCTGTATGATCTTACCCAGCCAGTCATTCCTTCATCTGCCTTCACTCAAACATCATTAAAATATTGGTATTCCGGTGGAGCAGGGGATACATATTAGAGAGTTGAATTCAAATATTCTCGATGGCTGCCTGGGTGGCTCAGGTCGGTTAAGCATCTGCCTTGGGCTCAAGTCGTGATCTCCGGGTCCTAGGATCCAGAACCTCTTTTGGCTTCCTGCTCAGCCGGGAGTCTGCTTTTCTCTCTCTCTTTCTCTGTTTGCCCCTCCCCACTGCTTTTTCTCTCTCTCTCAAATAAATAAAATCTTAAAAAAAAATATCATCCATGCACTTAGATGGACCATATAAAAAACATTCTTAGGTGAAGACGTTATCCTGGGAGGGCTACAAGCAGAGGCTACAAATCAGTAGTGAAACAGTAATTGAGAGGATGCTTTGAGGCCATTACTGTTTCAGCAAATGTCAAAGTTAGCTTTATTTGGTTTTCACCAAACTCTTACATTGTTGATTCAGGTAATAACTTTCTCAATGTAGGAAATGAGTGTAATGACTTCGTTTTTCCAAAGTGGAATTAATATGGTGTTTACATGGTGTTTTACTATTTGCAAAATGTTTTTCTATGCATGATCTCATCTGATCTTTACACAAACTTAGCAAGGGAAAATATTATCCTCATTTAATAAGGAATCTGAAACATAGAAGCAGTAAGTCCTTTGCCTAAGTTCACACAGCAAGTAGGAGGTAGGACCAGGAATAGTAAGTATCTAGGTCTTTCGACTTCAAATCCAGTATGCTATTATTTTTGCCCGAGAACTGGCCCCTAACTGACAACCTTGGTCTCAAAACCTGGGCAAAAGGATTGTTAAAGCAAAAAGTTGAGTGTCTTAAAAGATGTTCTTTAGCTCTTAAGTTATTTTTGCTTTTTTATAGTTCTCCCTAAAATTCATAATTATTTTCAGATATCCCTGCAAAAATTTGTTGTGTTTCCTGAATGGATGAGCTGCAAAGACGGCAGCCTCTCAGCTCCTTTTTTAGTATTTAGTCCCATGCCTGATTCTGTGCAGATGTGATTCTGTGTGGATAGCCTGGATAATTGCACTCTCATATACCACCCTCACGGTGAAAGCTGTGTTCTTTGATGCATATATGGCATCGTTTCAGTTATTTCCTTTTCTGCATAAGATTCATTTGTTAGAACTCTAAAAGATAAATTACATCAAGCATTTTTACATTTTTTAAAATACATTAATTATTTCCTTGAGAAGAGGGAGGAAAATGCCCACGAATCTTCTGCAAATCTTCTCATTTCTGTGCAGTGGAGCTCCTTTGATCCAGTGACTCGGCCCTTGTGTTGTTGAGGCCCAGACGTAAGGAACCAGGCAGAGTAATTAATGACCACAGGATGGCTACATGTTCCCCCAGTGTTAACAGGACCTGGGATCATAGATCAGGTCATTCTAGATCATGTCAAATGATGATCTTTGAAATTTCTTACTCTGGAATGGTTTCGGACAGATATCAGAATTATGTCCCTGTTGCTTGTCAAAGAGAAATAAAGGAAGAAAATTTGTTTCACCTAGTTAGTTAGGAAGGGTTTCAGTGTTTGCTAGTGGTGTGCCGTTACATGTTTAACAACCAGCTTCAGGGGAAGTGATGCTGACTTTTCACATTTGCCAATTTCTATGGTGTAAATAATCCCACCATGGCCAGTCCCCCTAGCTACCAGCATATTAACAGGTTCTCAAAATTCCTGAAAATGTAGCAGTTCACTCTAGAGAGCTAGTACAAGCCAGCTCCAACATACTACTGTAAATTAAAGGCAACCTATGTTGCTCTTAGGAAGGATTTATAGATGGGGCTTTCAGTATCTGCCTTCGAGTTCATCAGCATGTCCTCCTTCTCACAAAAAGGGGGGAAAATTTTCAGGGAGGAAATTTCCTCTTCAAAATAAATGGTACAAAATAGAGTTTATCTTTGATTTTATGTTTGCAGAAGTATACTTTTTCACCAGCTGAAAATAGTTATTTCCATCTTTGGGCTGCTATGATTCTCTGTTGCTATAGAATGCTTCTCTTTCATAATATATAAGTAGAATTGAGAGTCTTTCAAAAGGTCTTTACATTTTGCTTCCTCTCTTTATACCATTGAAACAGAAGTTTTCAAGGAAGCTTTTCTATTCTAGTTTGACTTACTTGGGGGCTTTAAGATGAATCAGAATGTGCAAGATTACATAAAACCTAATTTGTGTAATCTACTGTATTTGTCATTTAAGTTTTCTGCCTCCATTCTGCCTCAACTCATTTCAGGATTTTGTTTTTAAATCCAAAACAAAAGGTTCTTTTTCCTTGACTCATACAAGTATATCCTATGAATAGTGATGTCTACGGCATCATTTTTCACTCAAGATAAGCTGTGGGGTTTTTTCAGGCAGTATACTCTGATGTGAGATGGAAAAGATGGTTACCCATCAAGGAATGAGTTGATCATTACCTTGTAATGAATCTGAAAATGTGTATTAGGTGTTTTTAAAGGTGATCTGAGCTTACTGACAAGCCGAAGAAGTTGTATATAACTGCTGTGCAATAAAACCATTTATTCAGAAGGCTCACTCTAACCTACGAAAGATATCATTTAGTAATTTTTTTCATACCATTATATGAAATGTTAGAGTTTTATACGACTTATCATATAAATATTTGGTTTTAAACTTCACTTGGCCTGAGTATGGGATATTGAAATCTAATGTTTGCCAGCTCCTCCACTAAGCTTTTCTAATTTTCAGTTTCCTTATCTATAAGATTCCTTTTCCAAAAGGAACTTTTCTCAGTAAATATGCCTACTTTGTTGTTGTTTAAGTCATGTTGGTGTATAGTAGGGAAAAGGGCAATCTTAGGTAAAGATTTTCAAATCCTAAAACAGACCCACCTTATAGAAATGTGAGTCCCAAATGCAAGTGACCTACATAATTTTAAATTTTCTAGTAGCCACATGAAAAAAGTAAAGAGAAAGATGTAAATTTAATTTTAGTAATAACTTTATTTAATGCAGTACAGACAAAATGTTATTTCAACCTGTAGTCAGTATTAAAAAAGAGATACTAAGATTTCTTACATTCTTTCTTTCAATTTGTTTGAAATTCAGTGTGTATTTCACACGTACAGCAGTTACAGCCACATTTCAAGGGCTTAAAAGCTAGCGACTAATGGCTACCATATTGGACAGCCCAGCTCTACAGACTAGCTTAGTGCTTATATCACAGTGCAAATATCACATTTATACATTCATAGAAAATGGCTTGAATTTCCTAACAAACTTTAGCTTAGTTAGAGTTTTAGTGTTAGTAGCCGAATGCAAAATGATTTGTTCATTGTATTTTTCTTTTCATTTCTGAAAGACTCTTAAGTAAAATCTGTAGAAAAATGAGGATCCCCACAGACATCAATGTTACTCCTTTCACTTTTTAGAACACCCGGTTTTTTGTTTTAGTTTTTTTTTTTTAGAGAGATTGTAAGCAGGAGGTGGGAGGGTTGGGTAGGGGCAGAGAGAGAGAGAATCCCAAGCAGGCACCATGCCCAGTGCAGAGACCCATGCAGGGCTGGATCCCTTGACCCTGAGATCATGACGTGAGCCAAAACCAAGAGTTGGATGCCCAACTAACTGAGCCACCCAGGAGCCCCTAAAACGCCCAGTTTTAAGCAGAGAATCTTTTTCACTTACGACATTTATTAAAATGAGAGAGATAGCTTGCTGGGACAAAATAGGCACAGAAGCCTTATTACGGTTTTGTAAATGCTTTGCATCTGCTCTTAAAACAAAAATCAATTTTATTTAAAATAAGGCTGATTCAAGGGGCACCTGGGTGGCTCAGTGGGTTAAAACCTCTGCCTTCGGCTCAGGTCATGATCCCAGGGTCCTGGATCAGGCTCTCTGCTCAGTGGGGAGCCTGCTTCCCTTCCTTTCTCTCTGCCTGCCTCTCTGCCTAATTGTGATCTCTGTCTGTCAAATAAATAAATAAAATCTTAAAAATAAATAAATAAAATAAAATAAGGCAGATTCTTTGCACAGTTACTTAAGTGTGAAAGCTGCCTTTCCAGTATGAAATTACTAGGTTTAAGTCTGCTGCCTTTGCCCTTGCAGAATTGTGCACCATGCATTTGTAGTCTGAACATACAAGCTCATCCACACTCCCCCTCTGGGTAGCTGTGGGACTTCCCTGATCTTGACCCCATGCAGGCTTCAGTCACCACCCCCCACCCTAAGGGGAGAGCTGCATTCATCCAGTTTCTTGGGCCATTGAACATTCTGAGTGCCGTTGGGGCATCTCCCAGCCCTCTGAAACTGGGTAACAGAGAGGTACTGCTGTGGCAGCCATGGGAAGACTTACCTTCCCTTCAAGTATGCCATCCCTGGGCATTGGGTTGAGAGAGCCTTTTTAACCAAGATGTGCCCAGACTGCACCAGAAAGTCTGATTGACTCTTTTCAGGAATAATGGTCGATAGGGTTCAGAGGAGAATGTCTGGACATTCATTCAGCCCAAAGCAGGGCACCCCCTCTCTTATTCTGTAGTTCCCGGAGAGATCTCATTTCATCCTTTTCTCTTGCCCATTGTCAGCATGCAGCCTTGTCCCTGGGCTCCAGAGGGAGATGGAGCCTGCTGCCTCTGCTCGCAGCTGTGGCTAGACAGAGAAGGCTCTTGTTGCTGACTTCCCCAACTTCAGTGACTTGTTTATCATCCATTATTTTCCAGTGACCTACACAAATACTACTTTGGACAAGCTGATTAAAATTCAGCTTATTAATAATAATATTATGCAGTGATTGCTAAAGCTCTTCTCTCGGAAACATGGCAGCAAAATCTAGAGTCCTTAGGCCTTGTCCTCCCCTATGCATACTACAACGCCCTCCCATAATCTATTGATGTGTGATTGTATTTGTGTACAAAAACATTTATACACAGCTTTCCTCAGATCAGTGTCTGTGATCCAGAAAATGTTAGGAACATTGGAATCTTGCCCTATCCCATGTCCTTCCACTGTAAAATTTTACATACGTGGGGCACCTGGGTGACATAGTCACTTAAGCCTCCAACTCTTGGCTTTGGCTGGGGTCGTGATCTCAGGGTCGTGAGATCAAGCCCCGCATCAGGCTCTGTGCTCAACGCAGAGTCTGCTTGAGACTCTCTGCCCCTTCTCCACACTTGTATTTTCTTTCTCTTTTTCTCTCTCAAAATAAATGAATCTTTAAAAAAAATTTTATAGACACACATGTACCACATAGAACCTACACTTGGACAGCTGGTAGTGCAGGAGGGTCCCTCCTCCTCCTTATCCTGCCTCCTTAGTATCTAGTGGTCCTTTCTTTCACTTAGGCCTTTATTTGACTTCTGAATTTGCCACCGTGTGGACTTATTTTTAATACTTCACCAGTAGCACAATTAATCCCACACCTGCTTTGTTCTTTGGTTTGTTTATTAATCTTGAATGACTCCAGTTCTTTCCCTTCATTTTCAAGGGACCATCTTAATGTGGACAGAGGACAGTCTTTAACACAAAAGATAAATGCACGCACTCAGGGGATTAGGGATGTTGTAAAGGTAGGATATCAGTCAAATAATAGGATGCGGCAACTTTACATAATTAAAAGTCCTTTTCACTTTTACTCTGATCTTCTCCCAGCTCCCAGCCTCAACCCCAGCCCCTCTATCTAGACACTCCAGTTACTGAAAAGTGTAGGTCCCCTTTTGGCTCCCAGAATCAATTATTCCCTTTTGATACCATTCTTTGTAGCCATTCAGCTCTTTGGGATAAAACAACTCTGTTTTTGATCCACATTCAACCATCATAGGCTAGCCTCTGTGACCTGGGGCAAAACTTAGCCGGTCTGAGCGTTGGTTTGTGTCCTCATTTGAAAATGGGGAAATAAATTGAAGCACGTGTGTAAAAGCATTGTGCGTGGTTTCTAGAGTATAGTAAACATTCAGTGAATGTCCCTTCCCTTGTCCTTCTCACTCAAGCAGCCAGGTTTTAGCTGTGGCAGCCTCTACTTTCTCTCTTTTTAGTGATCTTCCCTTGATTTATTTCACTTCTACCATGTTTGTTTCATTCACCATTTAGTGCATTATTAATGATTAATAAATGGTAAAACAGTTATATGGCTCTTAAGTCACCCTAAAGGGTGAGACAATTAAGTTAAAGCTGTATATCCTCGTAACAGAAGAGTTGCATTTAAATATAAAGGGATTTCTCTAAAAGTTTTCTTAAAAGGTAAATGATTGGCCAAAATCTGACCTGTTGATGTTGGAGAGAAAACCAAATCTCTTTTAAATTTCTTCAAAATAAACTTATTTACACACTCAACTGTTTAGTGATTGCCCTTTTCCATTTCTTAAGCCCTGACCGTGTAGTTAATGTACAACTTTCCTTGCACATAGTTCTCCCTCATTTCCCTGCTATTAGGAGGAAAGGAGAGGATGTGCTAATCCTGACTCTTGTTGCTTTCCTGCTGAACTACAACACCTGTCAATTCTGATATGTGTGAGTAACATACTCTTGACAATGTGTCTCCTGGATTAAAAAAAGAAAGAAAAACACAAAACTAACTGAACCTCAGAACTTGGCAGTGTAATCAGAGTAACTATAATACCAGATAATGTTTGTAAAGGCACTTCCATTTTTATCTGCTAAAGATTAATTGGAGATAATGTTTTGTAAACAAGAAGAAAAATGGGGTTAAATGGGTTATCTTTGTCTTAACGGATGACACAGGCCTGGCAGCATCCTGAGCTCATCCTAGCTGCCCCTCCAGCCTCTCCCACTCTCACTGGTCACTTGAGGAAAGAGAGATTATGAGGTATGCCTGACATGGTCACATGAGCCCTTAAAAAGCAGAAAGGTTTCTCTACTGCACAGAAGAGGAAGTCAGAGATTCAAAACAAGAAACATTTGGGGAACCTGGTTAAGCGTCTGCCTTCAGCTCAGGTCATGATCCCAGGATCATGATCCCAGGGTCCTGGGATCGAGTCACTCATCTGTGTCCTTGTTCGTGCAGGAAGCCTGCTTCTCCCTCTGTCTCCACTGCTCCCCCTGCTTGTCTCTTTCTCCCTCTCTCTGACAAATAGAATAAAATCTTAAGAAAGAAAGGGAAGGAAGGAAGGAAGGAGGAAGGAAGAAAGAAAGGAGGAAAGGAAGGAAGAAAGAAACATTTGACACACCATTGCTGGCCTGAAGATGGAAGGAGTGCTTGTCAGGGAATGTGAGTGGTCCCCACCTGACGGCGAGTGAAGAAATGGCGACAACCAGAAGGAGCTGAAGTCTACTAAGCATGAAAGTGAGCTTGCAGAGTCTGCAAACAGGAGTTCAGACCAGCCTGAACTGTGGTCACCTGAGCAGAGAGCCTGGTCACACCATGCTGGAACCCTGCCCCACCAAAACTGTGACATAAGAAATTGTCATATGTCAGGCTGCTGATAACTTTGTGGTAATTTTTTATGCAGCAATAGAAAATGCAAGGATCAATCCATGTTTAAAATGTAAGGGTATGAATTCTTTCTTGAAAGGAGTTGGCTTCTTACTGTTGAAGTGCCTCATTCAGACAACTAAGTTACAGGAAACAGGTATTGACTATCTCTGCTTTGCCGAGACCTGCACTAGATGCTGGGGATAAGTCACCAAGGTATGGCCTCTAGTGAGAGAAAACAGATACACAAACAAACAATAAGAGTACAGGGTGACAAATACTTAGAGTCAGGTCCAAGGGGCTGTACGTATAGTGCAGACAATGGCTGAGTGTAACTGAGGGGCTTGAAGAAGGCTTTTTAAAGATTTATTTATTTATTTGTTTGACAGACAGAGATCACAAGTAGGCAGAGAGGCAGGCAGAGAGAGAGAGGAAGGGAAGCAGGCTCCCTGCTGAGCAGAGAGCCCGATGTAGGGCTCGATCCCAGGACCCTGGGATCATGACCTGAGCTGAAGGCAGAGGCTTAACCCACTGAGCCACCCAGGCACCCCGAAGAAGGCTTTTTAGCACCAAAGGGTGCAAATCTGTATTCCCAGCTACTGTGTATCTAGAATCTCTTTGAAGAAGAAAATTCAAAATTGATGAAAGAGCAAAAGTCTGGGGTTCTATACTGACTACAATTAAGGGAGTCAAAGGAGTTTAAAAATTTCTAAAAACAATTTAAAAGGATGTGGCATATGTTATTTTGGTTTGCTTTTCAAATTTCTCTTGATTTGGTACATTTAGAATACTAGCGAATAGGAGGGAAAAATGATAGCTTAGTATATCACAAAAACATTCCATATTTATAACCCATAAATCAGATTCTCTCTTAATTCAGCTTAATTGAAATAATACTCTTCACTTTATTAGCTTCCATTGTCTACAATCAATGACTATTTCTGTAGCATTCTTCACTCAAAGTGTAGTCTGTGGACCCTTGGGACTCCCTGAGATGGTTTGACACATACGGTCAAAACTATTCCCACGATGACACTAACACATTGTCTTTTCCACTGTGTTGATGTTTGCACTGAAGGTGCAGAAGAAATGGTGGGTAAAACTAGTACTTGTAATCATCGAATCCTGTATCACAACACCCTCCCATGGGAAAAAAATGACAGTGTCACCTAAGACTATCAAGAAGCAGTAAAAATTAATAATTTTATTAAATCTTAACCCTTGATCACATACCTGACAAACTATGTTTCTTCCGACTTCGGTACTTGGCAGGTATTTTCTCGCAAATGAGCAAAGTGAGTCTCTCTTTAGTGAAAATAATTGACTGTTGCCAGTGATAGAATTTGAGCTTTTGAGTAAGAATTAGGATTTTAGAAAACTTGTATTCACTACTGTGGGCCAGATAGCTTCCTAAATCTTTAAGGCTTTTCTGATGAGATCAGTGATGATATTAATGAATGTGATTTTTATATTATGTAACAAAATATGTCAACTCAGTTAACCAGTATTTTCCAAATAACCAGTGCATAATGGTATAAAATCATGCATGGTTAAATTCAAAATTCAAGATCAGTGGATTTTAATGGAGGAGTTAGAAAAGTAAATTGATATAGTTTTTCACTCTACACTGCAACTAGCCTCTTTTTTTTTTTTTTTTTTAAGATTTTATTTTTTAATAGTCTCTACATCCAACATGGGGCTCAAACTTTTAACCCCAAGATCAAGAATCTCCTTTCTACCAACTAAGCCAGCCAGGAGCCCTAACATTGCAACTAGCTTTTAGGAATTTACCACTTGACAAGTTTTGGTATAGTATCAAAGAAGTTCCACAATAATCTGAAAAAATTGGTAACGTAATCTTCCCCTTTCAATAATACATCTGTGTGAGGTTGTATTTTCTTCATGTACTTCAACCAAAATAACATAATAGAATGGAGATTTGAATGCAAAAGCAGATAAGAGAATCCAATTGTCTCTTGTTAAACCAGATGCTAAAGAGATCTGCAAAAAAAAAAATGTAAAACAATGCCACCCTTATTTTTTTCTTTTCTTTTCTTTTTTTTTTTTTTTTAAGATTTTATCTATTTTGACAGAGAGAGAGACAGTGAAAGAGGGAACATAAGCAAGGGGATTAGGAGAGGGAGAAGCAGGCCTCCCACCAAGCAGGGAGCCCAATGTGGGGCTCAATCCCAGGACCCTGAAAGCATGACCTGAGCCAAAGGCAGATGCTTAACCAACTGAGCCACCCAGGCGCCCCTAATTTTTTGGTTTAGAAAATGGTCACTTTTCATAAGAATGATTTTTTATGGTAACATAAAACAAACATAGGTTTGTTGTTTTTAAATGAACTCATAAATACTTTTAAATTTCTCATTTTAATTTCTAATGTGATAAGTATAGATAAACCCACACAAATAATAACTCAGTGGGATGCTCAGTGATTTTTAGGAGTGTTAAGTGCCCTGAAAGCAAAAAGTTTGAGAACTACTGCTATAAGAGATTTTTCAAATGAATGAACTAAGATTGTATTGTCTATTAAATCATACTCTGAAAGGGGAGACAAAGCAAACACATAGAAAAACCTGTGTGTACATGTATGCTGCTGCAAGGTCCAAGCCAGTCTAAACTCTGAAGTTTACTGTGTCATAGAGATGAGCAGTGTGCACTTTTGGGAACAGAGTAATTCATTTATTGGGCCTCTTTTTCCTTTCTTCTTTCCTTTATCCATTTCACAAATATTTATTGAGCATCTAATATATTCCAGGATCTGATGTTTTATTTGCATTTTTCACTAATCCTCACCTAATTCTGTCAGGTATTGTTTCCACCCATTTTGCATATGAGGAAACCAAGATTCTGAATAATTAAGTGAATTACCTAAACATGAAACTAAGTGGATATGAATGTTTGGGATCTGAACTCTGTGCCTCCGCTGCCCATGTACTCAAATCTTAAACTATATGAGTTCTCACCTCTTCCACTTGGAAACCAGAGGATGGCAGGTCTGCCCACTTTGGGTCCTTAGGATACAAGCTGTGGACTTGAGAGTTACCGCCTTGGGTTCCAGTCCTGTCTCTGCTACTTCACATCCTCCGTGATCTTGTACAGATTACTTCCCCTCTCAGAAGCTTGGTTTTCTTCTCGATAAAGCAGAAATTATAACACCAGTAACTTTGGGGTGATTTCAGGATTGCATGGTATAACGTATAGAAACCCTCACTGTAAGGAGAACTGGAAAAACTGGGTGAAGACCTGCTGGTGACATCCGGGTCCTCCCATGGGCAGTGGTTCCTGTGCAGATGCTTCAGGGCAATGGGGTCCATGGCAGGCCTCACTCCCCTGCAGAGTGGTTTGGAACACAGTTGGGGAGGGAGTGGAGGCATAAGTAGGGTGGAGCAGGAGGAGCAGGGACTTGGGTGTCGAACGAATGCCGGCACAAGTCCTTGCTCAGCTAATTATTACTTAGCCCTCTGTCCAAGAGAACTCTGCCTTCTCAGCCATAAATACAGAGGTGATGCTGCCCACGTATGTGGATGAGTGCCAGAGAATATAAAGGCATGGCTGTAATGACTAGCACTTACTGGGTGTCTAATCTATATTAATTCCTTTCCCTATGACACGTTGCTTCTGCTCTTAGGAAAACATTCTGGGTCTCCAACAGAGACCATCCCTTTCCCTCCAGACGTAGGCTCAGAATATTTGTCTGGCAAACCTTAGAATTTATCAGTTCCTGCTCAGGAAGTCTTCAGAGCCTAGGCTCTAATTGTTATCTTAAAAAGCTGCTACATCACAGCCAGTAGTGGTCTCAGATTTGAAGGCCACACCAGACCAGAATCAGGCATTTAGCTTTGGTGGACCTTAGGAGATTTCCAGTACAAGTTGTTACTTTTGAGGTCGAGCTGGTACAAGAACCATTATATCTTTTCTGAGTAAATTAAATCTGCTCCTCTTTGTGGGAAGGCTTGAGAAGCTCAGATTCTCAGAAGAAGAGGGGAAGACACAATATAAAATTACACAGTTTCTATTTCATGAGTACCAGATTTCCTAAGAGTTTAATAAAAAGTAAAATGGCACCATAAAAATTGAGACCAGATGAAATTCCTCATCTCAGTAAGTTGGTGGAGTGTTACTACTCCCTGAAATTGGTTATTACCCGGAGGATTATTGATAAAACTCACAGCTAGACCCCGCAGTGTGGATTGAGTTGAAATCTGGGGATGTGCAGGATGGGGACTAGCTACTAGACCAGCAGGTTTCTCCCCCAGTTACTGCACTTACCAGCAGGCCCACGGCCTTAGCCAGGAGGGTGCTGAACCACTTTTTAGTCCTTCCCGGAACCACATCCTTGGAGGCTGACAGCATTCATGACAGGCTGAGTTACTGCCAGTGGTGAGTGGGTCATTTCTGGGAACGCTGCTTTGGGGGTGGCTCTCAGACTCCCTAAGTGGCACCCACTTCGTGTCCACGGGAGGTGTGGGTTTTATTGGCTGTGATGCCAAAGAGGTCCTTACCTGCAGGGACCAGCCTGGGTGGCAGCCAAGCTAGCTTCCTTGGAATGTTTTCCAGTCCTGGAGAGAAAGGCGTCAGTGGAGTCTCTGTAGCGCTAACCACTTCTGCTGAGGTGCCTCTTTGTCTGATGTGACTCCTGTGCCTGGGACAGAGACCACACGGTCATTTCATTGCTGTCACATACCGTCAGGTACGGCCCAGATGGTCAACTCCGCGTCCAAGACTTTATGAACTTGGCTCTTCAGGGAGGCTGCATGGTGTGCTGGTAACGAATGTGGTCTCCAGAGCCAGACTTTTCTGCCCTTGAGCCTAGCTTTGCCACTTAACCATCTCTGTGCCTTTGGGAAAGTTACTTGACTTCTCCAAGCCTCAGTGTCCTCATCTATAAAAGGAGGACGCGAATAGTACCTGCCTCAAAGGTATTATAAAATGTTTAGCACACACCAAGTGCTTGGTGAGTGTTAGTTGCTGTAGTTATTATGTGCTATGTGGGTAGGATGGCCTGATGATCAAGCTTGGGAAAAGATTGCAGGCTTCCTACTGAATAACCATGTGTGGGTGCTGAGTGTAGGTGAGAGGGTGTCTTCTGGCATTTCCCACCCCCCCTTATATTTTCTGTCCCTTTTTAAGTACCTGCTCTTTCTATCCTTCTTTTCCTTTGCTCACCTGCCCGAGATTAAAGAATAAAAGTTGAAAGATGAGGGTCTGTGGCATGGCTCACTTATGCCATGTGAGCTTAGCTAAGTTTCTGAACCTCTCTGAGAAGCAGTGGAGGATTTGGTGTGTCTTAAAGCTGCCAGGTAGCTCATAAAGAGGGAATAGTAGTGGGTGCTGTGACCCTGGGATAATGAAACAAGGGACCCACATTGGGAATACCTCATGATTCTCCATGGGAAGCTAAGACTTCACTATAAATGTACCTATGTAATACCAATGACTGCACCTGTGAATGTACTTGACTGGATGTATGAATGAAAAAAGAGGGCACCTGGGTGGCTCAGTCTGCCTTCGGCTCAATTCATGATCCCAGGGTCCTGGGATCGAGTCCCACATTGGGCTCCCCACTCTGTGGCAGGCCTGCTTCTCCCTCTCCCACTCCCCCTGCTTGTGTTCCCTCTCTCGCTGTATGTCTCTCTCTGTGTCAAATAAATAAATAAAATCTTAAAAAAAGAAAAAAGAATCAACGTGATTTTTACCTGTCCTCTCTCCCTCACGGGGAGATGTGTAGCAGGAAAACACAAGAATGGGAGTCAGGAGATTTGGGTTCTGTTAAGTGAGATATTGGGTGTCTAGGAGCCAACACAGAGTAGGAGCCCAAACTATGGTATTTCTCTGCTACTTGATTCTACTCTGTTGAGTCACCCCCCGGGGGGTTTTCATTCCCATTTTATTCACAATGACCTCGTATCACTGGAGTTTTGTCGTGAACAAGGCTGTGTTACCAGCAGTGCTGACAGTAGTCACGGCTTGATCATCCATTTCCTGGTGACCTCTGTTTCTCATCTTCCTGTCTTAGAAAATAAGAATCTTAAACTAAATGAAATTTCGTTTCTTACAGCTTTAATGGGATATGAAGGCATATAATTACATATATACTGTCTCTCCTATCACCCAGTTCCTTTTCTTCATAGTACTTGATGCCATCTCTTTGTTTTGGCTTAGTTTTTGCTTTTTAAACATATTTACTCTTTGTCTCCAATACCCCCATCCTACTTCCAGGTCCCTAGAAAGGAAGCAGCATGAGAATAGGGACCTTGTCTCTTTTGGCAGTGCTGAAAGAGTGCTTGGCATGTTTTCAATGTTTAGTAAATATATTCATATGCCCTCATATAGAGGTATAATCATGCATTATAATATAATTACATAAATTTGTCCGTGGTGGACGAATTAGACCAGGTAGTCAGTCAGTTGGTTGTCCTTCCCCTCCCTTACTCCCCACCACAACATATACCACACTGTTATTTGGAGATTAAAGGACTAGAATTAAGAATGGTTATATTGTTTGTCATAAAAATTACACAAAGTAGCAGTGGCTGGGTTCTTGCCTTGTGAGCGCATGTAGTATCAAAGGACAGTAACTCTGGATATCAGAGGAAGCCCACAGTTTAGGGCTGCTGCCACTGGGCCATGTGACCGTGATGGCGACGTGTGTGTGGCACACGGCTGGGTACGTTTATATACGTAGTGGAGGTAGTCGGCAGGAGGTAGAATAGAAGCCTCAGAATTGTGCTCACACATATTATTGAGATTTCATATTGCTTTTATTATTTGGCCACAAAAATGGACATAATCCTTGTTGGCTTTAACACACCTACTAGTACTGCTTTCAGTATCCATCTTGCAAAATATAAGACAAGGCCAGAGCTTAAATTAAAATCCTCAGCTTCTTATCTCCTTCCCACAGGAAAGCAAATCTGTGTTGAAAACCGTAAAATTAAGAGGAGAGCAAGGATAGCATAATTTAGCAAAAATTCATGGCACCAGATTCTGAGCTATATGACTGGAGGGATAGGTCAGACATTAAGAAGATGCCGCCTGCTAATGCGGGTTCCTTAAGGTGGTGCTCTGGAAATAAGAAAGGCATGCAAAATATATATATATATATATATATATATATATATATATATGTCACATTTCTAGAAGGTTTCTGCAATGCTTACTCTTTAGAAGCACTCTAAGAAAAATACCTTTGTAGATTGCTTGACAATTATGCTTCTTGTAAGACTTTTAAAATGAAACTCAAAGCAGTTTAGTGGAGTTGAAATATATTCATTTTAGCATTTGGGTGCTGAGATTTTTGTTTCCATTTTAAAAAGGGTTTGTAATAATACCCTCCTATCCCCACCCCCACCTCCTCTAACATTCTAAATTCCTTGTATTTAAGAAGCTCATTCTGTGTATTTGGCAAACTGCATCATTAACACTTGAAAAGCACTGAAACACTTTTTTAACCTTTTACGCATTTATATGCATAGATGTCTGTGCTGAGGTATATAGAGAAAAGGCATGGGGCTTTGATAATGGTGCTCTATTTAATAAATGCCCAGGGCTGTATGAGCTGTGCAAGTTCTGCCATTAGAGAAGAGCTGATCGTTATAAAACAGGGAAAATCTAGTATGGAAATTATATCATTGTCTAAAAAAAGGTGATTTTTTCCCCCTTCCTTTTTTTTTTTTAAATAAGTTTTTTTAGGGTAGAGGTTGTAATGATAGGGGGTAGAGAATTAGTATTAATAGCTGTAAAGAGAATTAAGTGTTACTAGGATAATTGTTCCTAGTTTTCCTGAGGGTAATCCTACACATTGAGGCAACATACTTTTTGCGTCTAATTTGTAAAGAAAACAACAACATCAAGTTTAAATTAACACATGTGTCAGGCGCCACCACCATACACAACAGACATGTTACAGGGCCCTCAGCCTTTCAGATACAGACCTACATTTTAAGCAGATGTCAGGTACTTACTAAATTTTTTTTAAAAATACAAATACTTGCTTCTGGAGAAATAGATTTCACAAGCATTTTAGTTTATAGCACAGTAAACATCTCACTAATTCAAACTAATTATGGGGAAGACATGTCTGAACTAGTTAATTAGTGAATATTCAAAATTCATTATGTTTTATTCCTCTTAAATTCACAAGTTATTTATTGTGGTGTTTGTAAATAGAGATTTTCCAGGGACTGCTGTAATTAGTAGCTGAGTTTAAAATCAGATATGTATTTTGCATGTATATAATTTTGTTGAGTTTACTTTCTTTTGCGGGGGAGAGGGCATAGAATTTATAAAAAACAATTTTCCTAATCAGGTTAAACTGCCTGAGTCTTGTTTACATTACTTGATTGGCTTAGCAACCAATTTTGGGGGGGGGGGTAGAAGGGAGAAAAAAATTCAACTTTAACCAAAAAAATAAATTGAATCTTTAAAAGTATTATTGGTATGTAATTTTAGACTTCCAAATTCAATAATAAAATTTGTTTTTAAACTAATATAAGACATACAAAATGTCAAAATATATAAAATGTTAACAGTTTAAAGTGTTCTTACAAGCCATATTTCATATCAAACTCAAGATAAGAAATTCCCTTTTATCAGTTAGGACTTCTAGAAACTAGAGAACCTGAAGATGAACTGAGTACTGCTAAAGCATAATGGATGGTCATGTTTGATTGACAAAGCTGTAAGACATGAAAAAAAAAAAATACTGCAACATAATCCTTAAAGATGTACAACTATAGCATTACAGATTCTATAAACTGAGGGGATATCAGTACAGCAAATTTATATTTATTGGGTTGCTTAAATATTTTACCTTCAAATTGTAATATTTATTCATTCATTTGTGCATTGAACAGTTGAGTGCCTTTTTATTGCCAGACATATGTAATGAATAAAAAGAGCTTATAAAATATTTATAACTTTTGCTCCAGTAACTCCTGGTTGAACATAACCTGAGGGAATAATCCAAAATAGAGTATAAATATGTGCATACAGAAATTCATGTCATATGAAATAATAGTGATCAACCTAAATCTCTAAGGGACAGTGATTAAATAACTGATTATCTCTTGATGGGATATTCATGTACTTGAGTATTTAACATGGAAAAATTCTGAAGATATAATGAGGACAGCAGATGAGTTCCGTTATCCAGGTTTAGAGGTGACTCTTGGGTTATGCTGATGTCCAGTTACTGCTATTGTCTTGACTTGTTCTATGGGAGAGGAGACAGGACCTGGGTGTTCCTATTAACCATTGACCTTCTGGTTACTTTGCAGTCAAATAAGGTGCCGGTGGTGCAGCCATCGCATGCGGTCCATCCTCTCACCCCCCTCATCACGTACAGCGACGAGCACTTTTCTCCAGGATCACACCCCTCACACCTCCCATCAGATGTCAACTCCAAACAAGGTGAGAGACCCTGCCTTCCTAGGCCTTTCTCAATAAGTGAGGAGCCACATCTCATCAGTCCAGTGCCTTTACAGTTGTCTTTGCTCTGTGTCACTGCATGGATCAAAGTCTCTTTGTAGGAGACGAGTGATTAACTTGATAGCAATTTTTTATAGCCCATAAGAATTTGTTGTTGCTTCTCTTACTTCTCAGGGTTTTAAAAAAGAAGGAGAAAAACATAAAAGGATTATTTTCAAAGTTACAGCTTTCAAAATCTAGGATCTACAGTATAAGCCAGTGTGTTATACAGATATTACGCTAAAGATTCAATCCTCAGTGCCCCCTACAGTCTTCAGTTATTGCATGTACGAAGTGTTGATGGTCGTGTTTGAAAAATGTTAGAAAAGGGACAAAATAGGAGATTTTTACTTCAAATGTTATTTTTTTAAGTCTTCTGTGATTTCATTTCAGTCCTTTTGTTTTATCCTCTTTTTTTTTTTTTACCAGCACCAACTTAGATAGAATAATAAAGTACAAAACCATCTCTGTTTAAAGTCAAAGTAACATGATTCCCATTTTACTTCTCTTCGTTATTACCCAGGTTTGCTTCTGTATCATTTACAGAAGAACATAAAGCACAAGAGGTCTGAAAAATCAAAATGCCTGGTTTCTCTAACCTGATGGGTATAAGTATGCATTGGTTGTAGGACTCAGTGCTCTGGTTCTCCAAGTCTTCTGGCTCAATCTGCTTAGAGAGCACACTTTGAGGATGAATTTGTTCACAGGATGGCCTTTTTTCTCTCCATTTACATACACACTTGGACCTCAACAGGATCTTTAGAAGTTCAAAATAAAAGATCCTATAGAACCCTGTGAAGGCAGAGAATGTAAAGGTGTAAAATCTGCCATCACCAGCATTTCCCCCTTTTGTCCAGCCCAATCATTGATCTACAGTGGACAATAAAATTTTTAAGTGTAAAAAGAGAGTGGAGTTCAGAGGCTAGGTGTTTTTTCCACTGCTGTGAGTTGTATTGCATTCATTTTTCCATGGCATTAAATCTGTATTGCGTTCATTTCCATCCATTGTTAAAACAGCTTATTTGAGGACTTAGTTATTGTTGGACTCTGGCTTGAGTGAAGCTATGTACTCTTACCTAGGGAAGGTAGAATTACCTATACAGATGTGTCCGGGTTGGCCTTTTTGTTTTTTATTTTTATTTTTTTTAAGATTTTATTTATTTATAACAGATAGCAAGAGAGGGAGGGAGGGAACATAAGCACAGGGTAACTGGAGAGGGAGAAGCAGGCTCCCTGCTGAGCAGGGAGCCCAATATGGGGCTTGATCCCAGAACACTGGGAACATGACCCCAGCCCAGGGCAGACATTCAACAACTGAACCACCCAGGCAGCTCCAGGTTTGCCTCTGTTTTACTCCTCATTTCCAGTCTTTCTCTACTTTCCTTTTATCGAGGACCTCCAAAGAGTAAGAAACATCCAAAACAGATGGAGGACATATGGTGAGAAAGGGAACTAAAATAAGGTATCTTAGGAAGAAGGTGGAGTTTAAGAGGGAAGATCATGACCTTGGTCATGGTGATTTCAAGTGCCTTATAGATACCTGGAGGGAGAGAAGGAATAAGATAACTTATGGGTCCCCCTCCCAGAGCAGTATCTGAGCTGGAGATTCATATCTGGGAACCTTAAAGCTGTAGATAACAGTTAAAGATAGATGTAAAAGCCTCAAACAAGTTACTAGCAAAAAGAATTTAAGATTTTTTTTTACTTGTTTTTAAACTACTTATTTAATAATTGCATAGTGCTTACTATGTCCTAGGCCCTGTTTTAAGCACTTTTGAAACAAACTTATTTAAAACAGTAACACATGATGGTTCAGTAGTTTTTTTCTTTCAAGAATTCTAGGACGGTTCTATTTTTTAAAAAGACAAGTTTTTGACTAGCTACCAATTAACGTTTATATTTTCTCTTCTCTTTCCATCTCTTCTGCTGCCCTACCTTGTTTTGCTTTACTAATTGTAATTTATATCATTACTTCTCAAAAAAATTTTTTTTAATTTTTAAACTCTCTAGAACTAGAGAAAGAACAAGTGGGCATGATTAGAAAATTGCATATTCTTTGAAGTTCTTATTTTGGCCTAAAAATTTGTGTGATTTTTGCATTCTAATCCATGCACTGTATTTGCTTTAATATAAAGTCCTGTTTTTAATTACTTTTTTGTAAACAAAGACCTCACAGACCTTGTCACCATTGATCTCTGGGGATATGTAAACTTTGCTTTGAAAAGAACTAATTTGCTTGATTTGGGGTTTGTATCATTACACTTGGTCATATTCATCACCAAAAAAATAAGTAAAAAGCTCATTAGGTCTCTTGCTTTTTCTCTCTCTCTTCCAGCCTTTTTAGTTATCTTATGTAGCTAAACTAGTTAGAACGTGGAGTTAATGAGGTCAGAGTTACTAATTTCAAAGTTCCTAGGAGGCTGGTTAGTTTTATTTAAAAGAAAAAAATAGTATCATGCGCATACTCTAATGGTAGGTAGAACTATCGAGTAAATATAAATTGTCAGCAGAACTCATTCTCACTTGTAGGAAAATAACTAGGTTAATTTCACAATTGGAGTACATTCATTTTTTACCTTCCTCCCAGTATGTTGGTGTGAGGTATGTGTGCAGGTGTAGGAAAAGGAAAGGAAGCTGATGCCAGTCATTTTCTTCTCATTATGTCTGGTAAAAATGTTAAAAAGAAAGATTTTGGGAAATTCTGGGTTTCTGTGCCTGTTTATATCTTTGTATTACCCACTGTATCCTTATAAATAACCACAGACACTCACATAACACTTTTCTGTGTTACATGTATTCATGCTTTATTCCTCACAACAACCTGTATTCCATTTTTATCCTGATTTTAAAGAACCTTAACACCTAAGTAGCTTCCTCAAAGATATGCAGCTTGTGCATGGCAGAACTGATAGATCCATACAAGTCCAATTCCAGAATCATTGCATCCATAATTATCAAAGTGACTTATGAAAGTTTAAAAATCGTTAAGGCTCTGCAGTGTCTAGCCTCTCGTACATAGTAAATATTCAATAAATACTAGTGAAATGAGTGACATGAGATGTGTTTCAATAGCATAGCAGTTGGTGGAGAGGCACACACTTGTAGGATTGTAACGTAATGACAGGCCAAATAAAAAACACAGATCCATTCTCTGCTCATATAATGACCTAAGCTACATCACGTACTTGGATATCCATGAAGTGTATACATGCAAAATGGTTGGTGATATTGACCCAGAATGAAGAAGGGTCTGTTTAAACACTTTTAAATTGCTCGTTCATTTGTTTAGTCATTCAGAAGTATTTATTGAGGGCCTCCTCTGGAGACAACCATACTTTGACACCTAGATTGGTAAAACACAGACTCTTTTATTCCAAGCAGTATATAAGCTCACACAGGAAATCATTTGCCCAAACTAACTGTAAAACAAAATGAAGAACATCTTAAGTACCATGTTGAAAGTACAAATGAAACATTGCAGATTCAGACAAGGAGGAAGTTTTTCTCAGAGCTATACACATTAGAGGGGCATATTTGAAATGTGAGTAGAAATTTATTTATTAGAAACCATCAAACTAAATACCATCATAGAACTAGAATCTAGCAGGTGCTAGTAAGCAAATGTAGTTTCCTCTTTCCTCCTTTGAGCAGTAAACCCAAATCCAACCAGCTGGTACTGTGTTTGGTTGCAGTCCTTCTACCCAGAATCACTGCTGCAGGGCTCTAGGCTTACCTAGAACATGGATAAGAGTGGAGAGCAAGATTTTAGGCTTGTCTGCATAGATAATGTGCTTGTAAGTTACCTGTCTGTGTCCCAGTGCTAAAATTCCAGGAAAATACATATTTTCTATGTACTGGAACAGGATGCCTGAGTAATCAGTAATCATTCCAGACCTTGGTTTCCCTATTTGCAAAAGAAAGGGCGTAAAGTAGACAATTCTGGTAGTCTGTGACCTGTAGTCATGATTTTCAAGCTCAATATTCCACAAAGTTTCCAAAGTTCTTCTGAGTTAGTCTGATTTGTTTTGTTTGTTTGTTTGTTTGTTTTTAAACTGAGCAGTTCACCTGCAGACCCTGAGTTTGGGGAGGTTTCTGAATCTCAAAGATAGGGGAGGCAGCAGGTTGGCCCAGTGATGCTGATATGTCAAAAATCATCATTCTTGTAGGTTCCCTTAGATTCACCCCTACTGCCCAAACCTCCCCAGACCCAAGGCAAAAAAAGTCCCAGAATATGAAATTTGGAGTCCACTGTGCCCCAAAAGTAGTGATATTTCTAGCAAACAAGGCAGGGGGGTGGCAGGGATTTGAAACAATCTTTTAAAGACAGCAAAACATGAGATAATCTCATGTAAGCTCTCTATTGAGGGATTAAAAACCTTCTTCCTGTAAGAATTGAGTAATAGTTGGTCTTAACTTGAGTTGAATTAACACCAACTTTGAAGGCCATACTACTTAAGTCATTCCCATAGGCTCAAGACCTTTAATATCTAATAAGACCCAAACAAAACCCACAGGCATTTTAAACAGTTAAAAAGCAGAATAACTAAACATCTTTCATATGCTCCCCTGATTCCACATATTGGTCAGTATACAGCCACTGAATGCATATTCTGGGTGTTAAACCTAGAAATGCGTGCTCATATATGGAGTTGGCTTTTTAAGGCCAGATCAGCTATATAAGGAAACTTTTGTGGCTTTTTTCTAATCAGAATCACTTTTCCCCAAATACACTGAATCCAGGTTTTTATATTTTGCCTTCTTATGCATGTGCCTCTTCTTTTCTGTACCCAAGGTAAAATATAAACAAAGAGGTGCCATTTGGGACTAGGATTAGGTACAATCTTTAGGTGGTTTTTACAGTTATAGGGCAATGTGCCCCAGGGAGTGTGAGCTCAAGAAACAATTTGGTGGCGTGCTCATTTTCTGTGGAATACAACTAATCCAGAACAGCTTGACCTTGGAGCCCAGAGGACTCAACTTGATGAAGAGCTTAGTTGGAGCTGAAGTGGCAGAGACCAAATGAATCATACCAAGTGTGACCATTATGGGGCTGAAGATGATTCCTAATTAATCTTTGATCCTCTGAGGTATCACATTTCCCAAATCTATGTGTCCATAAGGGAGCCAATGAAAATATGAAAGTGGCAATTTACCTAATCCTTGGGCACCATGTCAGGCCATCTACTCATGAAGGCTGTCATTTTCCATTCTATACAAAAACTACTGTCTACCATTTTCTTAACCCAAGTGGAATAATGAGGGCAAACTAAGTAATTTAAAAATCTTCTTATGGTTACTATTTTACTAGCAGCATATTTACTCTTTAAGGAGTTCCTCAAGATGTCCTGTTTTAGGACCTGTTTTTTCAGATTTTGAAATCTTGAGAAAGGCTAACAAACTGGCCGCAGTTAAATGCATCCTATAAGCAGTGTTTCATGCTAGACCTTAAGAATTAATGGTATAAAGCATTTTATTGCTTCTCTTTTATTCTTGTAGTCTGATGTCCTGTGAATCTGAAAACTCTTCTTCTCCATTGTTCTTTGGAACAGGCATGTCCAGACATCCTCCAGCTCCTGAGATCCCTACCTTTTACCCCCTGTCTCCAGGTGGTGTTGGACAGATTACCCCACCTCTTGGCTGGTAAGATCCTTCCTGCAGCCTTCAATCAGTCATTTGAGCATATGCTCTTCTTTCCATTCATGGAAATTAGCTTTATGAATGATAACACTTGTGGAGTTGAAGAAATTTCACATCAACAAGCAAGGTGCTAACTTTATTTCATTTCAATTTGAAGGATTATAAAATATATAGACTTTGAAATGGATTGAATCCCTTTGCTAATATGTGTAGAAAATGACTGTAGCATTTACTTTGAAGCTTATAGGCTTATGGATTCAATTTGTGGCTTTGGGCATTTGCTACGCCTATACACAGGGCTCAGTGTGGTTCTTCTTGTCTACTTTTTTATGAACAACTTATTTTTGAAACAAACTTAAACACATTGGATATCAGTCTTTGCTTATAAAATGAGCAAGTGAGGGAAATGGCAACTCAAAATTCAAAAATACAAAAGCCTCTTTTGGATGTTAATAAAGTAAGCACAGTTTGAGTTTGGACAAGCGAAAAACTGATGTTTGGGCTTCCTTTTTTCAGAATCCAGACACTCATTATTTTGTTGTTTATATCTAGAAAAATTCTTACTGCTGTTTTCAAAATTCTTTAAATTATAAAGGTAAAGGAAAGGAACTGTATTTTTGGAAGAAAGACTTTTACATAGTGTAGCCTATTTTTATCGTGTTATTGTTAGCACACAGCTTATGCCCATCCCACTCCCATTTCTTCTCTATCCCTCCCTCCCCACTGCTCGCTCCATGGAAACACTGCTTCAACTTTAGCAGAGGAACCCTCTCCTTTCTTTATCTGACCTTCCATCCTCAAAGCCCCCTATCACTCCCCCAGTCCTTCCCTTGACATCCTTATGTTATCTCTTCAGCAAGAAGGGGTCATCCTGTCTTGGAAATTCCAGCTGTCTCTCTCTCTCTCTCTCTCTCTCTCTAGCACTAAATCTCCCAGTCAACTGTTTGAGTTTAATTGATTATGCATACACTTTCAAACCTACATCAATTATTCTGTCTGAACTTAACAACTTAGGGGCAGTAATCCTGTGTTGAGTGGCAGCTGGAAGTAAAGACTGTGTAAATGAGAAATGTGAGATGTAGGGAAAAACAGAGAGAGATGGGATTCTGAGTGGAGAGGGAATAATTCCAATGAATTGGTCTTTTATTTCTTGACTATAGCATAGGTATATGAAGGGGTGGGGGAGTGCAGTGTTTTTAAAATATTTGTTCATTTAAAAAAATAATAAAATAAAATATGTTCATTTTTATGTAAATTTTCCCCCTTTTTCCTTCCCTGAAGTTCTCAAAGATTTCTGAAAGGAGCATTTCACCATTCTCATGGTTCTGATATATTCAGTAAATGTGCTATATGTCTTATTTTGTGCAAAGCGTTAGTGGGATCGGGAGAGAGGAAGGGGTAAAAAGGTAATTCATGGACTGGTTTGCTTTTCAAGTTGAGGGTGGGAGATTTTCTTCAAGGTAAATGGTGCTTTGGTTGGGTGGAGGGTAAGGAGGGAAGCAGTCGGATAACTGAAGAAATGCTGTGCTCTGTAATTACCCCCATGGGGTTCTTTTTGAATACCTCCCTCTTCTCCCCTCATCAAACTCTTATTGCTGGTTGGTAACTCGTGTTTTGTCATTGATGGGTTCCTTTCTTCTGTGACCTCAGGCAAGGTCAGCCTGTATATCCCATCACGGGAGGATTCAGGCAACCCTACCCATCCTCACTGTCAGTCGACACTTCCATGTCCAGGTAGGTGGAGGTGGAAACCGGGCACCCCAGGACAAGTTGCTCCTCTTGCGCTTGCATTTCGTGCGCCTCTGCTTGCCTCTCGGTCGGCTAGGAGGGTGCCTACCTCAGCCCCGCGTCTGTCTGTGCAGTGTGCCTGGCTCCCACACTAGGTGTCGCAGAGATTCCTGGGTAGGAGCCAAACGCTGCACCCCCCCAGCACCAGCCACACCCCTGGGGAGACGACGACGCAGCAACACCTGGGAAACTGTGCATCTGAAAGAACTCACTGCCACCCGACTGTGGGATATGAAACACCCTGAAAGCAGACATTCTGAGAAGAGCTTCTTTGATTCAAAATATGCTGGGAGTGGGGTAGCGGGGAGGAGAAAGACTGGTCTGGTCTGAGTTCTGTAATTTGCTTTCTTTGAGGAAAGTTGTATCCATTTAATGCGACAGTGTCCGAAAATGCCCAGATAGTCAAGAGCCTTCCTGGACCAAGGCTGTCCGAAGAGAAAGAATGGTGCTTACTGGCTGTCAGGCCATGCGGGGTGTGTGTCCTAGTGTGTGAATCAGGCCCTGTGTGGACATGTTGTAGTTCAAGCGAAGCTCTGTGAGGTCTGCCATGCCACACTGCTCTGTGTACTGCTTTTGCTTCTGGAAAGGATGGCGTCTGTGCTCGATGTACACACACATTCGTTGTGCATCATCTGTTTGTCCCATGTGGCTTGTTCAGGGGAGCTAGCATCATTGTGCTGGAAGTCAAACTGCTGGGCTAGTAATTGGTTGGGAATCTTCACTTTTGATTATTCAGTATGAAATTCACAATTTCTGTGGTGAATTTCAGCTTTTTAAAAAATCATTATTTGCTCAGCAAATTGCAAATGTAGCCGGTTGGAGGAGATAAAATTAATATCCTTCCCCCCAAATATATTTTCACACCTTTTAACGTTGCAAGAACTCTCTGGTGACAGGATTTCCCCCCATGCGAAGAACCAGCATCGTGTGTCTTTGCAAATGGTACACGTAGCAGGGCATCACTGCTTAATCAAAATATTTGTATTTTTCCCATGCCCCCTTAATGTTTAAAAATTTGTTTCTGATCCAAGCAGAGTTCCTTCTTTGCTTCCCAGATGCAAGGATTAATGCTGCTGCGATAAAAGACCTGAGAACACTGTTCTTGTTGAATTAGATGTTCACCTTAAAACAGTTGGAAAAATGGGGCAGCTAGTTGGCCCAGTTGGTAGAGCATGCAGAGCTTGATGTCAGGGTCTCGAGTTTTCAGGTTGTTGTGTGTGGAGCCTGCAAATCCATCAGTCAATCGATTTGAAACACACAAATTTCTAAAACTATTAAAATTTATCCAAAGCATTTATTTTTATTTTTATTTTTTCTTGCATGGCAGTTGCCCTTCTTTGCGCTGTGTGGTGGGGGGCAGTTTAAGATTTTTTTTTTTAAGGCTCTACCAAGTGTACTTGGGAGAAAACCCTTTAGCATGTGCAGTTTTTACCTGGTGCCGAACTGTACCCTTCCCTTAATTTTATTATCCGTTTTTCATAAGACTAGATCTTTCAAATAGTACTTTCTTTCCGTATAGAAAATTATTTTAGAAGATGCTGATGGCAGCTTTATTAAATTAGGGACTGAAAATAAACTTCCTGTGCTTTATTTTCTCAGTTGTTCTCTCCAGATATCAATAAAGAAGCCAGCCATTTGAGAAGATTTAATTTGACAGTTTGCTTAGGCAGAGATATTTTAATGTGGTGTCTTTAGCTTTCATTTAAAAATCATTTAAAAAGCTAAATCTTAATAAAATGTTTCCAGCAATTACTGAAATTTTTCTTTGAAAACTGCTTTGCAAGAAAATTGACTTTTTTTTTTTTTTTAAACCTATGCTCTAGAGTCCTCCCAGGAATAATGTCTGATTCTGTTAGTTTGGGAAAAAATTCTGTTATACAAGGAATAAGTATAAATGTTTCCACTTGAATACAGAGAGAAATTAATTATTGGCCCACTCTGATTCATAGTTATTTCTCCAATGTATAAAGGTGTGTTTTCACTTTCAGCCAAGAGCAGTTAGTGGATTGTTTCAGAATTCTGCCTCCTTTTTGCTGCAACAGCCACTAGTACATGTTTTCCTTTCTTTCCTTCTTCCAGGTTTTCCCATCACATGATTCCTGGTCCTCCTGGTCCCCACACAACTGGCATCCCTCATCCAGCTATTGTAACACCTCAGGTCAAACAGGAGCACCCCCACACTGACAGCGACCTAATGCACGTGTGAGTATGCCTCTGGTTTCACCTGAGCACCTGAACAGACTGAGGACTTAAACACAGCTTCTGCTTGCTGTTGTTGAATACTTCCTCCCTCTCTTTTATTACGAAAACCAGTGTGTCTCTGCCTTGATAGTTCCGCCGCTGAGGACTTCAAGCAGCTTGATTCTCACTGCACTGATTTTAAGATTGGAATGGAACACAGACCTCAAAAGATCAAGGGACCTGCACCAAAACGGAGCAATCTTCCAAGTGTGGGCATTGAGTAATCTTGAGCCTTTTAGCAGTTCACTGCCAGGTTTTAATTGGGTTCTGATTGTTGCACCTGATGGTACCCAAGGGAAGTAGGACGGCTCCATGCATTTCCTTCTGGACATGCACTTAACTGTGTTCTAGGCTTCAAAAGCACAGAATTCAAGGGAAAGGGGCAGACCAAGCCCAGGATCCCGTATCAGGCCAGGCTTTTCTCAGGATGTTATACCAGGACTAAATTTCCTAAAGAGATCAGTAATCGAATTCCTTAATCTAGGGTCTCTATAGACGGGGGCGGAAGGATGGGGTTGCAGGGGGCATCTGTGCAGAAAACCCCAGCACATGCAGGCAAAGCCAACATGCACTTGTTTAGGGGAGGGTGTCTAAAGTTTGATTAGGTTCTCAGAGGGGCCCTTGATGGAAGAAGCTCAGAACATCAGTTCTGAAAGAGGAATAACCACCCATACTTTGTGTTCAGCTTTTCTTGAGGTGACCAAGGAGTACGGGCTCAGGCCCATTTGGCGTCAAACACTTGCATAGCTATAGGTCAGCTTTATCAGACCAAAGGATCTTTGCTCCTCCTGAGTTGTTTTTCTAACCCGATGCTGTTCTGGGTGCTTGTAGAGCTCCTAGAGGATTGTCCCCGGCCTGAGTTTTTGTCCGGTGACATGAACGGATGCTCTGCTTCTCTCCTCCCGTGCCCTCCTTCCCCTGTCGCTTCCTCCCCACCCCCTTACCATCCCAACCACCTTTTAGGAAGCCTCAGCATGAACAGAGAAAGGAACAGGAGCCAAAAAGACCTCACATTAAGAAGCCTCTGAATGCTTTTATGTTATACATGAAAGAAATGAGAGCGAATGTCGTCGCTGAGTGTACCTTAAAAGAAAGCGCAGCTATCAACCAGATTCTCGGCAGAAGGGTAAGTAGTAGGGTGGGATGTAAATGTTTATGGTGACCTTGGACTGTCTTATTAAAGGTGGTCATAGAATGCATTTGTATAATCACAGCCACTTTGGGAAGTAGTAGAAGATAGGATAATAATCTTTAGGAGGATTAAACGATAGAATGCATGGTTAACAGTTTAGATTGTACCTAGCACAGAGAAAACCTTCTGTAAATGTTAACTGTTTTCCCTGTTATCTTTTATTGGGTGTCTTTTATGTGCCAGGTACTCTGGTAGGCATTAGATAATAACTGCTGAATAAAATAGATCGGGTCCTTGTCTTCATGGAGCTTAACGTCTTGTGAGAGGATACAGATGCTAGACAGATAATTACCTGGTGTATAATTAAAACTGTGAGAAATGCTGTGAATGTCAAGAGTAAGATTCTATGAGAAAGAATAATAGGGGGCTAGGGAAGTGCCCCTCTAGGAAGATGGTATTTAAGCTGAGACCTGAGTAAGGAATAGAAATTAACCACATGACTAGTGGCGGGAGGTGGACCCTCCCCAGATGGAGTGACAGGTGTGTGCATTCATGTCGGAAGCAAGAAAGCACTTAGCCCACATAGGGAACTATGGGAAGGCCTTGCAGTACCAGCCATGCTTCTGGAAACACCCAGGCAAACACAGGGGGCCACCCCTCCCGAGACAGAAGTAGATCTGTTCTACTCAGAAGCTTTAAGGAAGAATTTATATGGGCCAGAGAAGTCTTTATTCTAGAAAAATTGCTCTCTGGGTCTTAAAGTGTATAGGTGCATGGTTTGTGCCTTGCCCCTTTCCTTTTCATTGCTTCTTTAACTCATGCCAAGATACTTTTCAGATCACCTGCTGTATAGCAGGCTCTAGGCTACAACCAAGACAGACACTCAAGATTTCTTTATCCATCCACCAGCCCAGAGGCTATTAAGTCTTTCCAGGTGCTTTTCTTGGGATAGAAATGGTTTTAAAATATTGGGTATCTGAGGAGTGGTGGAAAAAAATGGAGTCTTTATAATATTACAATATCATTTTAGAAAGGCTTCATTTTAATTGTTGATGCTCTTTGTATGTGTGTGATAGTTACTTCAGTTATGAACTCATATATTTGTTTTTGCAACCTCTTAAGGAATTCATGATTTGTAAATGAACATTTAGGCGAGGAAGGCCTAACAGCCTTTGTAAAACTTAGATGATTGTGTTTTAGCTGTTGTTGTGGTTAATTTTTACTATTTTTGATACAAACCTAATAAATTTCAGCATTCATAATGGAAGACATGCAGGAGATTGCCAGGCCATGTGAACAGATGGGGGGCAACAGGCTTTCTTGTATTATCGATTCCTGTTGAATAGAATAAAAATGTAGTTATTTCTAATCTGCAGGACACCAGGGTTTCAGGGGTAGGGTGTGGTGGCAGATTATAGCTCTCTTGGTGCCCCATGTACAGTACTCTCCCTCCCTGTGGATTCTTAAACACGTAATAACAATAATTACAGTGATTTCCCAAGCCAGAGCATAGCAGATAAATGATTCCCGTCATCTTTGAGGAACTTCACCTTAAAAGCTTAAAGGCTGATGACCATTCCCCCTGACCCTTTAAAGAAACCAGAGGGAAAGAAGGGTTGATGTTCTTTTTTCAGTTTATATAAAACTCTTAGCTTTTTTTCATTTTTGAGTTAGAGGTCCCCTGACCCTCCAGTGGGAATTATTTTCCTGCTCAAGAGAGTAAGTAGGGATATAATACAGAGGTATGCTTCCTATTTTTAATGCACGTTTCCAACAATTGCTACTTTCTCAGCTCCCTTAACGATCCCCAGATCAGAGCGTGTGTCCTAAAAGATGGTTCTCATTTGGGATCTCTCTCTGTCTTTGATCTGGACACCTGCTTCTATTTATAGGTCTCTGAGATCTTTGATTAAGATCAGGTTTTCTATCCTTTCATAACTCCCCTCTGGCAGGGTAGTCCTTGCTAGTTCTTTAAAGATCCTGCTTTAAAATCATGAAGTTTTACACTGGCATAATTAGAATTTTTAAAAGTAGAACTTAAATTCATTCTGTAACATTTTTAATTTTTGATTTTATTCATCTTTACTGTATCTCTAAAAAGAAATGTTCAGTCACATAAATTAAAGTTTTCTTCTTCATGTTTGTAAATAATAATAGCACAAATCTCATTTTAAAAGAAGCCTTTTCAGACCTTCTAGGCTGTTAAGCAATGTCTATTTGTTGCAAATTTATTGTTTTTTGTTTTGTTTTGTTTTGTTTTGGACTCTATACATTTTCCAAAGTTAAATTGGTATTTTCTCAACTTGGGAAATGCTGACAATGAAATCAGATTTTTTTTTCAATAATTCAGTTTTTTCACAAGCAAAAGAAAGATAAGTTTTTAGCCCATTGTGTTTCAGAAATTCCTATAAAGACCATCTCTCTAATTTGTACTAGACTTTTTGTTTTTATTTACAAGGCTTTAATACCGTTGTTTTACCTACTGTTTTACTCTGGTAAATGATCTTTTATTTGTGGGAAGATTTTGGGCATTAGAAATATCAGGGAACTAAGAGCAATTGAAAATTCAAGAAAATAGTTTGTGGCCTGTTTTTTCTCCTTGCATTTGCTCAGTTTTGTTAGCTGGGGATCGTTTTGTGAGCCTAAATGTCCCGTTTTAAGTAAAAACCGGTGTTTGGGTAAAAGACCTAATCTCTCTATATATTTTGAGAGATATGTTTTATAAAACTTATTCCAGGTTTTCTCAGCAAGTTACAAAGCTGCCAGAAACTATATAAAATTATACTGATGTATGTTGCATTAGTTTAAGAGAGCTCTGACTTGTCAAATGAATAAACAAATTTACAGAAGTTATAGTTTTACTTTTTTTTCTTTTTGTCTTGTCTCTCCGTTTGGTAACATTTTGCCTCTTGCCAATCACGTTTAGCTCCAGAACTGTATAAATATTAATGATCAGTCTTTTCTTAGAAACAAAACAAACCCCAAACAGACAATCAAAGCGGATCTTTTCCACGTGTGCAGTTTGTTTTCCACCCTGTGTAGGTCTCTAGTACTGGGTCAGTGTTCCGGATTTAGGAAGGCCTGGGCTTAGCAGAAGCCTGGTTTAAACTTGAAGTTCCGTCCCACACATGCCTCCTTCTTAGGCTTGATTTCACTAATTGTGTTCACCCTGCCGGTACAAAGAACTCTGTCTCAGGTAACTTACTTTGGGTTTTTTTTTTCCTGCCACCTTCCCAGTGTCCGTCCCCCGCCCCCCTACCTTCCACCGTTTTTTAAAGGAAAAGCAAATTACCTGATTTGCCCTTGGGTTCAGACCCAAGTCCTGCTGTGTATGTCCTGCTTCTTAACTACTTGACACTCTGTATTTCTAAAGCGATTGAAAAAGAAGCCATCTGTCCTATCCCAACACAGAGGCCCAGCGGTTCTGGGGTTTCTGAAGGAACTGAATCCGCTGCCCGGCCCTTGGGCACCACGCAACAGGAAGCTGGAGTGGGAGGGTGGGGTGTGGCAGAAGGTACTCCAGTATTTTTGAGGTCAGATCCCTGATCCTGGAACAAACACGAGCCCAGGGGTTTTCTTGAGGAATGCTGCCTAGCCGTACCCCAGGAGCCTCCTCCAGGAGCGCTTTTCTCTCTCATGGCCTCTCCCTTGCTCATCTGTCCTTTCCCCACCCCAGTTCAGCCACACGTTTCTTTTCTTTGTCCTTGTTTTTTAAAACTGGGACAGGGAAATTAAAATCACTTAGGGCAGCTGAATGAGAAAGAATGCTTAGCACCCTGGAGCTGAGGCTAGCAGGAGTGGGCAGCGAGCTGAGCCAGCGTGTGTGTGCCTGCAGCGTGGGTCAGGTCTGCCCTCCCGTGGCTGTACCTCTGTGCCATCCTCTCTGGCTAGCTGGTCCCCCAGTCCAGCTGGTTCTCCTGGAAGTTTGGTGCTAGGGGAGATCCTAGCACCAAAGAAGTGGGGAAAATACTTGAAAACCATCTGCTAGGGCACCTAAAGTGAATCGTGTGCAAACATATGCAAAGCAATGTGCAAATGTAAGCTGCTTAAATTCCTGAATGGATGCCTTGCATACCTAAGCTATTTTGCTGTATATGATACATAATTATGTCTGTTATTAGAAGGGAAATGGAAAGTTGGCAGGGTATCAGGCATTTCATTCTCCAGGTTAGATACTACAATCTCAGGTGCTAGATGGCAAAATAAATCTAGATAGCACTCCTCGCTTTCCAGCAGAAGGAAGCCAAACACCATAGCCGTAAAGAGCGCACGTGTGACTGGACAGTGTTGTCAGCGTGCTTCCACTAGACTAGGTAGTGTGAGGAGAGGGTGATGGGATGGAGGCGGACCGACCTGAGGTCTTAGGAAGAAGGTTTCAGACTCTCTATATGCCAGATGAGCATTATCCTTGTAAGGTGAAGGTGCATCTGTGTGGAAGACATCTGGAAATGATCACATTTTGCATAAATAAATGGTACCTGGTTTCAAATACCAGAATATGGTACAGACTGAGAAAGTACTAAGTAAGGTGTTGAGGTTCACCAGTCAAAGTTCTTTCTAATTTATACTGGAAAAGAGGAAGGGTGGGGGGCAGATCATTTCACTTTGGATATTTAATTGCCTTTGATGTGTTTCATGTGATATGGGAGAACAGAGTAGAGACCAAAGTTGGAGTTTCAGTCTCGCCGCCAGACTCCAAGTGCACTTCCACAGCTCTTGCCCTTCTGCCATCTAAAAATGCATCAGAGTTTCAGTGCTGAATATTTTCATCCTTTAACGTTTGAAACGTGAAGTATAGAATGTCATTGCTCTTTTGCCTACCTTGATTTGTTTTCCTCCTTCTTTTTGTTTTAGTGGCATGCCCTCTCCCGTGAAGAGCAGGCTAAATATTATGAATTAGCACGGAAGGAAAGACAGCTACACATGCAGCTCTACCCGGGCTGGTCTGCGAGAGACAATTATGTAAGCTCCTTCTGCATACCAACAGCTCTCTACCTTCACTCATACTTCCTTTCTGGTTTTGTTGTTTTTTAAGATTTTATTAACTTGACAGTGAATGAGAGAGAGAGTGAGATCTGCATAAGCAGGGGGAGCAGCAGGCGGAGGCGGTGGGAGAAGCAGGCTCCCTGCTGAGCAGGGAGCTTGAAGCAGGGAGCCTGATGCAGGGCTCCATCCCAGGACCCTGGGATCATGACCTGGGCCAAAAGCAGACACTTAATGGACTGAGCCACGCAGGCGCCTTTCTGTTACTTTTGTGATGAAAATGTGTTTTAGAGTACAGTATCTCCCCCATCTTACCTCATTCACTGGGGACACATTTCAGGACCCTCAGGAGATTCCTGAAACCACCAATAGTACTGAGCCCTCTATGTACTATGTGTTTTCCTGTTCATATATACCTATGATAAAGTTTATAAAGGAGACATAGTAAGCAATTGACAATAATATAGAACAAAAACATAACAATATACTGTACTAAAAGTTATGTCAATGTAGTCTGTCTCCCTCAAAATATCTTATTGTACTATCCTCACCTCTCTCCTTGTGATGATGTGAGATGATAACATGATGGCATGAAGTGAGATGACTGATGTAGGCATTGTGAAGTTCTGTTAGCCTTCTCTTGGCCTGCTGACGCCATGTTAGGAGGAGGATTGTCTGCTTCCAGACCTTGGTTGACCAGGGGTAACTGAAACTGTGCAAAGCTTTGAGCTGTCATAGCTTTTTACCCTTTGGTTATATAATGCACTTTTAAAGTAAAACTTAATCCAAAAAATCCACTAAAATGCTGGTGAAAAATGATTTTTTTAAAAACCTGTAATCTCAGGGTGCCTGGATGGTGCAGTCAGTTAAGCAGCCAACTGTTGATTTCATGGTTTCAGGATCATGGAATCAAGCCCTGCCTTGGGCCCTGCACTGAGCAGACACTCTGCTTGAGATTCTCCCTCTCCTCCCTCTGCCCCATTTACCCTGCTTATGCTCTCTCTCTCTGTAAAAGAAATGTTTTCTTTTTTTTTTTTTTTAAGATTTATTTATCTGACAGAGATCACAAGTAGGCAGAGAGGCAGGCAGAGAGGCAGGCAGAGAGGAGAAAGCAGGCTCCTTGCTGAGCAGAGAGCCCAATGCAGGGCTCGATCCTGGGACCCTGGGATCATGACCTGAGCCGAAGGCAGAGGCTTTAACCCACTGAGCCACCCAGATGCCCCAAGAAATACATCCTTAAAATAAAAAATTAAAAGCCCATAACCTCATGATGTAAAGGTGAGATTAGTAATAACTAGTTACATTATCTTCTAGGTATTTTTTTCTGTGTATATATGGTTTTTTAACTTGGATGTGTGTGTGTACATACACTTTGATGTCATGCTCTCATACATAAGAAGCATTTTTCTGGGGCATCTGGGTGGCTCAGTGGGTTAAAGCCTCTGCCTTCAGCTCGGGTTATGATCCCAGGGTCCTGGGATCGAGCCCCACATTGGGCTCTCTGCTCAGCAGGGAGCCTGCTTCCTCCTCTCTCTCTCTCTCTGCCTCCCTCTCTGCCTACTTGTGATCTCTTTCTGTCAAATAAGTAAATAAAATTTAAAAAAAAAAAAGGCATTTTTCTGTTTAGCATAGTGTTTCTATGTATCAATTTTAATGGCTATATTATTTTCAATGAATGTCACAATTAACCATTTTTTCCTGTTTCTTAGACATTTAAATTACTATTATTTTACAACTGGAAATCTACAATGAAGCTATCTATACATAACAGTTTTTTTTTTCTGTATTTATCGCTATTCTTTCTGTAGGATAGATTCACAATAGTGGAATTGTTCAGTTAAAGGATATAAACATTATAAAGGCTCTTTGATACTTAATGTCAAATTTCTTTCCAAAAGGATCTAATTCTTTTTCTTTTTAATATGTTATGTTAGTCACCAGATATTATCTAATTCTTAAGAAAGTATGTATTCAAGTGACTGTTTTGCCACAGACTAATTAAAGCTGGACTTAAAAATTTTTTTGTTTCATATTACTGTACCTTGATGTCTAGTATGTATTTTATTCAGATGGAATAAGTATTATATTTTTTAAGTTGTACTAATTGGCCAGAAATACCCCATTTATAAGGCCCATTATTATTTTAGAATTTGTAGATTTTACTAATGTGGTCTTGATACAGCAAAGACTATTACTGAGAAAGTATATTATAAATTATATATTTCAGTTTTATGTTTTATTAAAGGGAATAATTTTGAATATTTAAGTTCCTAATTTAAAATTTTTGAAGTTCATTTTCAGTGTTCCATGTGCACCTGGCATTAGAAAAGCCAATTAGGACAGCCTTAATATTACATAGAGTTGTCCCGTTTCAAAAAGGGTGAGGGTAAAACCATTAATATATAATTTAATGTGTGACTACTGCTGTAGATGGTCCTGTGGGGCCCCATGTCTGAGGTCAGACATCCCATATAACGGGACACCAGGACTTTTGGCACACATTTGTTTCCTGTAACGTGCTCCGACGAACGTCACCGCTGGTCGGGATCTGAAGCTTAAGCTTTGGCTACAGCTTTGCCACAGGAAGGAAGAGTCGTGGGCTTGCTACTGAGGAGCAGCAGCTCCTCAGACTCTCCTGAGCTCTTGTTAGGTTGTTTTAATAAGTACCATATGCCTGTTGTCAAGAACTGTCTTTAATGTTTTCTGTGATATTTTCTAATCCTTACAGTAATTTAGGGTCATGAATAGTGTTATTGCATCTTAATGCAATATGGGGGAAATGAAGGGGTCAGGTTGAGTCATTAGTCCAAGGCCACGTAGTGGCTAAATTGCAGTTATACCCTGGTCTCCTGAACTCTGAAAATCTATGCAGTTTGCCTTCTCCGCAGGAGACTAGCACAGTCTTTCCAGCGCCTTCTTAAGTCGAGTGCTCTAATTCAAGAGTTTTCTTCCCTGAGCTGTGCTTCTGTTCTCTGGGCAACAATTAGCATCTTTCTGGACAGATTTGACCCATGGAAGAACTATGCTGTGTTGTGGATTTGTATAGATTTAGCATTGCTTGCTGCACATCTTTGAAGGAAGTTTCCATTCTGAATCTTAGGTAAAGGATAAAATTTTAAAAAGAGATAAACACATATTCTGTCCCTCTCTCCTTTTCTCCATGTGGGGAGATGAGAAGAAAGTAGTTTTGAAAAAGCCAATATAATGTGAATTTACCTTTAAAGATGTTCTTCTGCAGAATTTTTAAAGGAAATTGTTTGGCATAACTTGATTGTGGGATTCCCCTGGAATGAATGGAAAACCCAGCTTTGTTACATACAATTTTTATAACAATAAATATAAGCCTATTAATTACCAAGGCAAACAGAAGTCGATCAAGTGATAGTGCTTTAGCTAAAGAGATTATTTATTTTTAAGATTTTATTTATTTATACATTTGACAGACAGAGATCACAAGTAGGCAGAGAGGCAGGCAGAGGGAGTGGGGGGGGAGCAGGCTCTCTGCTCAGCTGAA
The DNA here is from genome assembly GCF_010015895.1 of Lontra canadensis. Lineage (NCBI taxonomy): Eukaryota > Metazoa > Chordata > Mammalia > Carnivora > Mustelidae > Lontra > Lontra canadensis. The sequence continues at coordinate 98,974,700 of NW_022630995.1, forward strand.
CCCTGGGATCATGACCCGAGCTGAAGGCAGAGGCTTTAACCCACTGAGCCACCCAGGTGCCCCTAAAGAGATTATTCTTAAAATAGCAGAATAGGAATGGAGTCTAAACAAGATGCATGCCTTGTATCTTAGCAGTTAGTGTCCTTATCCTCATATTAAATATTATATCAATTTTTAATATTAAAATGCTCTATTCTGTGGCAACATAGACTTTATAACTTCAGTACTTATCATTTTTATTTTTTGTAACTTTTATAACCAAAGTTTTCATAAATCAACAGTACACATATTTTCTTAGGTGAGATCAACCAGATATTTGTATTGTTAGAGTTTTTTAAATTTAATGCTTAATATCCCCAGTATTATATATCATTTTAATGAAGAATATTTTTATATTAGCCACACGCAAATGAGTTTTTTGTAGAAGCTGACATCAGAACATCCAAACTACTTAAGTCTTTTTTGTCTGCATAAAATGTTGGTTCTCTTGAAACAGTGGTTCATACCAAGAATCTAATACAGGTCATTTTACAAAGGCAGTAGCGCTCCGACACCTCAGGCCATGGTCGGGTATGTGGGGCCTGCACAAAGCAGCAGAGATGTGCTGAGATGCTCAGATGGTGCTCTTTGGAGCCAAGAGCCCTGTGGGGAGGGCCTGAGGGACCCGGCCTGCTGCAGCCACTGGAAGGAACTGGGTTTTGGCAATGAGGGCCACCTGAGGGAGGGGTGGGGACAGACCAGACCAGGGTAGATTGGAGGTGAGCAGGGCTGAGACGATTCCTGGAAGAGCTGGCACTTGACATGAGTGTTGAAGGGTAAATGGGAGCCCAGAGGAGAGAGTGAGAAGTTCCTGACACATGAAACAACCTCATAGTATCTTCTGAAAACCACAGTTATGCCATTTGCAAGGAAAATAGAGGAAGCCCTTGAGAAGCAAGCTCTCCTTCTGTCTGCTCCCCTCCTCCCAAAGTGCTTTTAATAACAGCGTTAAAGGCAACTCCATTATTTTTGATAGGCCATTTCCCAGAGGCATGAATATCTGCTGTTTCTGAGGATAGTTTGAGTCAAGCTCCCAAAGCTTTAAAGCTTCAGTGGTCAGGCCACGGGACGTGTAGAAAAACTATCCTGAGGTGCATAAAAACAGACTTTTATACATTCACACAGGATGTGCAATGCAATCTTGCAGTTTTATGTTGTTAATGTGATTATCACAGCAGACAGAAGCTAGAACTATTGGATGTGATGTGTGTTCTGTATAGTTCTGTGAAAATACCATCCTAATCCCGGGTGGCCATTTACTGTACACAGAAACTGAATATGTACTGTGTCTATTCCCTGTTATAATTACTTTTTAGGGGAAATTATGAAGAAAAACAGAAAATTAGACTACCATAAATGGGACTTAAAGTTGTAAATCTGTGAAGGTGATTTCAAGATGTATTTAAGATTGCAGGAGTATTCGTGTTATTGTGTCTATTTTAGGATACAAGGTCCAAATTTGCCAGAAGTATCTTTGAAATCACTGTTCATTTTCTCAGGTTCAGTCTTACCTTTGTGTTCAGTTTTACCTTTGTGCCGCTATCCTTGATGATGTCATGCCTGTGCCCTGGGGGCTAAGGGTCTTCACCTAATATTGTGAATTTTTAATGACATGGTGGAATTGAGAAGAAGGGACTGTTATCATGAACACTACCAGAAGTGGATTCCAAGTGTGGTGGTTGATAACAGAATGCCTCTGTAAGTGGGCTTGGCTTGAGTGGGCATCTGTGGTCACAGGCCTAGGACATCACTACCCCAGTGTGTGAGTGGAAGACCACTTCCATTGTCAGTTTTGATAGTAAAATACAAAGCAGGGGAGTCAAAGGTCACAAAGAGGTAAGAATTTCTCTCTCTTTTGTTGTTTCTAGGTATAGATGGTCAATTAAAGAGTGAGAATGAGGCACTTCTCTTTGTTGCCTGCCTGCCTTTTGTACCGTTGTGTCCCTTCATGCCTGTGATTGCAGTCCAGTCTCTAACGTGACCGTGTGTCCGTCTCCTTCCAGGGTAAGAAGAAGAAGAGGAAGAGAGAGAAGCTCCAGGAGTCGACGTCAGGTAGGCATACCATGTGACCTCCCAGCCCGCTCTCCTGCGTGCGACAAACACCTTCTAAAGCAGTATCTTCTGCACCTGTAACCCGTGGTTTTCTAAACTCTGCTTTCCTTCCTGACAGTCTTTAAAAATGTCTAAAAGACCTTTCTTTTAAATGTGACTGTGTGAAGGTACGTCTGAGCGCTCCTTCCCCAAACCCCGTCCCCAGAATCTTGGTGGTTGACTGCGGTGGCCTGTGTCTCGTTGTTGCTGTCGTTGTCTCTGTCCTGATACTTCTGCTGAGCTTCTGTCTCCACAGCCCCTTACAGTGACAGCGTCTGTTCTGATTGTGTAGTACACTACCTTATGTGTCCCTGAGAATCTTTTCTGTGGTTTGGGTTTTCTGAAATTACAAAACATGACAACAGGTTTTATCTTTCCTGGACGTTAATTCAAGGCATCAACCAGTGAGGTCCTGTTTATTACTTTTTCTTTCGTTAAAAGGAAGGCCACTACTTGTACTGCACAAATAAAAATGGCTGGTATAAGAACCATAAAAAGTAAAGCAAACAAGTCCACATGATGTTATAGCTACTACGTATTTGGAATGTACAAAAAGCTCTTCAATAAAAATTTGTTAAAGACACAATTTTCTGCAGGTACAGGTCCAAGAATGACAGCTGCCTACATCTGAAACATGGTAAGAACGATTCTCTGGTCCTCCTGCTGACGTTAGTTATAAACAGAGGCAACTTGCTTGTGAATCTCCTTGCTCGCGCTGATGCATTCAACACTGCTCCTTTAAAGAGGAAACTCCATCAAAATCCAATTAGTGCTTTTAAAAATCGGATGGTTTTTATACCGGCTATGTTATTGTAATATAGTATGTGTTTCTCTCTTCTTTTCTTCCTTCCCCTCTTGCCCCTTTAATCTTTCTTCTTTCCCTTTCTCCTAACTCTTCTCAGCTGTTCCTTACTGACCAGTGGCAAATCTGCCTGCAGAAGGAAAACAACAACAAAACCACCAAGGCCTCTTACTCTGCAAGCCCAGGGCTGAGTGTGAGGTGCCCAGACCCATTCCAGCCCAGGACTTAGAAGGGCTTGCTCTAGAGACTTCTTTTCAGTGGAGATGATATGTAGATACTTAAAAGTAATCTACTTCTAGTGAGAAAGAGGGGCTTTATGTATTTTTTCTATTATTTAAAAATATGGCATGGAGAATTGATTAACTGTATTCTGCAATCAGGCTCTTTTCTTTACTGGTGAGCATTGCTGGATCCCAGTCAAGTATTCATAGGTGATGTTTAGTTGTTGTTGTTTAACTGTAGTGACCATAATTTTGACCAACTGGCCACCAGCCCTGGTGGGAACCTGGCTTTGTAAGTTGACTTAGTTGTGCTGAGCTTTGACTTCACATACATTGACATATTTTCCAGTGACAACCTGTTCCCTAAGGAGCTACCTTCGATTCTGCTCCCTCTCCAGCTAGCCCACATCCAGGTTCCATCGGGTCTGTCCTCATGGCCTGTGTTGGTTGAGTCCTTCCTCTCATCATGGCCCCAGCCCCCACTTTACTGTCTGTCTGGATTATTGGAATAGCCTTTGGATAATTTTCCCACCTCCAGCTTCTTTTCTGCCAATCGAGCCTCCATGTTGCTCCCAGAGGGATTTGCTAAAATACAAATCGATTGTGCCACCTCCCAACTTGAGAACGGTCAGTGCTTTTTGTTGTCTGGAAGATAAAGTGCAAACCAGCTAGTGTGGTTCTTTCTACCTGTATCCTCTCTTGGCCTCTCCCTTTGGTCTCTCTTCCTTGCCTCCATCCTAGCCATCAAGAGTCCTGGGCTCAGTCCAAACAAGATTATTAGCAGTTCCCCCCACATACTGCCGCTGCCGCATATGCTGTCCCTTGCTTGCAAAGCTCGCTTCCTCTGCCGAGGAAGGACGGGTGGGTCTGCAGTGTTTCTGAGGAGAGACCAGTAACCTGCAGATCATTGGGTTCTTGGCTAGAACACATGACCCCTGCTTACTACTCTAGAACTCCATTTTGGTGCTGCAATTTCAATGGACTTTCCCAGAGAAGCTTGTAGACATTTTGGTACCAGATAGATAGGAATTTCTAATCAGCTGTTTGCCTGGGCGGTCTCCTTGAGCTATTCACTATCCACTTTCCTCAACTGTGAAACGGGAGTAACACCCACCGCCGACGGTTGTTCATGTATCTTATATGCCTGCCTTCTTCCCTCCATTGCTCACTGAGACCTAACCCAGTTGCCCTCTCCTCTGTGAAACGTTCCTGATCTTGAGTCAGAATCCCCGGGTTCTTCAAAATGCCATCATTATAGTTTCATGATATCAAAACTCTTCTAAGCTGAGGGGCAGGCTTTTCTCGGAAAAGAGGATCTTCCCTTCATACAGATGACCAAATAAGATACCTGAAAACTGGTATCACAGACGATGTCCATGTTTAATTCCATTTAGTGGCTATTAATGGAGGACCTCTTCTGATCTGGCTTCCCAGCTGGGACATTAGGGACCCAGAGGGGACAGTTCCAGGCCCTGTGTCATAGTAGAGGTAATTCTAGTAGCAAGCATGTACCCATGCTTTTTGTATTTGATTTTTGCATTCTTTTTTAAAAGAATGTTGTCCTTTTAATTACTGAACACTTAGGTATGGGCAGCAGCCGTTCCATGCTCTGCTTCTCAGTGGACAACCCTCCCAAGTACAGTGTCCTGAGGACCTGTGGTCACTCCAAAATCTTTAACGCTATTTCTGTTAAAAATCATGCAGAAGCAGGTTTCTATACTTCAGAGTTTGGTATTTGGTTTTGTGTCCTTAATCAATATTATGTAGTATTTTAGACAAGATTAGGCAAAGTATATTTTGTCCTGTAGTGTATCTCAGACATCTTTTAATGTCACAGCTGGCACTGTGCTTTCTTGCCACTTATTTTTTTCTAGAAGTGAAGGTGCTCCTTCTACCCTGTCCCTGAAAGACAAGGTACCTCCCCTGTGCACCCCACCTCTGCCCCAGTCTCAGCAGCTGCTTTGGCTTGTTGGTGTCCTTCACATTATCAGAGTCTGTAGTGTTTCTCTTGCTGCCGTTGCTGGGCTGATCCTGCAGCTTTTGAAGTCACTGGCCTCCTTTCAGAGAGCAACACTGCCAGCCATTTGATAAGAACTGCAGGGAGGAGCTCCTGATTTGCATTCATAAAAATTTTAGTAAATTAGGAATGATACTGTTCCTGCCATCGCCCCTCCCCTTTGTTCTGGGAATTCAGAACTTCTCTACATAAGGTAGTTGACTTGTTTCCTCAGTGGTCAGCACTTAGCGAGCACCTAACAGATGACAGACAGCGTCGTAAGACCTGGAAGATAGTGCTGAGCGAGGCTCTCGTAGTGCTTACATGGCTGAGGGCAGTTACTGCATTAACAGGACAGTATGAGCACGGTCATAAAAATAAAACAGGGACTGACTTGGGGGTCTGCTTTAGGTGGGGTGGTCAGGAAAGGCCCTTCTGAGAAGGTGATAGCTGGTTATCCCTGAAAAATGGAGGGTATTGTATATGCGGTTCTGGAATAGAGCAATGGCAGAAATGAAAGACGTGGGAGCCGAGCATTGCACTGTGGAAAGGGCTTAGACTGGGAACGAGGCCACCCAGGCTCTGGGATGCCCCTCCCACCCTCCCCAACCACGTGAGGCCTGGGGGTAAGTAAGTCCTTTAAAGCCGGTAGACAGGTCTTCCTCCCTGGGTCCTGAGGCCTCTGAGCTCCCCGATATCTGCTTGCCTCCCAGCTGCCAGGTCTGTTTAGCTCTGCCATGGTCTGCACTGCCTCCCAGTGTCATCGAAGTGACTTGGGTCTCTTGTATTTACTGATTTGTAGTCCTTGTTCTCTGAGTGGTTCTGTCAAAGCAGCAGTCTGGTCTGGAAAACGACATGTAGACAGTGTGGCTGTTTTTCAGTTCTGTGTAGGTCACCTCCTGCCTACCCCCCACCCTCCCCAGCACGGGCGCCTCAGAGCACTGCCTCTAGTTTGGGGGTTGGATTCCCCACTAACATGAGCCTCTGGTGCCTCGTTTGCCAGACTATAGCCACACAAGTGCTGGCTTCCCAGTCGGAACAAGCCAAGCCCAGATCAGATGTTCGATTAGAGCTAATCCCGCCAACAGTGGGGAGTTAAATCTCCCAAGACTGGTTTTGGGTCTGGAGGGAAGTTGCTGAGCATTAGCTAAGTCTCCTCCTCCATGAGGCAGAGCTGCTGGAACCTCATGCCCAGGAGGGGAATGTCCTGTGACTCCGACATGCAGAGATTTTGAGAGAGGGTTTCTTTCTCTAGCTACACAATGAAACTTAACATTATCTTGGTGTCCTGCTGCATTAGCTCTTTGAGCTCAGGTGGCCACGCGTGTCTCACCAAGGCTAGAGAATTCTCATTCTTCTGAACTAGTGCAGGACTAGTCACAGTAAGGAAAACACCCCCCACTTAATAAGGAAAGGCTCTCCTCAGTGAACAGAAACACACTCCCCAAAATTTGCATTTCTCTTCTTAAAAGATACATGTTTCATCTGATGCTTTCATTTTCTGGTGGGAAATATCACTGTAGGTGCCCCATGACAGCCTGACGTAGAAACTAGCCCTTGAGTAGTTCCTCATACACCCAGCATGTCCCTGTATTTCCATGTGTTTGTACTTCCAGGCTTTATAAACACACCCACTCTGGTGAAATCCAGTTGAAACAAATGAGTATCAACCTAGTCTCAGTGCTCTTCAACAACTTTTAGGATAATTGGAAGTGGGCTCCATGAATGACATTCTTCCAGGTTAGAGGTTAGACATTCCCAAGCTGTGTAGTCTTTCAAGGAAGCCAGATTCATCCTTATCTTTTAGGACTAACTTGTCACTTGTCAGAATGCTGGAAGCCCAGGGCTCTGGGGAAGGGGTCTGCACACATTCTCTGTGTCCACCTGGAAGGCCACTATTGTAAACACCATCACTTCTTCGTTCTTCAAACATCGCGAGGACCACTGGCAAGGCAGGGACTGCACTAGGCAGTGGGGATACTTGCTAAATGGACTCTCTCCATGGACTCTCCCTGGAGGAGCTTTCAATTTAAGAAGGTAAAGACCTAAAAATAGGTAATTATAAAAACATTTTATGCTATAAAGGAGAGGGATGCCTTATGCTAAAACAGAGTAAGTATCTAAATCAGAGTGAGTCAAGGAAGGCTTCCTGGAGTAAGTAACTGTTGAGCTGTCTGGTCATGAGAGGAATTCTTGGGTTTGACAGAACAGTGATCGCATTGCCGGGAGTTTCCAGTGTTTCCATACAAGTTTATTTGGAGAACGTTAACATCTCAAGAGTTTGTCGAAGTCCGAGATCCTCATCAAATACTGAACTTCCCTTTCTTCCTGACTTAGTCAATATTCCTAAGGCGTTAAAGAACAAAGAATTTGCATTTTTGAAAAGCTGGAGAGAACTGTCACTCCCAAGTTTACCAACTTAAAAACCTAAATGGCTTATTAACATTTACTTTAACAAAACAAATACAAACAGCCCATCTTAAAATCACATAGACTGAAAAGATATTTTTATGATACCTCAGCATACTTGATTATATAACATCAGTGAGCTAGCTGAAGAGAAAGAACCAGCTATCTAGAATAGAAACACACAGAGATACACACAGGCACCCATTGCAAAAACATAGCTTTTTGACTTTGGTGTAATCTCTACCTTGAATAATTGACAAACTGAGAAAACTCTGTTTTTTACTTCTGCCTTGTATCCCTGGGGCCAAGCGGTGTGTGGGAGAGGTAGTTTCTAGTGCCGTAGACAATGCAGCAGTTGACTGTGCAGTGCTTGGATTTACGTCTTCTAAAAACTCTAACTTTCCATTGGCGGGTGATGTTGGGGAGCCTGGTGAGCTGTTAATGGAGGCCGGGGGACCTGGGGCCGCAGGGGCTTACATAGCCTCCCTACAGAGCTCAGCGTAGGGCTGGAGGCCCCTTCAGGACTGGCCATGGGGCTGAGGCCTGAAAGTCTTCCAGAGCCTGTGCCTTCCTGGAGTCAGGGAGCAGTCTGTGTTTAGTGGTCTTGTTGAGAAAAAGTTTTTGATGCTTGCCCTGGTGAGTTTGCCACTTCTGCCTCATCTTTGCTCTGAGTTCTGTGCCCCAAGAGCAGTTGTAGTCATTAGGTTATCAGTAAGCCTCCAGGAATTTTTCTGGTTGACCCGTCAGTTAGAAAGCAAAGTCAAGCCCTTACAAAATAAGAAGGTCAGAAACAGAGGAATCTTAGCCTCGTCCAGTCTCAAAGTAAAAATTAAGGCTTTGAAAATGGGAAAGTGAAAAAAATGACACCCTGCCTTCCATTTTTCATCTTTTTGTCACGTGCTTGGCACTAAGTCTGTTGAGCACTTAGAATTGTCACTGAACAAGCAGGAGACATGCTAGGGGCTCTGAGGAAGTTAGCCAAAGGCCTGGAGTCGAGGGGCCATCAGATGGAGAGGACCCCGTAGGACAGAGCAGCAGTGGCGGGCATGGCTGTGCTGCCTCCATTGGGCGCCAGGTGACACCCTGCTCACATGGGCCCAACGCTCGCCTGCAGCAGGCCCGCCTGGTGAGGGGCAGCAGGGGAGAGCAGAGAGGAGCCTCCTGCCTGGTATCTTGCCAAGTGGCTGCTGGTATGACATTTGATGTGCCATCTGTCATGTCATGGTTGGCAGGCTGCTCTTCTAGAAGATGGAGATCTTGGCGGCCTGGAGAGGCTCCCGAATGACGCCTTCTCTGTCTGAGGCAGCAGCCTTCTTGTGACTTCCTTCCTTGTATGTTTGTCCACAGATTCCTGCTAAACTTGTCACAAGTTCATAGAAACCTTGTAGAGGAGTCACAAGGCAATGGCACTTGATTACAATGTCTCTTACTAGGAACTCTGTAATAAGAACATTCAGGAAGGAAAATCCAGACGTCTGGCAGGAAGGGCAGGCTTGGGCACACTGTCCTGAAGGGAGAGGTGGCCGCATCACGACACTGTGTGGCTGGACTCTGCTGTGTGGAATGTAGGTTTTCCAATTCTGACCATTCTCTAGGACACTTTATACTGACTCATACAATGGAAGCCTTTGATTGCAAGAAGAGACAGTCCATGTTGGAGTAAGGAGAATGGGGAAGTCCACTGCAAGGATGCAGGAGCATCTTGTGGGAGCCAAGACAGCAGTGCACATGGCCCAGGGAGAGGACTAGAAGAGGGCCTATTCTTACATCTGTCCCCCAGAATTGCTTCCTCCTCCCTTCTGTAGATTGACTTCCTCAGTTCTTTGATCCACATGTCCAGAACTCCCAAGCTTTCACATTGTTAGCATCCGTGTCCCAAAGAGATGATTCAAATTCCAGGGAAGGGACTCCGCTAAGCCCAGCATGGGTCACACTTCGGCCTTAACCCATCATCAGCTCTAGCCACAGGGGACAGTCACATTGGGGCACATCACTCTCATCATGGCTGTGCTGGAGTTGGGACAGTCCAGAGGGGAGTTAAGCAGCAACCCCACATATGTCTGCTACCGCTCACCAGGAAGCGGCTGGCTGGGATCTGCCAGAGCAGCGGACAGGGTGATCGTCTCTTGCCAACCCTGCCCAAGCGAAGGCACAGGTGAGAGCTTTTAAAAATCTCTCCTGTGTTGCAGCATCCTTTCTGTTTCCTTTCCCCTCTTTCATGGTCAGGAGAGCTAGAATTGTGTTTAAGTTGCCTGGGGAAACAAACAGGGAACAGGACCCTCGGCTACCAAGGTTGGTCACGTGCCATTAACAAATAATAGGAGAGGGAGAGGCTCCTTTAAACCCTCTTGGGACATGTAATATTTAGTATTGTTCATGAAAGAGCATGCAATTGAATTAAGATCAATGCACTTAAGAATAGTTTATAGAACAAGAAAATTATTTTGGACAAATTTGGTTTAAAAAGAATGGTTTTCTCAATGAGCCATCTGGAACTGTTGAGGAAATGAGCCCTTCTGGGTAATGGTTTCCCAGAGAACTCTGGGTTTACTACTTTAAGTATGAAAACATGTAATTTGTTTAACTCTTGAGTTCAACCTCGATCTCTTTCAACAGAGTACATGAAAATTAAGTATTTCTTAATACTTTCTGCTGTTATTTTACAGAGCACATAGTGTATGCTAACATGGAGTGGGTGCTGTTTGCCGCTATGCTAAGTGATTGCAAGTAAGGTGGGATTTTAAGAAATCTGCTCTTCATAATTTATGTGTCTTAGTCATGGGGGACTCTGTGCTCCCCTAAAGTAATAAGTTCTTCTGGTCTGTCATGTAGATTCAGGAACAAGGAAAAGAAGCTTATTTGAATGATTTGTGGGTTAAAAGTAGATGGGCTCTGAGTTGGGATATGGAGGACCCTCTTGCAAGGAAAGGTAAAGTGTGCTGGGTTTGTGCCTGAATTTTGCGATAGCACCATGACAGCTTAAGGCTTTTTTTTTTTTTTTTTTGCTTACTTTCCTCAACTGTCTTCTGTAGGACTGAGGCTGCCAGCTAACTGAGATCCGTATGAGTGAGGGGGACCCTGCTTTACAACATCCGTGAGCTTGGTTCTTTTTGGCAGAAAGAGTGGAAAATGAGAGCATTTCAGTGGGACAATACTGCTCACCTTTTTGCTTAAGTTTTAATTCATACTAACCTGACACTTTCTAAAATTTTAGGTATGTTCTTTGAGAATATAACAAATTTTTGCTGCCCTTTTGGGATTACTTTTCTCAATTACTGTGTTGCTGGAGATATTTTATATTTCCCTAAGAGACATTTTACAGAACTCTTCTATCGGTCTTAATTTTCCACCCGAAGTTCTATAAATAGTACGAATCTTGCATATTACCTCAAACATGTTGAGGTTGGGAGCCTCAGGAATAGAACGGACATTTCTGGACCACATTCTGTGTCCCGGGTGCTCTGAGAGTTGCCCCTGCTTGGGGTCCCTCGTGCCACTCTTGGGCCAGCCCTGGGCAGGGGAGACCTCGGGCCTGCAGGCTGGTGAGCAAACCCCAGGGACGGGGGCAGGGCCCCACGGCCGCCATGCAGCAGGGTCGGGCTCCAGCCTGGGTCGGTCGGTCTCTGCCCCCCAGTCTCCACCTGCTGCAGTAACGAACCTTTATTATGTCCTGCAGATGCCAAACACTTGCCCGCTCACCACATACACGACCTCCTTTATGAAGGGGGAGCTTATGGTTTCCGTTATGCAGATGAGGAAACTGGTAGGTTCTGGTAACTTACCTGAGATGACAGGGTAGTACGCTGTAGCCGGTGTTCAGACCCAGCCCAGGGCTGTCCTCTGAGCTCTGCCCAGAGCCCACAGCACACTGGTGCCTCTCCAGGCCCCTGTGCTGAGACACCTGAGTACATGCACACACTCACAGGTGTTTAACAGGGAAATCTGGGTCTGAAAAGAAAAAAAACAGGGATGTGCTGATTCTGTTGCTTCATGTTTAGAAAATGAAGTTGGCATCTTTGGTAGGGGAAGACGTACAGAGAAATGTGAATTGGATAAAGAAGTTGGAGGTGGGAGGATAAGCTGTGTCTACCTAGTTATTGTCTTCCTCAAGCAGTTCAATTTATAGACCTAAAATGAAGTTTTGAGGCTCTCTTATTCCACCCTTTATTTGAGAAGATCTCTGTGTTGTTTCCAGAAGCAGCAAGGCTCTGGAGGACCTGCCCTGGGAGGCACAGCCCCGTGATCTGTGTGCTCACAGAGCAGGCACAACAGAAACGATCGCAGCAGCTAGAGATCTTCCCCCAGAGAAGTTAGTAATGGTTCCGGGCCTGCCTCAGGGTCCTCTCAACACTGCAAAGTCTGCTTTCGCTGACGATTCACTTTGAATAACCCGTGCAGCCGGAAGGAATGGCAACTGCATGGATCCAGTACCCCTGCCTCCGTCTGTAGAACATGGACCCAAGCACAGGGCCCAAAGACACATCCTCGTGCTGCTCCCCTCCTCCCACCCCTTCCTCCCAGTTCTGGGGATCCACCCGCGTCCAAGCCCGTGGCTCGCGGGCTGACTGGTCTCCCCGGCTGGGACTCCGGCTGACTCAGCTGCAGAAAGGAGATCTGTGCCAGCCTTCCTCACCATGTATTATCATTTTTCCCTTTTTCCAAAATCCGAGCAGTGTTCACCTACAAGGAGCTGGAGTTGGTTTTTATAGGTTATACTTCCATCTTAGAGGAGAATTTAAATTTCAGAGTTAACGTCTTATGCCCTTTGTTCTCGTTAGCATCCTGCTTTCTAGCAGACTGTAACATCTTGGGCCGGGCAGTGAGCTCAGTGCACACCACCTCCGCCGAGCTGTGGACTGGGGCCAGACGGGTGGTTGGAAGGTAGGCAGGAGAGAAGAAAGTGAATGATAATTTAGCTCCAGGATACTGTGCAGAAGCCATATATTTAGGGCTCAAGAGCGAATGCTGCCGCCCAGAGGTTGGGTGACCTTAGGCCAGTTTGTTCAACCTCACACAGCGCCCCATTTCCCGATCTGTAAATGGGAAAGAATTCAGGGAGCCATCATGATGACAGGATGCCGTGCACACCGGGTACGTGTCCTGGTGTCTGGCACATCAGGACTCAGCGGACACTGTTTTCCTTCCTTCTCCCTCACCAGCGTGCTCACAAGGCCATCCCTAAGTCACAAGGAAAGCCATGAGGCTCTGACCCCCGTGGACCCAGGAGGCCTGGGTTCTCTCCAGGGGCCACCTTGGACCGATCATTTAATGACCACGTGCCTCAGTGTCCTCCGCGATGCTAGGGCGGGTCACACTGGGTCCTGTGGCAGCCTGCTCTAGCCCTTCACGCCACTCTCCTTCAGAGACACGGCATTGCGCAACAGGAGAGTGAGTTCACGTCCTGAAATAACAGGTTTCTGTCAGTTTGCCCCTGGGCCAGGTACCAGGACTTAGGCAGTTGGCACAAGGTGTGAGGCGTGCTGCTCTAAGGCGGTTTTTGCAATTAAAATCTGCCTCTGTTCACCTCTTGCAAAACTTCTCTCTGCTACTCTCCCCTCGAATTTCAGGTAATAACTAAAAACATTTTAAAGTTCTTCCTCTTTACTAGTAACATTTGGGAGGCGGGGAGAAGGATCTATAATTCCAGCCCATCTTTTTGGGATCCTCAGCATTTCTGAACAAGGAAATGATATCACCTAAGTCATGGGGCTGGGGGCCGGTCTTCCCCTGTGGTTCCTACAGGCCGGCTCTGCTGCCCCCAGCTTGGCCCCGACAGCTTGAGCTGACCCTCCTCTCCTCCGCCTCATCCTTACTAAAGGGCTTTGTTTCCTTGGCCCCTGCTGCAGGGGGACAGCCTGGGGCAGGGGGCTGGGCTGTGGACCCCAAGGAGCGGGCTGGTGAAGCACTCATCTTCCAACAGCACCTCATGTTGGAGCTTACAGAGAAGGAATCTCCCTTCTTTCCCTGCTTTTGCATCAAGGCCTGGACATTGCTAAAGCCTCAGAGTTAGTGCTGTTTATCGCCCAGAAATCGAGCTACTCAGGCAGTCTTCCTTAGCCACCCCTTGACCACTCGGGCTCTCCCCATTTGAGTTCCAGTTTCCATTTGGTTGGTGGCCTCTTTTTGTCAAGATTGGAGTTTGGTCCAGGAGAACTTCAGAGGTTTTAGCTGGCCGGTGGGGGTGGGTGGCAGAGGGGGCTGTCGTGTGCCGTCTCCAAACCCTCGAGGACTGGCCCGTGCAGGGACTCCGGCCGAGCCCAAGCCTTAACATCTGTACGATGAGCCCTGCTGCGCCGCCTTTGAAGCAGGAGCGTAATTGCCAGCTTTGATGGCACCGACTTCACTGGTGGGTTGGGCTGCGCTGGGGCTCGCCTGGCCCGGCCCAGCCACAGCCCCCCACTGAAGCCTTAGATGTGGGAAGTCTCCAGTCTCCGGAACCTCATGCCTGTGGTTTCTTGAAAAGAATCTTGATTTGACCTGTTTTATATCTATAGAGCAACTCTGTAAGGCCCCCGCGTCTCCCCTTCGGAGGTAAGACTTGGTCTGCCCCGATGGTCCTGCATCTTAAAAGAAGCAACCACATTTGGTCGGTCTTGTTTGACAGCAAAGACAAATTCTTGTCCAATTTATTTTAGTACTAGTTATGCTATTAGGAGGATCAGTAAGAGGACACTGAAATAATGAAATAACAGTGGGAAGTTAGGAGGCTGTAGAAAGAAACGGCTTTATTAGGAGATGTTGAGATTCTTCCCAGGGAAGCACATGGCCACTCTGGACAGCCCAGTTTGTCTTAGTAATCATGTGAGTGTGCTCAGCTCCAGAAAGGGAGAGGGCAAGGCCCTGCGGGTGGGGTGGGCAGGGGAAGGCCAGGACGGCATGGGGGGCTGGAAGTGTGCGGTACTGTCCCAGATGGTGCGGCCTCCTTGAGCGGGGGTGGGGAGGTGGGCACGGTCCTCAGCCTGAGGCTGGGGCCGGGCTGGATCCCGGCAGAGGGACATCCCGTCTCCTTCAGCACGAAGTCCGTTCTTATCACCCCACTTGGCCCCAGCTGCTGGCGGCTCCTAGCCCAGGCCTGTAAGGCCGTTCCTCATCTGGAACAGCAGCGTGAGCCAAACCTTTGAAAATCTGTGCTGCAAAAGCACATGTGAAATAGGGGTCTGCGGGCTGCCTTCCCCGTGGGTCCAGGCTTTGCTCCTTTATCCTTGGAAAGGTAGGGTCCTTTTTGGCTCTTTGATTCTCCTGTGTGCAGGCTCTGTACCCTGCTGAAATTTCAGACCCCACAGGGCTGTAGCAGGTGCTGGCCTGCTAAACGGGGAAAGGCTAGTTCGACAGGAGAATGGGAACTGGAATGGGCATTGCAGGCAGGCCTCCACAGTCACCAACATTCTGTGGCTGATTTGCTCCCGTTTTGTGTTTTTCAGTGGAAGCCTATGTACATACATCATTTCTTCACAGTTTCCATCTGTCCTCTTGAGGGACAGTGTTGACAGTAGTTGCATTAATGATAAGAGCAGCTTCCAGGTCGCTGGAGTGCCGGTGGCCCTAACACTGCTCAGCCCTCCAGGGGTTCCGTGCATTCCATGTCCCTGTGCACACAGGCACACGCATGTGGAACCAAAGCAAAGTCTCTGTTAAGTAAGACTTACCCTCTAATGTAGTCCAAGGACTTAGGGCTACCATAGGGCTAGCCATTTTAGCCATCACCCAGTCAACAAAGTGGACTAACTCTTAAGTGCAGAGATCTTAAGACATGTACTGTATACCACAGAGGCCAAAGGCCTGTGCACATACACACTAACAGCATCTCATTTGTTCCTTCTTGAGGTGGAAAACGAAGCTCATTCCCAACGTGCAAGGCCAAGGCAGCGACCCCGGGACCTCTGCTGGAGATGGAAGCTTGTTGAAAACCCAGACTGTCTCCAGGGCTTGTCCAGTCGACCCCAGTGGAGAATTGACACCACCTTCACCCTGAGGTCAATGCTAGAGACGCTGTTCCATAAAGACAATCACTGCCAAACCCCCTTTCATCTTCTGCAAGAGCCAAGTTCCAAAATAAAGCATAAAAGGTTTCCTAAACGAGAAGTACAGAGCCCCCGTGAATGCTAGCAGGGCCAAGCAGCTGCCCTCCCTCCTCTCCGCGTGCACTTCCCAGAGCGTCTTGCGTCCATACCTGTAAACCTTTTGGCAAGGACAGTAACTTGGCTACATCCGCCTGCCAGGAGCGACTGGAGCCGGCAGCCAGCACATCCATCACAGTGTCTCAGTGGGGGACTTTGTGGAAGAATTCCCTCTTTGTTTCCGTCTTCATTTTACCCCCCATCCTCCTTTCTCCTAAAGCTTTTATTTAACAGTGCAAAAGGATTCATTTTGTGTTTGCTTTTTTTTTAACTTGAATTTTTAAAAAATTTTTCACTTTTTAGTTTAAACTTTCTTGTTGTATATTTTGCTAGCTATGAGCTTTTGAGTAAAATTCAAAGATCTGGAAAAGTCTGAAATAAAAAATGAAAAGAAGCCACCCTTTTCTGAGCGGTATCTTGTCAGACAAGTGGATTCTCTGTGAATTACTTGTAACAGTGGCCTCTCCGTCCTTGTAAGGTGTTTGATAGAGCTAAGTACACGGAACAGCCAAACCCACCCTGTCAGTAGCAGTGGGCAGTCCTAGTTCATTTTCTTTTTCTTCTGATCACCTTTGTTTAATGGTAAACCTTAACCGATACTTTCAGCAGGCCGGTTTGCAGTGAATTTTCATTTCTTTCCTTTTCACCCCCTTGTTGTAAAAAGCCCAGCACTTGAATTGTTATTACTTTAAATGTTCTGTATTTGTATCTGTTTTTATTAGCCAATTAGTGGGATTTTATGCCAGTTGTTAAAATGAGCATTGATGTACCCATTTTTTTTTTTAAATAACAAGGCACAGCCTTTGCCCCAAACTGCCATCTAACGTTTGTCATTCCAGTTTGAGTTAACGTGCTGAGCATTTTTTAAAAGAAGCTTTGTAATAAAACATTTTAAAACAACATGTCCTTTCCTTAAAGAGTGAAGTTCCTTGACACTCCAGAGCTGGTGGTGACGAACCGCATTTGCGGGCCAGGCCCAAGCTGGCTCTTCCACACCCAAGGGGTGCCGCCGCGCAGCCTTCTCCCAGGGCAGGCCGACCCCTGCTGTGGGAGGGCACCTTCCCCTTTCCCCAGGACAAGCAGTCCTCACAGGTATAGACCTAGAAGGGGGCCAGTGGAAAGACGATGGTCACCAGGATGCAGACAGGAGTGAGTTTCTTCTTCCCTGAATACCGCAGACCAGCCTCATGGGCTCCAGCCGTCAGCAAGTGCACAGGTCATTTTCCATCATCAGAGCTCACCTCTTCTCAAAACAGGGCTCCCCCAAAGCAAGGGGTCCTGTGCTGAAGGTAGGTTTTAACTCCCACTGATCTCCCAAAAGTCAACATTATCCCAGTTTTCAGTTTCTATTCTATAATTTTCTCTTAAGCTTTTATTAGGCTAGCATATGAATCAGCTGATTTAGCAAAAACTATAAAGTTTAAAACCAGTATCTCATGGGTTGCCATATCTTGAACTAGTTTGGGAACCACCGATACCCTGGTCTAACTTAAATCTCTTGCTGAAAGTGTCGTCGGTTTCCCTTTCCCAGGCTCTGGTACAGCTGGGGAACAGGTGGCAGCCACACTTGTACTAACCCTCCACGGACTGTACTTGAAGATTGCCATTAAATCACCCCTCCAATTTCTATTCTCCAGGCTAAGTGATCCCAACTCCTTGAACCTTTCATCATCAGTCCTTTAATCATTTTCATTACTATCCTCTGGAACCTCTCCAATTCCTCATCATTTAGTCCTGAACTTGAACCAGGGGAAACTCCATTATGTTCAGGAGACCTACTTGTTAGAATGGTTTCATATTCATTTGAAAATCATCTGACTCTTCTTAATAACACGAACCAAACAGTCTAATGCTGCCATTCAAGCTCCTTCTGGGAGTTAACTAGAAAATCTAAACAAAATGGTGTAGGAGGTGATGCTTAAGGGTTACTTTTGGGGAGGGGGGTGAGTAGAAAAAACTTACACCAACACAATGATTGGCTCCCCCTGGATCTTAGAAGGAAACTAAATTAGTAATAGTCTCTTAAAAAAAAAAATTGTTCACCAAGTATGAGCACGGACGCGAAGCTGAAAATGGAACACCACCAAAGCCCCCTCAAGTCCTCTCTCCTTCCGTGGTTCATCTACATTTTTATGACCTAAAACAGTAAACAGGGGCGCCTGGGTGGCTCAGTGGGGTGAGCCCCTGCCTTGGGCTCAGGTCATGATCCCAGGGTCCTGGGATCGAGCCCCATATCGGGCTCTCTGCTCAGCAGGGAGCCTGTCCCCCTCCCCCCCACCCGCCTCTCTCTCTGCCTGCCTCTCTGCCTACTTGTGATCTCTGTCAAATAAATAAAATCTTAAAAACAAAAAAACAGTATGGGGCGCCTGGGTGGCTCAGTGGGTTAAGCCTCTGCCTTCGGCTCAGGTCATGATCGCAAGGTCCTGGGATCAAGTCCCGCATCAGGCTCTCTGCTTGGCAGGGAGCCTGCTTCCTCCTCTCTCTCTGCCTGCCTCTCTGCCTACTTGTGATCTCTGTCAAATAAATAAATAAAATCTTAAAAAACAACAACAACAAAAAACAGTAAAAAATGCTGAAGAAATGGATCGTTTGGGGCTTTGAGTCATTCCTTCCACCAACTCGGTTCCCTTCTAGTTTTCTACATTCCTTCTAGAATAACCTGTTTCTCCCAGATATCCTTGATGTCAGAGCTCGGTGCTCATTCCTGGCCCACTCTACCAAAACCCTGCTTTCTGCAGGCAGCAGGGTGGGCAAGGAGAGCTAGGAGTCTCCGAGGGGTACGGCCCAAGGGAAGGCATCCTGGGGGCAGCTGTGGGCAGAGGGACGCACCACCGGCTCTGCCTCGTTTGATCTGGGAGTGATCTGGCTCCGTTCCCTGCAAGCTCAGAGATGAACTTTGTGCCAAGAGGAGGAGGATGGGTCAGCCTCTCTGGAAACACTGCCTTCCTCTGAGGTCACAGCTGGCATGCTGGTCCTTACGAAGGGGTGTTTTCCTCCTGGTTTTAGTGTGTGAAGTTGCTAAGGTTGCTGGCAACTACCTGTTGAGCTGTTTGAAGGGGCCTTTGAACTGTTTCATGACTACAGATGTCCCAAGTACAACAATTTTTTCCTCCAGAGTTTGGTCTCAGGCTGCGACAACATGGAAACCTCTAATCAAGGGCCTGTGAGCAGTAACAAGACGCCTGTGTGGCTTTCCTTTTAAAGGAGAAAAATCTGGAGGGAGTAATGCATGGTTCTGACAGAAAAGAGAAACTTAAATGTTCCACATGACATAGTAGTTGTTCTACAAATTACATTTACCACTTCTGCCACAGGATATTATCTTCCATACATAAAAACCTGGGGAATGTCAAGAGCTGCCCTGTGAAATTTAATTTCAGAGTTCTTATAAAGGGTTAATATCCAAACTATATAAAGAACTCCTACAACTCCATGGGGGTGGGGGACCACTCTGATTAAAAAAACAGGCAGAGTATCTGAACAGGCATTTTCCAAAGAAGACAAACAAATGACCAACAGGTCCATGACAAAGATGCTCTCTATCATTAGTCATCAGGGAAATGCAAATCAAACCACAAAGATACCACCTCCCACCTTGTGGAATGGCTGGTAACAAAAAGACAAGAAATCACATGTGGGAAGGATGTGGAGCCCTCATGCACTGTTGATAGGAATGTAAACGGGGGCGGACACTGTGGAAAACCATGTGGAAGTTCCTCAAAAAACTAAAAGAACTACCATATTGGACCCAGCAGTTCCATTTCTGGGTACTTACCCAAAGACAACCAAAACACTAATTCAAAAAAATACATGCACCCCCATATTCATTGCAGCACTCTTTACAGTCACCAAGATATGAAAGCAACCAGAATATCCACCGATGGAGAAATGCATAAAGAAAATAGGGTATAACATACACAATGGAATACTATTCAACCCTAAGACAAAATGAAATCCTAACATTTCCAACAACATGAGTAGAACCTGTGAGGGCATTATGCTACCTGACATAAGTCCACCAGAGACAAATACTGCATGATCTCACTTAGCTGTGGAATCTCAAAGAAAACCAAGAGCTTACAGATACAGAGGACAGATCAGGGGTTGCCTGAGGATGGGGAGGCAGGTAGATGGGGTGGTGGCAATAATGGGTGAAGAGTGTCAAAGGTACAAACTTCCAGTAATAAAATAAGGCTGGGACGGGGAGGACAGGGAGCCCAGGTGGCTCAGTCAGTAAAGCGTCTGGCTTGGGTCATGATCCCGGGGTCCTGAGATGGAGTCCCGCATCAGGCTCCCTGCTCAGCGGGGAGTCTGCTTCTCTCTCTCCCTCCACCTGCCGCTCCCCCTGCTTGTGCTAATAAATAAATTCTTTAAGTAAGTTCTGGGGATGCAATGTACAGCATGGTGACTGAAGTTAATAATACTGCAGTGCATATTTGAAAGTTGCTAAGAGAATCTTAAAAGTTCCCATAAAAGAAAACTTTTGCAACTATGGGGATCGTGATGTGAACTCAGCTTATGGCGATCACTTCACATTATCTACAAATATCAAATCACTATATTATACACACACCAATAATCTGTTTTATGTTAATTTCAAAAACGCCAGCTAAGTTCTAGGTATACATACATATGCAAAAATTTAAGCTGTTTTTTAGTAGAAACTGAATAGTTTGACTACAGCTGGGCATCTTTTTTTAATTTTATTTGACAGAAACACAGCAAGAGAGGGAACACAAACAGGGAGAGTGTGAGAGGGAGAAGCAGGCTTCCTGTGAGCAGGGAGCCCAACACGGGGCTCGATCCCAGAACCCTAGGATCATGACCCAAGCCGAAGGCAGACAATGACTGAGCCACCCAGGTGCCCCATACACATGAGCATCTTAATTGAAATAGAAAGATGTGATTCGAAATGTATTGTGGGCAAAAGAAGATCCTTGGCAGGTGGGCCACGGCTTAGCAGGTACCGTTTTGGAAGCAGCGGTTCCAAACTTGCACAGTGCTCTACTGGGAAGACCTGCATGACCTCGCTCCGCAACCAGGAGTTGTTGGAATGGAGAGCAGACGGGTGGGCGTGCAAGAGCTACTACTTGGAATAAACATTGCTGGCACAAATCAACCAAAGTGAACACTTTATGTGGTAGGTAATACAGAATTAATAACTTTTAGTCTGAGTTGAAGAACTCAAGTGAAAACTTGCTGTTGACTCACACTTGAGGAAATAATGCAAATGGTGGGTGTCATCAGTGGACCCGTGGGCGGCAGTAATGACCTGGTGTGAAAAAGCAATGATCGATGCGCCCATTGAAATACATTCTTCCCGAGCACCGGCCGATGGGCAAGACCCTAGAGAAAAGGTTTTCCACTAAGATTGTTCAGCATCTGCGAGTGTTCTCCTGTTCTCACGTACATGCATCCTCTCCCTGAGTGGTAATCTGGACTTTAAAAAACTTTAAAAGACTTTGAAAAAGTTCTTTTTTGCCCCTTCTGTTTGTTCTCAGATGTGAACACGCACAGATCTGTGTGATCATTTACATCAATGTCTGGGTCACTCCTCGTAACCTCCTCCAAGGAGTTAACGAAGGGAAATGGAGGACATGGTGACCATCAGGGGCCCCCTTAGGCAAAACACGGAGGTGGCAGCTCAAAGGTTGCCCTGAGAAGGGGTGTTTTAACTGGGGAAGTCCCTGTTGACAACTGCCAAGTGTTCCGGTAGCTTGAGGAGGTCAGCTGGGACTGCACCCAAGGCAAGGAAACAGGGTCTTCCACTAAGACAGCGGGGGCCCGGTGGGGAAAGCCTGGGCTTGGAGTCCCACAGAGGGGAACAGCGTCCCTTCCCAGTGCTGCTGGGTACTGCGCACTTGACCCCTGCGAACACACTTCTTCCTGGGCTGAACAGAGAGGTCACAGACCCCCACGGGCTACAGGGAACGGGAAATGAGCGCGCCACCTGGCCCGCACACAGGAAATGACTCACAAATGCATTTCCCTTTGAATGGGCTTAGAATTTATTAAACATATTTCATCTGGTATGAAGCGTGTTGTTCTCGGATCACCTGTAGCCATAGAGCATATGAGCATTAGGTCTTCTGCTCACGGAAGCAGTTGGTAACCAGGACTAACCAATCTGTTTTGGACCAAAGATCAACAAAATACTTCTACCCAAAGGGCAGAATCTGGATCGTACTGGGTCATCTGCTCTGATGTGTTCATTCAATCTCTCTCAATCTATCATAGCTGGAGATGTTACGGGCTATACGGAGTTTCTGCTCCCCATTAAATGTGCGGAGGAAATCGGTAGGGAATGTATTATTTGCCAGATGGAATGAGAATACTGCATCCAAGTAGCAGACTGACTCTCACAACTGTTTTTCCTTTGTGGTCACAGTGGAATTCGTAGATGAGTCACTTTTCTTTCCTCCATCTTCAGCTTGTCTCCGTATTTGAACTCATGGAATCATTGAATTATGTTCTATACTGTAATGATATTTTCTACCATAGAAGGCATGAAGCAACCAAAGTAAAATGAAGTCCTACAAATTGAGCTGTTTGTTGTTACAGGTTTTTTTTCTTTCAGGTTTTATTTGAGAGCAAGCGAGAGCGCACGTGCACATGAGCCAGTGGAAGGCAGAGGGAGAAACAGACTCCCTGCTGAGCAGGGAGCCCGATATAGGGCTTGACCCCAGGACCCTGGGATCATGACCTGAGCTGAAGGCAGACACTCCACGCTCACCCAGGAGCTCCCAGGTCTTTTTTTTTTTTTTTTTTTTTTTAAGATTTTATTTATTTATTTGACAGACAGAGATCACGAGTAGGCAGAGAGGCAGGCAGAGAGAGAGAGAGGAGGAAGCAGGCTCCCCGCTGAGCAGGGAGCCCGATGCGGGGCTCGATCCCAGGACGCTGGGATCATGACCCGAGCCGAAGGCAGAGGCTCAACCCACTGAGCCACCCAGGAGCCCCTCCCATGTCTTTTTTTAAAGACTTTATTTTTAATCTCTACACCCAACGTGGGGCTCAAACCACCCAGAGACCAAGAGTCACACCCTCCACCACCAAGCCAGCCAAGCATCCCTGTTGTCACAGGTCTTTCCAGTCAGCTCAATCGGGGAAGGGGTAACCGAGTTTTAAAATAGAGCTTGCCCTTCATGCTCTGGAGAGGCCCCTCGGTGCTCACCCAAGGGCATACAAAAGCCCTAAAGTGCCTGAACAGCCCCCATCACTTTCCCACACACCAGCATCGTGGCCTAGGCCTGCGGTAGGCTCCCAGTTCTAAAACTCCAGTGAGCTGGGACTCTTCTCTCCTTGGTGCCCAGTCCAAGGAGACCAAACCCTTCAGGCAGCCTTTGCAGAAGTGGGCCTGTTTCCGGGAGCTTTCCACCTGAATTCCACCCTCATATCACAGCCACTCCAACTTTACTGAGACTTTAGGATGGCAGTCTCTATTCCCTCCTTCAGGCTTTCCACCCTACCCCACCGTCTGTCCCGCAGGCCGGGGGAGTTCAAGGGGTAAATCAGAGACCCGGAAACGCAGAGGCCCAAGGAGGCTGTGGTTCATTTTGGAGGGGGTCGGGGGCCTGCAGACTGGAAGGCTCTGGAGGGAGGTGTGCTGTCCCTTACTGGCCTCCCGGCATTTGGGATTAGCCGTGAATTTAGTAAAAGGGCACTATAAACTCATTATCCCTCCCAGCAAAAGTCAACCCCTAACACACACAAGACTTAAGGACAACAGAGAAAATAAAGATACAAGCACGAAGAGACCTACCACGGGCCTAGGACTCGAGAGTCGGGTGCCAGTGCCTGGACGAATCCACCCTGAGACGAGGTGCTGAAAGGGAGCAGGTGTCCCCAGAGCCCGTGCACATGCCGTTGGCTCTCGGCCGGGGCCGCAACTGCGGATAGGGTCAGCTGGCGCCGGCCACACGGACTTCACGGGGAGGGACGACCCTCTGCCGTTTCCCTTCCCTGAGCCGCACATCCCCACCTGATGCCAGTTAAGGGAGAGCGTCTCACCTGTCGCCAGGGCGGAGGGCAGACGGCCTGTTCCCCACGGGGGAAACTGGGGTGGAGGGAGCAGGGGAAGTGGGGAGCAAGTGGGTACTGGGCAGCACCAGGCAGTGCTTCCTGCTCGGCCTGCCCCGCCCACCACAGCTCCATGTGGAGGAGGGCATGCTAGTTTGCACCCTCGCCCTTCTCTAGAGCTTTAACACGGAGGCCGGAAGGTTCTGGAAATCTACCTTCCCACAAGTATACGCCAAAACCCCCACACAGCTCCGGAAGGAGGTACTAGGGGCTCAGTCCTTCAAACCACCCCAAGCAGATACTTCGTTCACACATGGACTTCCTCCCCCCACTCCTGGTTTTGGAGACTTCTGGGTTTCCTGGCTTCTAAACCTGGGATTTCGGAGTCCAGTGGCTGTTTACAAGGAAGTAGCAGGAAGCACTTCCCATTCTGGGCTTTCCTCCCTAATTAATACCCACCTGCCCAAGAACAGCTGACGTTTTCTGGTGGAACATTCCAGTAAGTGCATCTACAGAAATGAGGCGGAGGTGTCACGCTAAGAGACACCCAGAAAACAAATGCTCACCACACTCAGGTGACAGAAGCACCTTGGAGCTGAGCCCCAGAACCGAAGTCTGCTTAACTCCCAAACCCAGGGTAATCATTTATACAGATTCGTCTGCAACAGCTGCAGGTGGGGAGATGCACGGCCTGCCTCGTTCTCTGGCCTGCAAAGGGGTTCTGCCTGGACAAACCACATTAGGATAAAATGGAGTTGAAGTTTTCTCCTGTTCGTACACCACTATTTCTCTACCGTACATGTTAGAGCCTTGGACACATCTCTTCTGGGTACTTGCTTTTTTCCTGGGGTCTTCAGTCAGCAGCAGTCTGTCGCTTACTTGATAAAACGGAACTTACCTGAGCGGCAGCCGCCTCCCGCACGTCCGCTGGACGCCTCCCCACGCGCTCCCACGTCTCTCACAGCTGGGACCAGCACCTCTCCGGGGCCTGGAAAGGCCCCCCGGGGAGGCTGAGGGCGGAGTATGGGGCTCCGGCCCTCGTCTTTTTACCCAGGCGGTCCAACAGCTTAACTGCCAAGGATCTTTTATGAGACTGGGGCCTGTTCTCAATCTTCAGCCCTCTTCCCCCAGGTGTAAAGGGTGTGGGACTCTGCAAGCCAATAGGTTTTCAGGAACATTCCCTTCCAGATCGGTCAGAGAGGAGGGAGGTGGGGCATAAGTAGCCTAATTGGCTGGCGGGGTGCTCACCATTTGTAATCCATCAACCTAACCTCCCGAGATGGGTTCTGTCACTTTGTCCATCCTACCCGAGACACCCAGGGGGACAAACAGCTCCCCCCACCACCATGTTACACAGGGAAAGCAGGGTGGAGCACAGCCCTAGAACCCAAGTCTGTTTAACCCCAAAGCCCATGCCACTCATCATTTATGCTGATTAATTCTGCAACAAATACGGCTGGTGATTCTAAATAAAACGCCAAATAGAATTAGTATGTGTGATGGGACTTTTCTTTCCGGAAGTGAAATTTGTTCTGCCACTGACCATTTTTTTTTTTTCATACATACATACATACATGGAGCGAGCACACACAAGCAAGGGGAGGGACAGAGGGAGAGGGAGAAGCAGGCTCCCTGCTGAGCAGGGAGCCCCGTGTGGGGCCCGATTCCATGACTCCGGGATCATGGCCCAAGGCAGACGCCCAACGACTGAGCACTCAGGCGCCCCCCATCGACCAATTTTAAAAAATAGAATTTACACAACCAAATGCGTTGAGAATATAGCACTGCTTCCATTGTTCGAAGTGTTTTTCGGATTACTATTTATGTAGCATCAATGCCTATTTCCAAGAAGAAAATGAGCCCCACAAAATTACAGCCACACCTTGTACTTTTAGACAGACTTAATTGGTTCTCTACGTTGAAATGTTATGGGGGCTAAAATCGAGGTGAGACGAGACAAAAGGTTGTTCACGAACGTGTGGAAAGTGTAGCTCGCAAACCGAGAGAGGAAGCACACACCGCACACGGCATCTGAGCCGGGGCTCAGGGAGCCGCGTGATGTCCCGCGGCGAGCGACTGGGCCTCCTCCAGTGAGCTTCAAGCTGACGTGGGACCCAGCCAGAGAAATCACCGCACCCTGGCACCCAAGGGGCCCTCATTTTGTACCACCGGGATAATGTACAGAAGTTTCTCAGCTCCCAGATCTGGTCCCACCTTACCCACCCTGCCTTGCCATCAAACAGTCCCAGACGGGACATACACCTTAGGAAGAGGAGTGAGCCAACCACCCTCCCCTCCATGAACAGTGAATCTTACAGACATTAAAGGGCCACGGCTTCGACTTTACAGAGACTTCTTCGAGAAGCACGTAAGCGGTGCTTCAGAGAACCCCTCCTGCTGGACGGAACGCCGGGCCAGGCGGATGGCTCAGCTCAGAGCTCAGACGCTTTTCCCGGCGAGCCATTTCACCCACGGTGCGTTTTCTTTCTCCTCTCAGATGTTCCTTTCTCTTCTAGGAATAAAAGTATCACTAGGAAGGACGACAGGAGAGAGAGGGGGAAATGAGTATCCTCTTGACCGAAAGCCTGGTGGTTCCTTTCCAGATTCCAGCAGAGGTGCCGGCTTGCTGTGTGGAGGAAGGGCCAGGGCTGGTGGCTCCAGCCAGACTCGCCCTCTCCCGCACAAGGGCCACCAAGCAGCCCCCGGGGTCCCCGCCGAGGCCCAGTCTTTAAGCATGGGTGCACCCCGGGAAGCAGAGGCCCGAGCAGGTCCGGCTGGGCAGCGACCCAGCCTGCGGGGGACGCAGAGACCAAGGCGCACCCAACTGGGACAGCGGCCCCGCCTGCCAGGGGCGACAGATGTTCACACTCCTGCCGGGCCCCAAGCATGGTGGAGGCGGCAGAGGCCAAGCCTGTGGACTTTTCGGTAGTCTAGAAGTACACTTAAACACCTAGGCTAGGAACAGCCCGGCAGGGCAGCAGTTGCATCAGGGAGTTCTTGCTCTCCGGGAATTCCGTGGTCCGGAGCGAGACCTGCGGCTCCTGGGGTGAGCGCCCCAGTGCCCCGGGCCCAGCCCTGCCGTCAGAGCGGGAAGGAAGTGAGGGCTCCTGGCCGAGGTCAAGCAGCAGCCCTAGCGCAGAAGGGCCCTGTGCGACCACAGGGGACTGGGTACTGCAACGGTAGTGGCGTCACAGGTGCTTCCTTTCTTTCGTTAGGAAATGTTTTATAAGAATACCCTAAAAGTTTCCTAAGCCAGGCTCTACGTGGGGTAGAAATGTACCGTATTATTTTCCCATGATGCTAGAGAGTCAGGAAAAGGGTTAACCAGACCATGACACAGGGGTGGGGGAGGTGGGAACCTCTCAACCATGAGAACTGTGACCCAGGACACCAAACAAGCATGGCCGTGTTGGGGACAGCCCTGTGTGAAATGTCTGGATTTGAGATTTTCAGATGTGCTATTTTGCTCTGACCCAGTTCCGTGACCTTGGCTACGTCCCTTAAGCACTGTTACTGGGGCCGCTGGACTTGAGGGCCTCTGATGTCTTTCCTGCTTCAAAATTCTATCTTGGAAGACACTTTCTCAACTCCATGATGAAAAGAAGCTTATGTTACACTATTTCTCTTTGTTAGCAAAGAAGAAACAGATGTTCCTTAAAAATCGTTTTCTGTGCCCTTACTACTGCTTTACGGGTAAGAAGTCTACGGAGCGACAGCCGCAGGCCGGCTCCACAGAATCGCCTACTGCCACTGCAGCGGTAAGAACACAACAGGGTGTGGGGTGGGCAGTCGGTGAAGCCATTGCCTTAGGCTCAGGTCATGACCCTGGAGTCCTGGCATCGAGTCCCGCACTAGGCTCCCTGCTCAGTGAGGTGGGGAAGGGGAGAGTTCTGCTTCTCCCTCTGACCCTCCCCCTAACTTGTGCTCTGACAAATAGATAAATAAAATCTTTTTTAAAAAAATTATAACAGGCCAAAGAAGATGGGGCAAGGCTTTTGACTAAATCACCAACCTTTACTTCCGCAACCATTCAAGCATGTTACAATTTTAAATTATACACGTTTATTTCAGTTCAGATTTTCACAGATTAAAAGATTGCATTTTATTAGAATCAATTTACAGGCAGTCTGTAGCAATGATTTCTCATGGGGAAAAGAGAGAGACAGACAGACAGACCATCATCACTGAGATTCTGGATGTGAATGAAACCTCTTCCAAACCAAGCACTTGGAGACAGGCCCACCGACAACCTGAGTTCGGTAAAGACATGACGTCTCAGGTCGTGCCCCAAATACAGGGTAAGGCTTGCAGCTGCGGGGAGCAACTGTTCTCGGCGAGGCCAGATGCGGGTGCTGCTCACGGCGGTCCCTCCCAGACACGCCACCGGCAGCTCCTCACGCTCCCACGCGGGAACACCCAACACAACAGCACCCAGAGCAAGTGCCGGCCCCTCCACAAGTGAGGGAATCTGGGCACTTCTTGACAAAAATGGTAAGGTTTGCTCCAAGGCACTGAGGGTATATAACGCTTTTCAGAAAATACATAGAAATGAACAGACTGAAAAAGGGAAATCAGTTCTCAATGGTGGAATCGGCCATTATGACAAGTAGTGTAAATAATTACGTCAGCTAGATTACAATCAAAATGCACATCGAACAGACTGTGCTGTGTGTGGGAACGTCTGACCACAGAACATTCCCGTGGGCACTTGAGGGAGCTGCTGGCACGTGCCTCCGGGGCTTCCTCCTGGAGCCAGACAAGCTGAGCCTCACTTGTACTTGTAATAACCTTCGCCAGTCTTCTTGCCCAGCTTGTTCTCCGCTACCAGCTTCTTCAAGGACGGAACAGGCTGAAACAAGGGGTTCTTGGCATCTATTTCATGCCACCCTATTGAGAGGAGGGAAAAGGCTTAGGATGGAGCGCTGGGATTCTTTTGACATCTCAGCATCCCTAGGGCAAGGCAGGGGCTGGAGTTTGGGAGAAGGGGCCCTGCTCCGCTGTGGCAGAGGCAGGGGGCCCCTGGGAGGACACAGCCGGACAAACCGTGGCTCTCACGGCTGGCTTCACTGTGGCCCGGCCACTCACGCCGTCTCCTCCTGGAAATGGTTGATGCCCACAGTCCAAGGACAAACACAGAACCAGTGACTCTGCCCCCTGGACTCCTCAGTGGCACAGTGCTATGACTTCTGGAACACATGTTAAAAACTGGGATTTGCTGCCACTGGAATCTGGCAGGCTCATTAAATCCAAAAGTTCACGCTTCACTTAAAACCGTCCTTGTTCCCCACAAATACTTAGGTGTTCTTCATGAGAGGTGGGAGCAGGAGCTACACTAAACTTTAGGAGCCCAGTTTTCCTAATTATGTTTACATCTTCAGAGCCACTAAATAGATATATTATTGTCTTTAAAGGAGGTTAGAGCTCCACAGAAGTGGAGGTTATATACAGATGAGCATTCATGATGGAAAGACACAGTGTACCAATGTCCGCTTCCAGTGCGATCCTGTCCTGCAGAACCATTAGGGCAAACCGGGGAAGGGGTACACAGGACCAGTCAGTGCCATATGTGAAACTTCCTCTGAATCTATAATTGTTTCAAGATGAAAAGTTTTAAAAATAAGTTACCCTATGAGGAGATGCTGGCAAGCACATTTTTCCTTTTCCTGCCATCTTTTAATTTGAATCTTTAAGTTGGTGGGAAAGAACTCTGGAAGGTCTGAAGTTACGGTTGGAAACAGGCACTGTAATTCACAGTCAAAAGAGACTACCTCAATTGCATTACAGAAAGATAAGAGAGAAGTCCAATTCCTACCATCCAAAATGAACTTCACAGTATCCAGCCCCACGTAATCGAGAAGCTCAAATGGGCCCATGGGGTAACCAGCTCCCAGCTTCATGGAAGTGTCGATGTCCTCCTTGGATGCATCACCTGAGGACAAGAGGGCAGCACTGAGCCATCACTGTATTTCCCACGGTTCTCCTTGTCATACTGTTAACCCCAGAATTCAGTTTTGCAAATTTGCACACTCAAAAAATATCCAGAGTCAGGATTTCTGGCAATGGTAAGATTTCATCACAGAGGTACACGCCAAATACACCACAAGATTTCCAAAGCCATTCCACCACGCTGTTCTGCAAGGTCCATTCGAGAGCACTGCTACGGTGTTCACGCAGGGAGAAGGCCCTGGTGGCCTGGAAACATTAGTTATTTTTAATGGATTGGGATTTCCCAACATCACTTAAAGCTAGAGCATCATTTTTACTGATAAACAGGATTTTAAAACAGGAAAAAAAAACAAACCTTTGTATTTTTATATGTATTATTATGCATATTTTACTTTTCCAGCTTTCTTGGTTTTACAATTAATGAGTATTCCTCTGGAATTCCACTCCCATCAACCCTTTAGTCAAGATGAAGTTTAAAAAGAAGCCCAAATCTGATTTAGAATTGCCACTCAAGTGTGAGTTTGGTAGACTAGGATAAGAGCCAGTGTGCTTTTTCCTTGGAATTTTACCCTTCACTCTTATGGTCCTCAGGCCACAAGAAGTCTCTCAGAGAACCTGGTTTCTTTTCTCCAAAATGAGAAATGGGAATCGTCTATAACAAGTTATTTTTATGTGGAATTTTGTTCCAAAATATAAAGAAATGGTGAATTACACCAGAGCTAATTGAAAGGAGAAAAAAGTTCAAATACTCCAAGAGAATTTTATACCTGAACATGTTTCAGATTTTTAGACATGAAGAATAGGAGCTACTTACACGTATATATATGTATATATGTGTGTGTGTGTGTGTGTATTTAAAAGATTTATTTATTCACTTTAGAGAGAGCACGAGTGAAGCAGAACTCTGGAAGGTCTGAAGTTCTCTGAGAGAGAATCCCAAGCAGACTCTGTGCTGAGCACGGAGCCTGAAGTGGGGTTCAATCTCATGATCCTGAGACCCTGCCCTGAGCTGAAACCAGGAGTCGGACACTTAACCAACCATACCACCCAGGCACCCCCACACTCTATTTTTTAAAAAGTCTATGAAGTACAGTTGAAGGTGATTAAAATACCAACTGATTATTTCCTATGGGTGACATTATTAGTGCTTCAGTGATTTGTCAACCAGAGGTGCTGAGAATCACAATTCTGAGTTTTAGGCTGTAAGAAAGCAAAAAGAGCAAAAATGATCAAATACATCGGCTTCAGGTGGCAACCTTCCTTCCTTCCTTCCACTTTTATTTATGTCTGCTCCATACCAGGCACCAGAGACTTAGGATGAGACAGAGAAAAACCAGACCACCACTCAAGTACTCATGATATAGCGGGATGACTCAGATGTGTAAATCAAAAACTTCACCAACCCCCTGTTGAAGATTCATGAAGACCGACATGCCTCTGCATGGGCAAAGGTGAGAGATGTAACTGCAGTGCCCACATGTCACCAAAACCCACTCACGGAGGCCCAGGTCCTGGAGGATGAAGAAAATCCCAAGGGACGGCAGGCAGGAAGAGCCTGGGGGACCAGGGGGACCAACTCCCAGGCAGAGGGAAAGGCATGCGCCAAGGAGAAACGAGCAAGAACACAGCAGCTGATAAATGGATTCTGCTCAGAGGCCTTCACTGGACCCTGAGACTTCTGTGGTGTTAAGAGTCAGAATGCTAAAAGACCACCCAGCATGCGCCTCTCCTGGCCCAGCACCTGCTGCTCCCTGAGCCTAGGGCCCTCCCTCCTCCAACATTCGACATTTGCTTCCCACATGCCTCTGCTCAAGTGTCCCTTCATCAGAGCACCCCACCCTCTCCCTGCATATAAACTAGCAACTGTAAGAACTCCAGGCTAGGACTCCCGCCATCCTCTTCCCTTTATCTCTCTCCAGATTACTGGTCACAACCTAACACGGTATCTACTGCTTCATTCGCTGTGGATGGCTCCCTTCATTAGAATATCCGCTCCTGGGAACAGAAATCTCGTAGCACAACAGTCCCAACTTACCTAAAGCCATTTCATCAAATCTATATTCAAGGACAAACAATGAACCCTGGAGGCAATTCTGTAATTCCAGATTCAGAGACTCACGTGAAGACTCTTTTATTTCAAAAAACAGTATGAAGATAAAGCATATCAAAGAAAAAGAATCTAAGCAATGTTACAAAGTCAGCAACTCTAAAAATTCTCAGTAATACAGAGCAAAAGAGGCAAAAAGAGGGAGAAATAAAGCACACAGATTGCTGTTCCACGTGGGAGTTAAATATGGAACTGTGCTTTAGACCAGTAATTCCTAAACTTGTAGAGAATCAAGCACTTCACTGACAAGAGGACACCTGCCCCAAATAAAACGCAAACACAAAACTTCACATCAACTTCAGGAGGTTCATGGGGCCTCCCACCTCTCCCCAGTTAAGAGCCCCTAACTCAGTGAGCCCCCAGACCTCCTGCGCAGTGGGGAGCTGGGAGCAGCCAGACGTGGTTCCTGTTTCCTAGGCTGGCTCACCAGCGCCACCTACCAACCATTCTCGGCATTAACAACAAACGGGGCAGCACCCCGACTCCCTTCTCCATCAACAGCTCCCTAAGTGCCTGTCCGGGCACTCTGGGCCACGATAAAGAGGAGACACTTCCCAGGCCCCAAGAGAAAAAAAGAGTATCCAGCAACAGAGGGACACGCCCTGCCACAGGGAGGAGAGTGGCAACCACCCTGAGGGAGAGTCAAGCTGTAAAGAAAAGGAAAAGAAAACAGATCAGGACCAGCTTGGAACCCCAGGAACATCAGGCAGGACCTTGTTAATAACGGTGGGAGTAAGGTCCATTGGCAGAGGGGGAGGCAGCAGGGGCAGCAAGGGCAGAGGGGAAGCTGAGAGCAGCTTCTCCGGGAAGGGAACTGTATCCAGTAGACTACAACAGAAATACCAAACAGTTCTTCAGCAGAGGAATGACAGGGCACAGGGTGTCACACCGTGATGGGGGCCCCCACCAGCCCAGCCCTCCCAGAAGAGCTGCCTGGGGCCTGGCAGGAAAGGGCATCCAAAGGGTGTGGCAGTCTGCTACAGGGCACCAGCCTGCTCAAAGCTGCCGGGATGAGGGGGACCAACTGCACCCACCAGGCCGCCCGTTACAGCATGAACACATGAGAGCCACGCAGAGTGAGGCCAGAAGCCAAAGGACTGAGAAGGCAGGCCCGAGGAAGAAGTCACGAGGCCAAGAGCATCAGAAAGCAGTGGTGGGGGACGAGACACAGTGCCCCCAGACGCCCCAGGGGGCTGGCCAGCAGCGCTGGTGCAGGGCCCTCAGTCACCCGGGGGGGCCAAGCGGCAGTGACAGAGGTGACTGCTCTAATGCCAACACATCCCCCCAAGGGGCCTCCCCTACTGGGAGCGGCACTTCGCCAAGCTCTGCGCATAGCACACACAGCCCGGCTTGACAGGCTCTGTGAGGGACCAACTGTGCATGTCCCCAGAATGCATGTTAACCCCCTGCCCCCAGGATGAGACGAGATCGTGAGGGTGGAACCCCATGAAAGGATGAGAGCCCTTCCAAGAGTCAGGAGAGCTCACTTCCCCTCTCTGCTCCCTGCCACGTGAAAATACGAGGCGGCAACCGTGTGCGTCCCAGAAGAGGCCCTCGCCAGAATCCCAGCATCTGGCACCCCGGCTTCCAGCCTGTGGAGCCGTGAGAAATATAAATGTCTGTTGTTGATATACCACCCAGTCTGCGGGGCTGGTGTTACCGGGGCCCACACCGACTAAGACGGTGGTGTACGTAGAGGAGCTCCCTGGAGAAGCTGGGAAGAGGCTGGGCAAAGCCAAGTGTCAGAGTGTCTTCGCTGCACAACTCCGCTGCTGGCCCCAAGCTTCCTCGCCATGTATCGGGAGGTGCGGCAGGCAGCGTCTCCTCGCCCTCCCGGACGACGTGACAAATGAACAGGCAGGGCAGACAGGAGAGGAAGGGTCCAAACTAGCTCAGGTTTCAGAGTAGAAATGACGCGGTTCCACCAGCCACTGAGAGTGGGCGCCCCTCTCACCGGGCTGGAACGGGGGCAGTGGAGACCGGGCAAAGGGGCCTGGTAAGAAGCCCGAGGCAGGATACATGGAGTCCAGACCGCAGTGTGCCTGCCGGGCCACACGCCCACCCCATACATGGCCCCAGCTGCTCCCGAGGCCAACGCTCCAGCTCCCAGGCCCCGAGCAGCCGCGGGGAAAGAGGCAGAGGGGCGAGCAGTGCCGTGCCGTCCTGGGCAGCACCATGGGCAGTCTCTAAGAACACGTCCCCCGGGGCTCAGACCCCCCTATCCAGCCTCACCTCACAGGGCAGGGTGAGGGGTGCTGATGGAGAAGGTCAAAGGGACCACTGCCAGTGGGAGGGGAGCAAAAGACAAGAAAACGCCTCTCCACTTACGATCAGATACAAGGTGCATCTGAAAATATATCAAAGTGACAGTATGTTTTAGTGAGGAAAAAAACCATTAAGAAGTAGATTACCCGCATGCTACATTCTAAAACATTACACTAAAAAACAAACAAACAAAAAAAACCACCTGCCTTTCAAAGTAGGGTAAAATGCTTCACGCACTCTTTGAGGTGTAATTAGGCATATTTGTTGATAGATAAACACAGAAGTGTTGGTTTGATCTTGGAGCAAAAGTGTGGCAAATGCTTCCATAAAACAGAGAAAAGTTTTAATATTTAAAGCAGATTTTGAGGAAGCAAATGTGCTTTCATCTCTCTGAAGAGCTGGTATAAATATTTTGTTTCAAAAATGACATTCTCAGGAGCAAGCATTTGTGAATGAAGTAATTGAAAACAATTACACTTGCTTTTTATCCAGTCCTATTAAGGCCTATTTGCCTTTGAAGCTGACATGATAGTTACCTTTCCAGAAATGTGGTAGGGAAGGGAGGCAGAAGAATGCACACCATTTTATACCCTTGGACCATGTCCCAAGTTCTATAATTTTATAACAGGGGAAATCTTTCTTTGTAAATCAACAAGTATTGAGAAAAGCATTTGAGACCATTCTTAAGGTTAAAAAAAAAATCATCAAATCATCATGGCATCATTTAGTAAGGATGGGGAAGGCTCTTAGAAATAGTCATTGTCCCCTATCAGCCTTGTCACTTACCTCCCATCACCTATCACAGAGTCACAAATTTCAGAACTTTAAGGATGTTAAAGGTCCCTTAGTCCAGTGATTTTTACACTATTATTATTTTAAGCAGGAAACTTTTCATCAAAAGCAGAGATTCAGGCTATAAATCCGGGCTGGCCATGCAGCTGCTCTGGCTGACTGTAACTGGGTGCTTGGGGGAGAGGGGGCATTCCAGAGCCACATCTCAGCAGCTCAGAGGCCTCACAGGGAACCCAGAGGGGCAGGAGAACACAACAACAAAGGTCCTGGGGTCCAGAGGGAGGCTGATTCACAGAGCTAAAGGAACAGAAGCACCTCCCGAACCCTGCATGGCCTCACCATTCCCACAGGGCTGCTTGAGAACCAGGAAGCAGCGCCGAGAGCTAAGACCCACTGCCCCCCAGCCCGGATCAGGACAGCTACCTCGTTCGTACAGCCTGACCGCTTCCATGAGGTACGGCACCAGCAGACGGTTCACAATAAACCCTGGAGTGTCCTGTTTTAGGAGAGAAAAATCAAAGACAGGTGAATTTTCACTGAACTTGATCTTCTGCAAGTCAGCAGACTGCCCCTTCTCCCTCTGTATCATATGACCTGCACTGACAAAGCTCAGCGTTCTCAAGGTTTCTTCTGAACTCCCAGCACGGCCCTACTTCTATGGTACATGACAATTTATCCAATGGTTCTAATGCTTAAAAAAAATGAAATAAGATCAAGCCTAGATGCCCCCACTGCAGGAATCCTGAAATAAAGGCAGATGAAAGCAGAGAGGTCACTGGAAAGACCGCAGCTCGGAGGGCAGGCCGTCTCAGCTCAAATGCTAATAGTTTCTGACATTGAGACACTCTGAAATCAGGCTCATCACAGGTGAAATGAGAGTCATAATTTCCGCAAGTTGTGAAGACAACTCAGAAAACACACAAGATGCTATGCACACGGCCAACCCTCAAATGGTCGCCCCTTCACCCCTCTCCCTGCCTGGACCCCTTTCAGGGCTCTGGAAAGAGCACGCGCCACCTTGAACCATCTGCACGGAAGCGCCACTGCCTGGACTCCCTGGGGCCATCTATGGGCTACTTGGGCTGTTCTCACACTCCAGGGCACCGTACCAGGCAGTGCAACTGGGGACAGGTGCCAGGGCAGAAGGTCCCTGCACCCCGGATAACCCCCCGCCCCGGACCGCACACCCCTTTCGATTTCCTCCTCATTACCATGCTAATCGGCTCTCCTGGAGGCCTCCTGTGGGATGTGGTCTCTCTGGGGGAATCTGTGGGGCAGGCTGGGCTGGTAATTTTTTTTGGTGTTATTTCTATGAAGCTGATTACCACTAAGTAAATGGTATGAATTTTAACAAAAGGCTGCAATGTTCCTTCAGACAGAACTCCTCGCTATTGCCCTGGGCCCTGTGTTCCCTTTCTAGTACACACACTAGGCCCTCAATAAATGTACAAATGAAAGCCAGCCTGCCCCCCTCATTAGTCTAAACCAGCCTGACTGCATGCTGTGTAAACTAGGCAGTAAAGCCACTGGATTTGTCCCTCCTGTAACTCTGCATAAGCAGAAAGCATGCCCTGCTCCCAGCTCCACAGGACCATAGGGATGAGCAAAACGGCTGCATCAGCTTAACCACAACTGTATTAAGGAAATGATGCTGACTTTATAACTAGGGCCAAAGTGCTTTCCAACCTCAGAAAGTTTACTGTAGAAGCTCAGGGCAGGGCAGACGAAGCACACCTCTACAAGGTTAGAAGTCAGAAAGTACCCAGGGGAAAATGTTTGCTCCAATCAGAATACATGGAGTTTTATACAGTTAATATCCACAGAGCTCAATACCAAAAAAGTGCTAAAACTCACAAAATATTTAAACTCACTAGTAATCAAAGTTGTTCTCATTAGAATAAAATGGCATTTTGCCAATAAGATTACTGGCAAAAGGGTTTTTTCCCCCTCATGCTAATATTCAACGCCACTGATGATTCAGAGACATGTACTCTCACGATATTGATATGTAAACTGTACTGTAAAGAGACACAGCCCCTTAATAAAGCAATTGAATTTTATGTAACCAGATGCCTTATGCTTTTATACTCAATTATTAAATATGCTTTATTTACTACACTATGTGCCAAGCACTATTCTATGTACTTTACAAATATTAATCCATTTTCTCCTTATGATAACCTACCAGGGGGAGAGGACACTGAGGCCCAGAGAGGTTAAGTAACTTGCCCAAGATCACACAGCTAACGAGTGCCAGAGCCAGGATGTGATCCCAGTCATGCTGGCTCCAGAGTCCATGGTCTCATGCTTTCCACACCATGCTCTCAAGTCGTCTCACTATGAAGAAACACACGGTCCGGGCGCATCAGCATCATCTGCTATGTTGCGTGTTGGTCTGCTGTGATCCTACAGGCCAAATCCGGCCCCCAGCCTGCCTCTGTACTGTTCCACCACCATGGCACAGCCACGGGCCCTGCGTGTACTGTCTAGGCCGCCCCCCGCCGCTCCGCCCACCCCCAACAACAGAGCCAAGTAGTTAGAGCAGAGACCATATACTGGAAAACACTCACTATCTGGCTCTCTGCAGGGAAGTGTGCTGACCCTTGTTCTTCAGGGTTGCCTTACACTGTCTGGACACTTCCTCAAGAGCCCGAGTAACTGACCCAGAAAGCTGGAACGTATCACCCAGAGAGAGTTCTGAACATGATGTAGCAAGGCAGTTTTATGAGATCAGGAGTTCTCATTCCTGCATTTGCGGGGGCCACTCCAGTGGGAGAAGGGACCCTCACTCTCTGTGAATGAGTGATCCTGCTGCTCAGGACAATCACTGCTTGCCCACATTTCCACTTTCTTACCTAGTTTTTCATGCGACACACAGATGCTCTTTCTCACACCGTTACTACTTTCTGCCACGAACAAAGCATAACCCAGTGAGAGAGTGCAACTTCGGGTTATTAATTGGACTTAAAAAAAAAAAATCCAGACAATGTAAAACCACTAAACAGGGGTGCCAGGGTGACTCAGTCATATTAAGCATCTGCCTTCGGCTCAGGTCATGATCCCAGGGTCCTAGGATCGAGCCCCACATCAGGCTCCCTGCTCAGCGGGAGCCTGCTTCCTCCTCTCCCACTCCACCTTGTGTTCCCTCTCTTGCTGTGTCTCTCTCTGTCAAATAAATAAAATCTT
Organism: Lontra canadensis; assembly: GCF_010015895.1. Taxonomy (NCBI): domain Eukaryota; kingdom Metazoa; phylum Chordata; class Mammalia; order Carnivora; family Mustelidae; genus Lontra; species Lontra canadensis. The sequence continues at coordinate 99,012,690 of NW_022630995.1, forward strand.
TAAAAAAACTAAAAACAAAAATTTAAACAACTAAAAAGGAAAACCACTAAACAAATCAAAAACGAGTGCTAAAAAATGAGACTCTCTAATAAGGCTACCCTCCTGGACTGGGGGACAGGCACGTGAGTCTGCTCTCTCAAGCCTACAGGGGCCATGCCGACGGAGGACTCATTCAGAGGATTCAGAAACAGACCTTTCCACAGATTACTCCAATACTGTGAGTTCAAGATGGAGAGGAGTTTAGAAAGCAAAAGCATTCTGTAAGAAGAACCGCAATGACAGAAAAGATTATGGTCAAAAAAAGAGATGCACACTTACAAGGCTTTTTAACGGTATGGCACAAGTGCCCATTTAGAAAAACTGCCAAGTCATGCAGAAGTGTAGTCCTGAGCCTTGGGAGGACTAAAGAGGAGCTAGAGGCAACAGAGACGGAAGGAAAATGACTGCAGGTGACAGCAGCTGGGGTCATTTCACTTAACCAACTAAGTGCTGGAGTGTGGCAACAAGGGAAGAAAGGTGGGAGGCATGCTTCCCATGGACCCCTGCTTCTTAATGAAAAACAAGACACAAGACCATAAAGCCACACTCCCTGAGAAACGCTTCATTAATCCCACCTGGGGAAGTGGGCTCTTCCCCTCTCTCGTTATTTCCCTAGCCACCTGTTGCGCTCTTTCCCAAAGTGAGGCGCTGGTTTTCAGTTCAGGGATACACGTGTCTACCACGCTATCGCTGACACACAGGCTCCATGGCTCCCTGAGGCCCAGCAGAGGTTAAAGCCAATGGGACCACATAAACCATTTATGGAAACGTAGCAGCCCATTCACAGACAAAAGCCAAGACCCATGGGGAAGTTTTCTCCTCAACTGAAGCCCTGGCTCTCCTCAGATCTCAAAGGATCTACCAGAGAGCCACGGGCAAGGCTTTGGGTCCAGCTCCCCTGCCAGCAAACTAGAGAAAGAGGCCCAGCTTGCTCTTCCCAGCCCCCAGACAGCCCTGTCATGAGAGTGCCCCCAACCCTCACATCCTTCTGCAGATGAATTCTACCCCAAATGAGTCAGTTCTGAGGAAAACCACCCTCTTCCCAAAGTACCTATACTCTACCTTGCAAGAAACAGGATGCTTTCCCAGGGCTTTGGTGAAGTCTATCAGAGATTCATAAGTCTTCTGGCTGGTCATTGGTGTTTTAATGACCTGGAAATGCAAAGCAGAGGATTATGACCAGGGAGTCAGCAAACAATTGCCACAGAACAATTCAAGAAAATACTGATGTAAAGTGTCTATACAGAAGGGGGTAAAAATAGTTTTCGTTCCACAATACAAGAATCTAAACCCAGAAACAAAGCATTTACCAAAATGTCCACATTAAGACAGCGAAGAACTAGGGGTGCCTGGTGGCTCAGTCCATTAAGTGTCTGCCTTCGGCTCAGGTCATGATCTCAGGGTCCGGGAATCGAGCCCCACATCAGGTTCCCTGCTTAGCAGGGAATCTACTTCTCCCTCTATCCCCCCACCACCCCGCTCGTGTGCACTCTCTCAAATAAATAAAATCTTTTAAAAAAGGATAATGAAGTACTACAGAATGTACAAAATCAAGGCTTAAAATATAAATGTGTATGTGTGTAGGAGAGTTTTACAGACTTTCTCCCTGAGACAGACCTGGGTTCAAATGCCCATCACATCACTTAACTGGCTCTGTGACCCTGGGCACATTTCTTGAAATTGAGATGACACTAAGTTCACTCTCCCCACCTCAAGCAGTTGAGGTGAGATGACAATGGATTAGATCAGGAAGGGAAGCATTCAAGGCAGCTGCTAGGAGGTAGAAAGTGCCCAGGAAATGTTGACTTTGATATTGTTTTACTCAGTACAGTTACTATACTTCAGGGAGGTAACGGGAGGTCTACTGAGTATGACAAGTGCCCTTATAGTACTCTGCCTGGAGTGCCATCTTCTGGTCCAGATGAGGAGACTGTGTCCCCAGAAAACAGAGAACCAATGCTCCACTCTCTCTCGCACAGATGCCCCAAGAACAGGCTTATCCTAGAGGAAGGTTTCCACTTCCAGCACACGGGTGCCTCAGGCTGGGCTTACCACCTGCCGTGCACCTGGGGAAGGCTCCTGGCAGCCCGCTGGACCCCAGAGCTGCAAGCAAGCAAAGGGCCAGCCGCCCCGCTCACAGAAGCCGCTGCCACTCTGGGAGGTCTCACCAACCACCTCACCTGCAGCCAGCCCCAGGACACAGCACACCTGTCAGCAACTAGATTTTGGCAAATGGAAAGAGACCCAGGCGAATTTAAACTTAAAATTTAAAAAAAAAAAAAAAAATATATATATATATAGATAGATATATATATAGATATATATATCTATCTATATATATATGTATGCCAGTAAAGGAACTTCAATGGGAGTCAAAGCAAACAGGTTTGGCTTCTACTTTAGACCCTTTATATGAGGTGAGACAACTTAGTCAACCCCCGTGCTTCGCCTCTCTACTATGAAACAGGGATAATGATATCTGCCACGTCCTGCATCTTGTAAGAGGGCTGTGTGGCTTAATGAGCCAGTGTCTGTGCAGGATGAAAGGTGCTATATAAATGGAGAGAATTACCACCACCCGTCTTTTAATGTGATCACAGTTTGGGGTGTGGCTGTATGTTATGACACTGAGGGAAGTGAATGAGAAGCACAGACAAAAGCACCAGGACGATGGGGATGAGGAATGGGAGGAGATGGACCAGAAACTGCTCTGCAAACACCTTCAACCCAACAGCAATCCAAGAGTGATTCAAAAGGAGGTGTGAAAAGGTCTCCAGCAGAATCCTGCAGATTGAACTAGGACAAAGGCTGCTAATTATAGAGTTTCAAATTTAATTTACTGATTTAAAGGAGTCAATAGTAAAGATTTTTTAATAAGAGGAGGTATATTTATTCGTCCATTCAACAAGCAGCAATGTGCTACAGATATTCCGTTTATAGCTCCAATACAAAGTCTGGAAAAAAACACATACACACATACGTGTGAGTCCCGTCCCAAGTAGAGCAGAAAGGCTCATCTTAGGACATGATTCACTGTCATGCTCACCACCAGCAACACATATGTGAACACCCAAGAATAAAAACTGAATAAAGAGCACTTTTAGAAAACATTTTCTAGAAAATGGTAACATATGCTAAGCATTAGCCTTTAACAACCAACACCCTACCTTCTCAAAGACACAGACCTACACTATTACATAACTACAGTAGAAAACAGCATTAGAGTCTGAAGGAAATGTATACAACGTGTCTTTATCTCCAAACACACATACCTGACACAATGACTAGGAAAGTGATTAGTCCCTAAGCACCGAAAGGTTGAAAATTCCATCCCACTTCTTTGGTCTTCTCTGCTTCTTTTATTACCCCCACCCCTCCCCTTCATTCTTCAACTTCTTCAAAAATATCCTTCGGACGGGAGAGTACACTGGAAGCAGCTGAGGAGCAATGCCAGCAGAACAGATAAGTTCCTACCACAGACAGCTCAGAGCTGTCTTTGAGAGAAAACTTAGGACATACAGTAGTCATTAAAAGTGAATTAGAATTAGAGGTGAATGCTTAGGCAGGAGGATGCAGGGGTGAGGGCATGCAAGATGAAGGACGGAAAGGGCTGGCAGGAGAAGGCACCAGGGGCAAAAGCAAACCCCAAGACTCTCCCAGGGAGCCCCGGCCCACCCCCGGAGGTCTGCCTGGCTTCACATCCCCCACACTTCGCACGGCAATAACTCTTCAACCCCAGAACAAATGCTACTTTAACAGCGGCTGCTCCTCAGACCCTGTAATTAGCCCCCTGTAAAAGGCAAGTTGCCACATTTCAGGTGCAAATTGTCTATTGTGACTCGTCTCCCTGTACCCAAGTCTCCAAGCAAGCAAGCAAGCAAGAAAGCGGAAGTGACCCCAACAGGATCACCAGGGGCCCCACTCCCCTCCAAAGGTCTGTGTTCAGGAGGTTCAGGCTACGGAGAGCTGCTTGAACAGCTACGATCAAAACACCGGGAGATGGGCCTCATCTGGAGACAACAGTAAGGCCCGGTTACCTGGGCCAGAATTCACCCCAGCGACGGTGGACAAGGGGGTGCAGTGGCTCCTGTGTAAAACAGGCTGTTAAAATTCCATTCACAGCCTGGAGCACCCTGACCTCACTGAGACTGTATGAACACGTGCGGCTCTGGCCTCTGTGGCCTCCAAGAGCCAGTGGTCTGCAGTGCTGTCTTCCCAGTCAGACGCCTCTCCCTGCACTGCCCACCCCATATGGCACAAAAAAGTAAATGACATCCCAAGAGTTAGTAGCCCTCCCGGACATCACTGGTCAGACCACTGGGCTGCGAAGAAACAAAGCACAGAGGCCTCCTTACGAATCAGGGGCTGTCTCTTCTTCTGGCTCCAAGATACCTTCCAACCACCCAACAAAATCCACCTGGAGCCCCCACCCCCCGGATGGCAGAAGAGGCATGAGTCTGAGAGCAGGACTGGCGGAGCTGGCGAGGCAAGCAAACACACACAAGCACACGCCCACCGACCTCCACCAGCTTCATCATGGGCACTGGGTTGAAGAAGTGGAGCCCGGCAAATCGGTCCTGTCTCATGGTGGCGTTGGCTATGTTTGTGATCTGCAGAGAGGAGGTGTTGCTGACAAAGATCGTGTGTCTGCGGAGAGAGAGACGGTGGAGTGTCGGGATGAGTCCCGTCTTTGGCAACAAACAGGACTGCCCTCGGTACAACGCACAAGGCCACTGCCCACTGCCCAGATCTGCTGTCCTGACCCCTGGAGGAAGTCGGGGAAGAGAGATCTTCACACGAGGAGCTGAAATCAAGTGACCAGTTTCATTTCAAGGTTGAATCTTTAAATTAGGTAATTTAAACTTACCTGTTTCAGAGGTGTAGTTAATCTTTACCAATCTTCCATTTATTTTCGGGAGCAACATGTCTCCACTTGTATTTGTTAATTTTTATGGTATGTGGGGGAAAACTGAGGTTAATTAAGTAGCAGCCTCGGTCACAAAATGAAACCCCAAGTGAGCACAGACCCTCAAAGTCAACAAAAAACTCGAAAAGAACTAAGATCTTTCCCCCTCAAGTGAAAAGCTTTCATGTTCCACTGAATGGGAATTAAAATGAAAACAGAAGAAAAACCAACATGGTCTAAAAATAGTTTTAAGGTTACACAGGTAGATCTGGAGAAGGAAGGATACACATTCATCTACAAGAAATGTAGCTCAAGGTATTCTGCTTATAAAATCTTAAAAAGCAGAGGTGCCTGGGTGGCTCAGCCAGTTGCGCGTCCAACTCTTGATTTCAGCTCAGGTCATGATCTCAGGGTTGTAAGACTGAGCCCTGCATGGGGGTTAAGATTCTCTCTCTCCCTCTGTCTCTTACCCCAGCCTCACTCATTCTCAAAGAGGAAGGAAAGAGAGAAAGAAAGAAAGAGAAAGAAAAAGAGAGAAAGAAATCTAAAAAAGCAGTACCATCTCTGTGTGTCTGCTAATATAAATTTCTAAAAATCCATATTGGCTTAATCCAAATTCAATTTTTAAAGACCACCATAAAGTGGGGTGCCAAAGGCATTAGGGGCCAATCTTTAAAACAAAGACAAGCAAGACTTCTAGGCTTTCCTATAGCGCCACCTTGTGGGTACACAAACATAAAACACCTAATGCTAACGAGAACCAGAACAGCCTGGTGCAGGCAGGCAGAGTGGCCCCTGATTGACCAGATTTGGGGGCTCTAGCTTACCCGAAAGGCAATACTACAATCTGCCTGCAATCAGGGGTGAGTCAGGGAGGAGCGGTCAGGGGGAAGAAACACAAGTGTGCCTGGCACAGGCACCATGAGGCTGCACACCGTGACCACAGCAGCAGGCCACGGCACCCCAAAGACAGCAGCAGGCCGTGGCACCCCAAGGCTGTATGGGCAGGGGCTGCTACACTCATACTGGGGTGCCGTCTTATAGAACAACGGGAGGCAACTTCCCTGCAGAGAGGAGAGATGGAAGCACACTGGACAGCACGTTTCATTAAAGGGTGAAGTTACATTAGAGCCCAGTCCCCAGTGTCTCCAGTTCAAGGTGCTCTCAGTGAACCTTTTACCAGTAGGGGAAAGATGCCTCTTCCTCACAGACCTCTACCTCCCCTCACCCAATCAGCTGGGCTGGCTCTGCTCCTAATAGCGTTCATACTGCCTTCTTTCCACACAAACACAACGTGCGGACACAGTCAATTTACAGGGGTGCCTTACCTTCCACAAAAAAGTACACCCTCACATTTTCCTTGGGACACTGGACTCTTGGATGGTCTTTGGTTTTTCCCTTTCTGACACTCAGAGACCCAAACACTACTTTCCTCTTACAGGTACTAACAGAAAATCGATAGCACAAACACGATGATCACTGGCAACACCCCAAGGCTTAGTGTGGAGAAGACAAGAGGGCGCAGTGGGGACTCTGGTGGAGCAGAGGGGGAGGACAGGACAGCCGGGCTCTCTGTGGGCCACGGCCCCCCTCTTCACCTGCACTTCCGCAGCCAAGGAAGTCGTGTTCTTTCCTAGGGCACGTCAGGGGTGCTACTGGGAACCTCACCACTAGAACACGTTTTCTTCTCCCATTACAGGAATCACTGCAGAAATCAACAGTCAAGGATATCTCAATCAAGCTACCTAAAAAGGCAACCACAAAACTTAGTAGGGGGTTAATAAAGGTGATCTGAAAGGAAAACAAGAGGGCACATGGGTGGCTCAGTCAGTTAAGCTGCTCCCTTCAGCTCAGGTCATGATCCCAGGCTCCTGGGATCAAGTCCCACATCGGGCTCTCTGCTCAGCGGGAAGCCTGCTTCTCCCTCCCCCTCTCCCTCTGCCTGCAGCTCTGCCCTGTGCTCTCTGTCAAATAAGTAAATAAAATCTTGGGGCGCCTGCATGGCTCAGTTGGTTAAGGAGCTGCCTTCGTTCGGCTCAGGCCATGGTTCCAGGGTCTTGGGATCGAGCCCCACATCGGGCTTCCTGCTCAGCAGAGAGCCTACTTCTCTCTCTCCCTCTGCCTGCTGCTCTGCTTACTTGTGCTCTCTATCTCTCTGTCAAATAAATAAATAAAATCTTAAAAAAAAAATCTTTTTAAAAATAAAATAAATAAATGAAATGAAAACAAGAGTGCAGAGATGGCCTGCTGATGGCCAGAAGCAAGGTCACATCTACAGTGTGCCTCCTCTGGAGTGCCCTTTCATAAGGCTCATCTGTGTGACAGGAATCTAAGCGGAAGAGCCTAGCACAGTGCCTGACACACAGGAGGTGCTGGGGAAACTGAGCCAAATCGAATGAATACCCTAAAGAAGTCTGCGCAGGACACTGCTATCCCTGTTCTGCAGATCACTAGGGAAACTCGTCTTCAGGGAATCAGAACGGGGAAGGTCTTAGAAAGGTTTTACTCCTAACCCCTCAGTCAAATTACAGATGATAAACACTGATGGCCAGAAAGACTTCATGACTGTCCGAGGACAGAGAGCAAAGAGGTGGGGACATGGCCCCAGGCCCCAGGCCACCTGACTTTCCCCAACAGTCCTTCCATTACTCACTCAGGCACGAGAGGGCAGTCAGACCGGTCAGTGTCACCGTGGAATGACCAGTATTTCAATAAAGGCCAAACTGCCTGGGGCCGGTGGGGTTCATGACTTATGAAGGGCATGAGCCCACTCCGCAGCATGGTGACCTACAGGTGACCGGCAGAGCTCTCCTCTGCGTTAGGGCAGGGCTTCTCAGACACCAGGCCATACAGCTATGGGGGCTGACGTTCCAGCAGGCGGGTACGCGATCGTCCCTCTTCAGCCACTGCTCACTGGCTGAGGATTACTTCTGTCCTATAATCTTACTCTGACTTCAGCTCTATCCAGGAAGGGTGACGTGTGGCTACACAAGCCCCAAGGAGAGCAGAAATAAGTCAGCCAGGTGCCACGACTGCCAAAAGTCAAAAGTCAAACACAAACAGAGGGTCCAGATTCTGAGAAAGACAGCTGCACCACCGGTCCTGAGCCCCAGGCACCCAGATGCCTCACCTGCGTGGGGCTGCTCCCCCCTCCCGCCCGGTGAGAACTCAGTGCTCCTGTAATGCTCCCAAGTGTTGTGACTTAAGCCAGATAAAGCTTAACACAGGAAAGCCCAGGGAACTTTGTGTAGACAGACAGGCACTGCCCTCAACCGCACCACTCTGTATGTTCCACTCAAAAAGGGGGACACACAAACGACCCTGAGGTTCCTCGGCAGACCTCTGAGGACGTGCCCAAGCCTCTTCATCTTCTGGCCCGGGAGGGCCCATGGCCCAGACACTGCAGGAGAAAGAGAACTGTCCCTGAAAGGACGCCCCACTTTACTGTGGGGAATTCCACCCTCATTGGGGGATAAGGATCTGATGAAGGCAGCCCAAGCCTGGGGAAGCCAACTGGGGGTGGGAGGATGGAGGACAAGGGAAAGAGCATCAGGTCTTCTGGAAACAGCTTGGAGAAGTGGGCTTGGTGTCAAAAGACTCCCTCCAGGGAGAAGAGCCCGAGCCCAGGGAGGGAGCCCCCAGACCCAATGAGAATGCCCACGGGTCACGTACTCAGAGGCAAACTTGTCCAGCCTCTTGAAGAGCTCGTTCTTCACCTTCAGATTCTCCACGATGGCCTCCACCACCAGGTCCGTGCTGTGGACTACGGATGCGGGGTCCGTGCTGGTTGATATGCTGCTCAGGGTCTTCTCCACAAATTCGTCACCCGCCTGACAGTGGGAGGAAGGAGAAGAGAGCGTTCACTGGACCCACTGGAAGACGCTATGTGTGATCTGCGGGTGAGGACAGGCGAACTTGCAACCTGAATGCACCCAGGGATTCTAAGCAATAAAACTCCCTACATGTCTGCTCAGGGATGGTGGCATCTCAGGTACTTGCAGACGCTGGGGCAAGGATCAGCCTGGGAACCTGCCAGCTGCCGGTCGAGATGGCTGTGGTGCACAGGCCGTAACCCTCACGATGTTCGTCGGCTCTGCCCAGTCACCACAGCCCTCTCGCAGCACCTGTCTGGGCCGGCTTTCTCTCTTTGCCCACCGTGAACAGACTGCCACGTGCTGTTGCAGGAAACAGGTGCTGAAATATGACCTTCCAGAAAAGAGGACAAGCTTAGCTTAGCACCCTTCATTAGTCTGAGACGTGGTGCTGACTGTTCATTACTAACAGGGGCAGAGAAGAGCTGAGTAAGGGAAAGAGAGGGTCAGCGGGCCAGACTCAGCGGTCAGTCTGCAAGCAATCAGTGCCCAGCACGGGCCAGCTACTGGGGTCACAACAACGTGCCAGACACAGCCTCTGCTCACGAAGAGATCGCAGTCCCACTGTGGTCTTATCTGTGACTCCACGTTTCCACAAACAGACCTTAGTGTGGGCCGAAGACGGCACCTCTATCAACTGCCATTTTATCTAAAGATGGACTCTGTCCCTGAGGCATCAAAATGGGCACCATCAGCAAAGGCATCCGAAACCATCGCGCAACAAAACAACTCTCACAGCTGTTCCACAGAAATACACCGTGAGAGGGCAGGTGATTTTCAGTTTTCTACTGGCTGCATTATAAAGAGTAAACAGGTAAAGCTAATACTGTTTAACCCAATCCATCTAAGGTACTACCATCTCAACATGTAATCAATGTAAAAAGCACTGAGATGTTTTAGACTCTTTTCTCTTATTAAGTCTTTGAATTCTGGGCTCTGTCTCACACACACAACGCGCCCCATGTCACACGATCCCGGCCCCTTGTGGCCGCTGTGCGGGTTGGTGTGGGCCAGGCGCGGACGGGGTGGTAAGCAGACAAGGCGAAGGGCTGCGCCCCTCCCCCACGCACATTCTGGCTGCAGATGAGAAAGACTGAGAGACGAGGCTCCCGAGGACTCACTCTTCCGAAGCTGTGCATCTTGAGTACAAGCACCTTGTTTTTGTTTTTTAACCCTCTGAGTGGGGCCCAGAGCCTGTGCCCAAAGGGGACAAGCAGCAGAAGTTTGCAGAGTAAACACATGAAAAATGCAGATTACCTGGGTTCAGACTCACTCTGTCCTCAACTCCAACCTCTAGCCCAGGGCTCTTAAAATCCCACTTGCCTGGACCCTCGCACATGCCCAACTCAGGTCCCCCTGTCACGGAGAATATAGGGGACAGGTGACAGAGATGTTAATCTGCCTGTGGTATTTAGTGTTTTGATTTCTTCAGGGGAGGGTAAAAATTAACTCCACTCCTGCCTCTCTGGTTTCTGAAAGGTGACTACATATTAAGAAAATGCATGGCGAGATACCTCCTATGACGGCTGTGATGAAAAAATGGAAGACTACGAGTGCTGGCGAGGACATGGAGAAACTGGAACCTTCATATACTGCTTGTAGGAATGGAAGATGGTTCAGCCACTATGGAAAATAGTCTGGTGGTGCCTCAAAAAGCCAAACACAGGACTGTCTTATAACCCAGCAATTCTCCATCCAGTACAAATGTGAAAGAACTGAAGAAGGACCTGGACAGACAGTATAGCAACGTTCACTGCAGCATTATTCACACTGACCAAAAGGTGAGAACAATGCAAGTGTCACTGACAGATGAATGGCTAAACAAAATGTGGTCTACACACACTGGAATACTATTCAGTCAGGAAAAAGAATGAAGTTCTGACACACGTTGCAACCCGTGTGAACCTTGAAGATAGTACAGCACACGAAATTAGTCAGTCGTAAAAGGGCAAATATCCTGATTTCAGTTACATGAGGCCCCTAGGAGAGGCAAATTCAGAGAGACAGAAAGCAGATTGGAAGTTACCAGGGGTGGGGAGGAGGAGGGAATGAGGACTTACTGCTTAACGGGTATAGTTTCTCTTGGGAAAGATGAAAAAGTTTTGTAAGGAGTGGTGATACCTGCACAATAGTGTGAATTAATTAAAGTCACCCAACTGTACCCTTAAAAACAGTTAAAATAGCAAATTTTGTTACATATTATTTTACAACACAAAATTTCAAAGGGAATAGCCACACTCCTGTGATACCCGAGGTGACAAACACAACAAAAGCCCCCCTTGCCCCCTTCTCTGCACATATATGAAGTGAAATACCATCCAAGCCCCAAGGAGAGCAATCTCAAGCAACTTTAAGAAGGTAGCAGAGGTAAGGAAAAATTCACTTGGGTGGGCACCTGGGTGGTTCAGTGGATTACGCCTCTGCCTTCAGCTCAGGTCATGATCCCAGGGTCCTGGGATTGAGCCCTGCATCAGAAATCTCTGCTCAGCAGGGAGCCTGCTTCTCCCTCTTTCTGCCTGCTGCTCTGCCTACTTGTGATCTCTCTATCAAACAAGTAAATAACACATTTTTAAAAAAAAATTTCACTTGGGTGATTTCAGTATTTCCAACTAAATGTGAAGGTCCAATGAGAAAGAGTCAGTAAACCAGAGTTCCCAACCTTCTGAGTTCCTCAAGCTCTCGTACCCCCTCTGCTGCTGGGAAGTGGGAACAACACTCTCTATATTTCCCTCTCCAGTAACTACATTATAAATGTGCGGAAGACATCACCCCAGCAGTCCAGATTTTCTATCTAAATGCAATGTTTATTATATCATTCTCTTTTTAACTTGAAAGTACCAAAATTCTCTTCCTGTTTTGCTCTCTTCCATCCGTATGACAAAACAGGTGTTCTTCCATCCCAAATTCCCAGTAGAAAGAGTGAGTTCACTACCTGCAGAAATCTTCTCCCTTACCTCAAAACCTCCCCAGCAATACAGTTGTTTACTTCTGTTTTGTAGTCAGTCCTCACAGAATGTTCAGTGATCATATGTCATTTATATTTGTCTAAAGTTATGGGAAAATGAGCTTTACTTGACAAATAAAAAAAGCAAGCAAAGGCCACCAAACATGTTATGTTCAGAGGACAGGTCTTGAGGTCACATAAAACAAATTACCTTGGGGTTTTCTGCAAACTTCTTCTTGGCCACTTTCCTAAGGCTTTCCTCGATCCCCTTTTTAGATTTCGCCAGTATGTCCTCTGTCTGGTCCACCAACACTACTGTGTGGCCAGTTGCTGCAGCAACCTAGGGCAAAAAAAGAAAGAAAGGAAACACAAAAGTTAGAAAAAAACAGTAGGAGTTTCACATTCCAGATGAACTCTGCCACCATTCTCTTCCAAATACTGAGGAAACATCATAAGGCAACCTCAACTAAACACACACTTCTCGCCAGGCACCGCTCTGAAGGCTTAAAAGGGTCGACGAATTCTCAGAAACACCTCATAAGGTTACTAAAGACAGGCAGGCAGCGGAGCTGGGATGTGACTCAAGGCTCTGAAGGCCACACCAGAACTACTTCCCAGCTGTCCCACAAGGGAGCCACTAGCCACATGTGGCTATTGAAATAAACGGAAATTGAATAAAATGAAAAATTCAGTTCCTCAGTTACACTAGCCATATTCCAAGTGCTCAACAGCCCATTCACAGAGCACTTAATTCCCCACCCATCATCTTTTTTCCTTAAAACTAGAGCATTCTATGCAGCTTGACTGTTAGCCCATCTCTTCTGTAGTCCTTAAATCAGCAATAGGCCAGACTTCCATAATGGTGGCAAAAAGATTCCAAGGGCCGTGATGCCCGGGGGGGTTCAGTCAGTTAGGTGTCAGACTCTTGGTTTTAGGTCAGGTCATGATCTAAGGGTTGTGAGATCGAGCCCCGTGTAGGCTTCACATGGAGTCTGCCTGAGAGGCTCTCTCTCTCTCCTCTCCCCCTCCCCAATTCACACACATGCTCACTCTCGCTCACTTGGTCCAATAAATTAAAAAAAAAACAAAAAAAAAAAGACGCCAAGGGCTATTTAGTGACATGGCTCCCATTAAAGTAGGTCTCTGGTGACCAGCCAATTTAGGAAGGCAACTCCCCATCCCACCCTGGCTGAAGGTCAGAGGGTATACTTAGTGCAGCAGCCCCGAAGTTCTCCTGGAGCCAGCTTAGTTCAGCCACATTCAGTGACAGGTCAATCCCTTTTTCATCACGATTTGCCAATAGCTTTTTTAAAAAGATTTTATTTATTTATTTGACAAAGAGACAGTGAGAGCAGGAATACAAGCAGAGGGAGTCAGAGAGGGTGAAGCAGGCCTCCCGCTGAGCAGGGAGCCCAATGCAGGGCTCGATCCCAGAATCCTGGGATCACGACCTGAGCCGAAGGCAGGCGCTTAACGACTGAACCACCCAGGCGCTCCTACCAATAGCTTTTGCAAGGAGTGTGGAACAGGTAGTGCAGCTAAAAGTAGGTCACTGGGTCACATTACAGGTAAATACTGCACTCTGTTCACGCCGCAGGTAAGAGGACATGCAGTCTACAACAAACACTGAGTGATACAGGACACCAGCACAACTGAGATGCCCCTCGGAGACCGAAAAGGCCCCGGCAGAACCACTGCACTGGAACGTCCTTGGATCAACAGTGTGTAGGAGAGGGCACAGTCAGCTGAAGCAAACCTGCCCAGAGAGGACAGTAGGACAGTTGTAACTCACCATCGGGATGCAAGGCTACTGAAACTCCAAACTGAAACCAGAGAGGAAAAGTAACAGAAGAGCACAACTCCACAGCAAAGAGGTCCAAATCCCTGAACCAAGACTTCCGAAGAACACTTATAAAAAATGGAAGTTAATTAACAAGAGCACCTCTGGCCTCTCCCTGAGCCAGCTCCCTACAGAGAATGCAGGTCTGAGCCTGTGGGACCTGCGGGCAGGAGTCAGGCTGCCGGCTCCCCGGAGCCTGCCTGGGAACCAGGTCAAGAAAGCACTGCCAGGACAGGAAGGTCTCATCAGCCTGGCTGGGCAACGGCGTTATCTTGATAAAAGGACAGAGGCAAGCAGTGAACTTGCCCTGGCAGAAACGCAGGCCTGCAGGCGGGCAGCGAGTGCCCGCCTATCCGAAGCAAGCCTTCTCCCTGAGTATCAGCCGACCGCGGCTCAGCTTGCCAACACTTAAATCATGTGACATGAACTGGCCCCACTCACACATGCAGAGTGAAGAAAGCAAGAGCGCATTTAGAAACCGTGCGGAAAAGTGAGCCAGCAGCCCTGAGACTGTTGTCTTCAGAAAGGCCCTTGGCTGGTCCCCGGAAACTCAGACTTGGAGACAGTGCCCATCCTTCCCGGAGGAGAGGGGCTCGCTGTGCCTAATCTGCTGATGCACTGTGGCCCCTGCTGCACACCTGCCTGCCTTCCAGGGGTCAGGGACTTGGGTGTGTGCCAGGCAGAGGTACCTGTGTGCCCAGCCCCAGTGAAAGCCCAGGGCCCTGGGTCTCTGACGGGCATTCCCGGTAGGCGCTTCGCATGTGCCATCACACTGTTGCCAGAGGAAATGCATGTGTCCCGTGCAACTGCTCGGGGAAAGGACTGTGGAAGCGGCCCCTGCTCTCCTTGGACTTTGCCCCTTGCCCCTTTCCTTCCGCTGCTTTCGTTCTGTATCCTTTTGCTGAAATAAACTGTAGCCATGACCATCATTATGTGCTGGGTCTGTGACTCAATCACAAACTCAGAGAAGGGGGTGGATTTGGTGGAGAATCCAGACACAGAAACTAAGGAAATAAATCTCCAATTCCAGATGCAGTTAGAGATGAAATTAAATTACTCTGAGGCAGGCACCCGGGGCGAGGGGGCGGGGCAACAGTTGAATGGGGGCAGGATGATCACTGATGGGGCACCTTGCCTGCAAGGCAGGAGCAGGCAGGGACACTAGCTTTAGGTTCCTTCCGTTCTTGCTCTGGCTCCTCTGAGTGTCCCTGGGGAATGACACAACTGATTTTCACTTTGTCCCTCTTAACCTCTGACCTAGATCATTCTCTGAAAGGGCCAGGAAGGACCCCCCACCCCCCAGACTTCTACCTGACTGGGTCCCGATCCTCTTTCCCCCTCTTTACCTCCAGTAGGAATCACTGATTTTTTTGCTCCTCAAGGAGTTAGAGAAGAAAATTCAAGTACATTTGGCACAAGTTAATACCAAAGCTGAAGGGGACAGAGATAAAGAAAATGAGGGCAGTGTCCTTTTGCTTAGGGACTTTATAATCACTCTGAGAATACACAGGGGGAAAACTAAGTATGTAAGACTCCATACAGGGAAGTCAAATAAAATAAAAATGGTCCTCGTGAAGAATCCTGTCAGGAAGCTGAACTCAGAAGGCTGGATAAAAGGAGATCTAGAATGGGCCAACTTCCCAAGGAATAAAAGAACTAACCATAAAGAAGCGAGGGTTGATTTCACATCTTTTCTCTAGAAACCCACTTTCAAAGGTATTATAGTCATGTTTGATTGTGATAATCATGGGGCATTTTTGGTTATGTAACAGATAAACCACAATGCTTTCCTTAGACAGCTAAACCTTGAATAACTTGGGGTGAGGGGTGCTGACCCCTGCCGCTGCACTGCTGAAAATCCACATACAATTTTGACTCCCCCAAAAGTTAACTATTAATAGCCTACTGTTGACCATAGGCCTTACAGATAACAATCAATTCACACATATTTTGTACGCTTCATGTATTATATACTGTGTTCTTACTATAAGGAAAATGTTAAGAAACTAATAAGGAAAATATATTTACAATACTGCAAAAAAAAAAAAAAATATGGGCGCCTGGCTGGCTCAGTCAGTTAAGCGCCCGACTCTTGATTTCGGCTCAGGACATGATCTAAGAGTTGTGGGGTTGAGCCTCACATCAGGCTCCACACTCAGCATGGAGTCCCAGAGTCTCTCCTTCCCTCTGCCCCTCCCCTGCTTACTCTCTCTCAAAATAAAATCTTAAAAAAAAAAAAAATAATGCAGGGGTACCTGGGTGGCTTAGTTGGTTAAGTGACTGCCTTTGGCTATCCCTGGGGTCCTGGGATCAAACCCCACATCAGGCTCCCTGCTCTGCAGGGGAGTCTGCTTCTCCCTCTCCCTCCACCTACTGCTCCTACTGCTTGTGCTGTCAAATAAATAAAATCTTAAAAAAAAAAAAAAAATTGGGGGCACCTGGGTGGCTCAGTGGGTTAAGCCTCTGCCTTCGGCTCAGGTCATGTCTCAGGGACCTGGGATTGAGCCCCGCATCGGGCTCTCTGCTCAGCGGGGAGCCTGCTTCTCCCTCCCTCTCTGCCTACCTGTAATCGCGCTCTCTCTCTCTCTCTGTCAAATGGATAAATAAAATCTTTAAAAGAAAAAAAAACCTGTAAAAAAATCCATGTATAAGTGGATCACCCCAGTTTAAACCCATGTTGTTCAAGGATCAACTGTAATTGTTTTAAACTGCAAGCAGATCCAAACCTAGATGAGAAGGACTCCAAATATTCAAGTAAACCAGAGATAAGTGTGTTACAAAAACACTAAAATGCAACCAGGAAAAACCATAGCCAGAAGAGCATTTTCAGACTTCATGCTGACCTTCTTCTCTTATCCAAAGTCCTGTGACAAACTCCCCCAGCCACTCCCTGCCCCCACTGTAAGAAGACACTAGCCAATCCGATCCCTGCCTTGCTTCATCGGAGTTTCTGACCAAGCACACTGGAGACAACACGTGTGTAGACCCTGACCAAACACAGCTATTACAACACAGCTCTCCAGACAATGTCTCAGGAGAGCCAAGTGCACATGTCAAATGACCGTGTCAAAGGGACTGAGTGTGTAACCTTTAGTTTCCTTCTCACCCAGGAGATGCAAGAGGTGCAAGGAGGGGCCGGACCTGAGAGAGAAGAAGACACATCCTTCCCAGTGTGCTGTTACTGATCACATTCTTGCTCTGCAAAATTGCACTCAGCTCCATCCGGCCTCATTGGTCTCAAAAAGCTCAATGTTATCTCTCTTTCTCAAGTGACTGGAGCGTTTTCTATGCTCCCAAATGCCTCTACTATATTTCTGGTCCAGGGAGAAGGCCACAATTGTCTACTCTGAACAGTTATCCCCAGGAATCTTGTTTTGTTTGTTCTTGTAAAAACTTCCTACTTCAGCTTTTCTTTCTTTAATTCATAAAACTTCAGGAAAATATGAAGGAAATCTTACGGTAGATAGAAAGGACATTCCTAGGGCACCTGGGTGGCTCAGTGGGTTAAAGCCTCTGCCTTCGGCTCAGGTCATGATCTCAGGGTCCTGGGATCGAGCCCCGCATCAGGCTCTCTGCTCAACGAGGAGCCTGCTTCCCCTTCTCTCTCTGCCTGCCTCTCTGCCTACTTGTGATCTCGGTCAAATAAACAACAACAACAACAACAACAACAAAACAACACACACACACACACACACACAGAAAGGACATTCCTATTTAAACCCAAAGTGGATATGGTTAGGTCTGAATAAAGAAAATACAGGCAAAAAAGAGAAAATTAAATTCTCCTGAAATATTTTCCATTTTATGAAGATGTTCTTTAGTGCAGGTCACAATTTATTTGTGTAGAAATAAATGAATGTCAAATTACAAATTTAAACGTTAAAATACAATTACAACGTTAAATTACAAGTCCAGTGATTTCAAGTTATAACAACATTTACATTCTACCCAACTGCAGAGAGCAACCCATCCCAATGTTCTAGTTTCTTGCAATCACCTCTTGCAGAAATACCCTATGAACAGATACCAGGTCAGCAATATCTTGAGGACAACTTCAAGCCCTATTTGTCTTTGCAACCCTAAGTGCCTGGCCCAGACTCAGCACTCAAATGTTTACTTGCTAAATAAATGGGCAAACAAAACACAATGTTAGATACTTAATAAAACACAATGTTAGATACTTAATACAATTTCCACAGGATAATCCTGGTGCTTTTTGACTGTATTTATCTACTCCTGCTGTGTGTCTCAACTGTCCAACACTGAGATGACCCAGGATGCAAGCAGTCTGTCGCTTGCCCCCATGCATTCGATGTCAGACTCTCATCCCAGCTGCACGACTCCCATCCCAGACGGGCTCAATAAACTGAGGCAGTATTAAGCATGGCTAGACAGCCACAGGCCACTTCATAAAGGCCAGCTTGTTTCTTTCTCAATTATTAATGCATTTGTCTTATTTCCCCTATGAGATCCCTGAGAGCTGGGAGAGCTTACAGAAATAACAGTCTCTACCCACAGTTATCAGAAAGAACATAAGCCCTTAAAACGAACAAACAAGCAAAAAAACCCAATGCAGCAAAATTAAGAGATGTAATGTACTGAGCATTTACCACGTGCCAGGCACATACTTTGCATTTTCCAAGACTATTTCTGATCAATCCGATAACCGTGCTGAAGTAGACACCATCCTGTTTTGCAAAAAAGGGAATGAAAGAGGTTGAGTCACTTGGCCCAGTATCACTCAGCGGCTAAGCTGTGAAGCCAGAGTTCAAATTCCAAGGCTGTCTGGCTCCAGAACTTTTCTTGTAATCTAGTTCAAGGAGGAAAAGGAATGTAGTCTTATTTGTTGAGACAACCACCTTTCAAGATACAGTTAATAATAAAGTATCTTTTCACAAAAATTTCACGCTATTGACTTTTTTGTATTCTCTTTCCCCCATGCCTTCCTTAGGAACTATTACAGATATGGTGACATCTATAAAAATTCCTCTTAAATAACATGTCAGTTCTTTCCCAAACTGGAGTCCTAATACACATTCACAGTCCTTACGAAATTGGCAGCACCATTCCATTTTGTAGATGAGGTAAACTGGGGCTCAAAGAGGTTCCATACCTTGTACACCGTCCCATGGTGAGGGTTAGCAAGAGGTGTGATAACATCCTGAAGCAGCCTTTGGTTCCATCAAACCACAGTCATGTTCACAGCAAATATGACTTGAAAACCAAGAACATCTCTCCAGACAGATGACTTCGCCACGTGAGCATGAAAGCCTCAAAAGATACCTGAAACACCCTGTGGTTCTAGGACAGCAGTTCTCCAAGTGTGGGGCCCATGCCAGCAGCATCAACCACACCTGGGGGCTTGTTAGAAATGCAAATTCTCAGACTCCACTCCCAACACAATGAATCAGAAACTATGGGGTGGGGCCAGAATTAAAACAAACCCTTCCTGGTGATTCTGGTGCTCTAAGATCTGTGCTCCAATCTGGCTGCGGATAAGAATCAGGTGGGGAACATTTAAACTGACCAACGTCCAAACCTCATCTGTAGATACTCTGATTTATGTAGTCTAAAGGCATGGCATTTTAAAAACAACCCAAGACAATTTTTTTTGAAGATTTATTTTGAGAGAGAGAGAGCCGAGTGGGAGGGAAGGGGCAGAAGGAGAGGGAGAGTATTAAATAGACCCTGCTGAGTGCAGAGCCCAATGAGGGGCTTGCTCTCAGGGCCCTAATATCATGACCTGAGCTGAAACCTAGAGTCGGACACTAAACTGACTGAGCCACCCAAGAAGCTCCTTTTTTAAGATTTACTCACTTTAGAGACAGAAAGTGCAAGCTTGAGAAAACCTCCAGGTGATTCTAATGTGCAGCCCAAATACTAAAGCATCACTTGAAAAGAACCCATCTGCCCTGATTCCTATCCTCACTCACCCCAGTCCTTCTGGGTTGCCAATTATCTCTTCAAACCACTGAGAAGCCAGCAAATCTGTCCCTAAATCCGTGGGGTTCCTATGTCTTCCTGCTGCCCTGTGGCCATGAGAAAGTTCTAGACGTGATCTAGAAGATACTATCTGGAAGGAAGACTCCTCTCCTCTAACTTCTCCCCAGATCCCTGAAGGAAAAGTCAGGCCCCACCAAGCTGCTACTTCTGTCTAGGCCTCTTGAACATCAGGGACTCGCTACATCTCCCCTAAAGAGAACCTGCTTCTTAATTCCTTTCTTCAGTCCCCTCCCTTGAAATGGCAGTCTGCCGGCCTTGATCTCTAGCCATATTCGAATCTGTACTGATCTTTGATTCTTAACTGATGGCTCCTGGCTAACCCCTAACAACCTTAAGCCAGCCACTCCCTTCTCCACAAGCCACAATGCCAAGAAAAATCCTCCGCTCCCTAGAGAAGAAATCCCTTGAAAAACTCCACAACCAACGGAAACCCAAGTCCACGGAGGTTTGCCATCCCTAGTAACAACTACAGTTTAGAGTCCTTCCTATATGCCAGACATCAGGCCTATCCTATCTCATTTAATTTTATTTAACCAAGTCTCAAGTATTGTCAAGTGCCAATTTTAATGAGATGTCACTTTACAGTTCTGTAGTATTCTCCTGAAGACAATGAAGAGACTAAAACCTGCAATAATAGAGCACATATTATTTTTGACATCTGGAATGGGAAAATTCCTTATGCAGATACCATTACTCCCACAGCTCATTGCTGACTCCGAGACAAGACGCACGGAATACAAGTATCTGCATCACAAGCATTCCACTAACTGCTGGGAGGCTCGCGCTCCTCGGCATTCAGAGCTCCGACATTTTTTTTTTTTTTTAAAGATTTTATTTATTTATCTGACAGAGAGAGATCACAAGTAGGCAGAGAGGCAGGCAGAGAGAGAGAGGGAAGCAGGCTCCCCGCTGAGCAGAGAGCCCGATGTGGGGCTTGATCCCAGGACTCTGGGATCATGACCTGAGCCGAAGGCAGAGGCTTTAACCCACTGAGCCACCCAGGCGCCCCACAAGAAAGGGTGAGGAAATCTTTCCTCACTCTTTCTTGTAAGAACCATACCTATCCACTGCTGAGGCCCACTTCTCTCCCGTGACAGAGATGGTGGTTCATATTTATGGCTTTCCGGTGACCCCTCCCCAGTGAAATCCAGAGTCCTTCAAGTGCTTAGGGTTTCATTCATGGCTTTCAGTTACACTCTGGTTTGAAGGCTAAGAGCAGAACAAGATGCTGTGTTGTTCTTGGAAGCCAAATAATGGTACTGGGGTACACAGTGGGGAAGCCTTTGAGAACAGTCTGGGTAAAAAACACAGGATTAGAAAATGCTTTCAACAAATGATCCAAAGTCACAGATAAGAAGCTTGGCTTCTTGGAAGTGAGCATTCTTGATCCCCTCCCCAACATCTGTGCTCCCCTATGAATGCAGCGGGGCTACCATTTAGAGTACCATGCTGGCCACATCTCCATATTCATTCCTTCCACTACCGCCTACCACCTATGACATACAACACCTATGTCGCTTGTGCCTCTTCCAGGCTCTGGGATGAGGCAGTGAACAAAACAAGACCCCTGCTCTCAGAGAGCTTTCACTCCTCATAAATTACCCAATTTCATCTTCATAATAGTCTTTGGGGTGGCGTTGTAACAATAAGCAATGTTAAGGTCTGCAGATGACTGGGATTTGAAGATAGGGCTGTCTGCATTTGGAGCTCACGTGCTGGCTATTCTAGACCCAAAAGGCACGGCTGGGTCTAAGGGGAACAGTCAAGATCATTAGGAGCTGGGCAAGAGCTAGCCCATTTGGAGCTCAATTACCAGCTGTGAGATGGGAAACTTTCCATGACCTTTGTGGGCCATGTGGAGCAACAGGGTTGCTGAGAGGATTAAACAAGTTAATACATGTTGAACACCCAAAATGGTGCCTGGCATGTTGCAAGAGCTCATTATTTTTATTCTAGGCAGCTTCCTTCCTCCTTGTTCGAGGGTCTGAGGCCCAATACTGGATCCAAGGACAGCCTCCTAAGGTAAATAATTTTATTTTGCTTTTGTTCTTAGATCTTCCGATCCCAAGACTTGTTCCCTTTCTGGTTTTCATTTTCAGGTTTACCTTGCTTTGTTCTTCCATCTTTACAGACTGGGATCTCTCTTCATTTAAAAAGAAAGTAAGGGGCACCTGGGAGGCTCAGTGAGTTAAGCCAACAGACTCTTGACCTCAGCTCAGGTCATGATCTCAGGGTCCTGGGACTGAGCCCCACATCGGGATAGATGCTTAGGAGAGTCTACTGAAGATTTTCTCAGTCTCTCTCTCAAATAAATAAATCTTAAAGAAGAAGAAGGAGAAAAAAAAAAGGTGGAGAGGGGCCCCCACAAACTCCCTTAACCACCTTAAGCTGGCCTTTGCTTCACCACTAAAGTCCTCTGACTACTGTGCGGCAGAGTGGTATGAAGAATACAAGTTCTAGAACTGGACCTTCTAGGTTTAAACCCTGGGTTAGCCACTTACTACACGACTTCGGGCAAGTTACACAGCCTCTCTGAGGTTTCCTGATGTGTTACAAAGAGCAACACAGTACCCTGCTCACTGGATTGCCACAAATGCATTTAAAGTGCTTAGACCAATGCCAGGCACATAGATGGGCAATGATGCTTGTTAGCTGCCACTCTGGTCACCCAGCCTGGTCCTTCCACTCTTTACCAAGCCATACAGTTCCTAAACCCTACCAGTATGGTTTCCTCCAACACCACTGCTGTAGGAAATTACACATAACTTATCTGTGGTCTTCTAAGTGCTAAAGCCAATGTCTGTCCTCTGACTACATCTTCCACTTTTCCACAGCCGGGGCACTCTGTCAACTAGACCTTACTTTTTGAAACTCTCTCTTCAATTTCTTATCTCTGCTCCTCTTAGCCATATTGACTTTTTTTTTTTTTTGGAAGATTTTGTATTTATCTGTCAGAGAGAGAGTTAGCACAACCGGGGGGAACAGCAGGCAGAGGGAGAAGCAGACTCCTCGCCAAGCAATGAGTCTGACACAGGACTTGATCCCAGGGCCCTGGGATCATGACCCAAACCAAAGGCAGATACTTAACCAACTGAGCCACCCAGGCACCCCATATTAACTTCTCTGAATCTTCTCAACCACTGAACAAAGGGTATCCCCTTCAAGGTTCTGCTTTCAATATTCTTTTCTTCTGCCTCTGTATCTTTTTCCTTCTGGTATCTCAATCATTCTCATAATTCCAACTATGCCTACAACTAACATATTCTGTTCTCAGTCATCATCTTGATGTCCTATAGTCATCATCTTGACACCCTAAAACCAGTTCTCTTTGAACTTCATTAACGGTACCACTATTCTGACAGTCACAATCTGCTACATAACACTTTTTTCTTGATCTAAATCCCTAATTTACTGTCCAAAAAAACCTACTCCTTATCCAAGACCCACTTCAAACGCTACCCTCTCTATGAAGCCTTTTTCCAAATTAATGTGCTCTTTTCTCTGTTTTGAAACCTCAGAGCTAGATTTTTACTGGTCTTATGCTGCTGCTTTATACTGAAGTAAACTGTGTCATTTGGATCTTTGTCTAGCAATCTCTGCTCCCAGGTGAAATTCCTTATGGCATAAACTGATTTGGTCTTTATACCTTCTAGTAATTACCACATGCCTTGCACATGGTGGCTGTCCCAAAAGTAACTGGTAAATACTAAATGCTTTGGAGCACGGTAACCTGAGCCTGTACTCTTCTCCAGCCACACCCCACTTCTTCCTCCTCCATACTATTTTATGGCCTCATGCCCCAGCCCAGGTGGCTCCCTCCACCGGGAAGCCCCATTTCCCTCACTGCTGCTTGGGGGATTCCAGTCATCTTTTAGAATTCAACACAGAGGCTACTTCTCCTTTAGTGACATGTCTCCCAAACTTTAACAGAAATGGTCACTTCTTGGAACATCTACTGACTTACAGATACAAGAAAATCTTTCATATAGGACTCCAAATACTGAAAGAAAAAGCACAGAGCTGGTATGAGCCACCAGCTATCAATGGCTGCTCCATTATGTAGGCATGCAGTTACCAGGATATGGACACAACAGATAAATCAAAACCAAACTGGTCACAGGCTATTTAATGTTGTAAAATCTCACAAATTTCAGAATAACAGGCACTAACCCATCAGTATGTTGGAGAAAGTCCAGGTATGAAAGATAAAAGACAAACTGGACATGGGAAAGTTGACCAACACCAACTTTTAATGATGAACTCAAGATAACACCTAGAGACCTTTCAAAAGAGCTGTTGCATCATCCACTTCAGAGTCTGAATTTGCTGTTACCCCAAATACCAACACAGGGTGGGTCTGGCACACTCCTATTTGTAGTCCAAGCAGAATTTCCAGTAGAGGCACCTGGGTGGCTCAGCTGGTTAAGCGCCTGACTCCTGACTTCAGCTCAGCTCGTGATCTCAGGGTCTTGAGCATGCCCCACATCAGGCTCCATGCTCAGCATGAAGTAGGCTTGATATTCTTCCTCTCTCTCCTCCTCGGCCCCTCCACCAGCTTGCTCTCTAAAGAAATAAAGTCTTTGAAAAAAATTCCCATTAAAATAAATTTCATATACATATATAGTACAATATATGCATATGCCTTTTTTTGAGAGAGAGAGAGTGGAAGCTGAGGGCAGGAAGGAGCAGAGGGCGTGACTCTTAAGCAGGCTCCACACCCAGCATGGGGTGCAACTCAGGGCTCATTCTCACCACCCTGAGATCATGACCTGAGCCAAAATCAAGAGTTGGACCCTTAACTGAGCCACCCAGGTGCCCATATACATATGCCTTTTTTACATATACTTTTTAAATGTCCCTTTTTCCTTATCATAAAAGAGGTATCATATAGATCAAATCAGATCTTATGTATTTAAAAGTCTTACCTTAAGGTATCTTTTTAAAGATTTACTTATTTCAGAGAGAGAGAGAGCTCGTGCATGAGAAAGCATGAGCGGAGATAGAGGCAGAGGCAGAGGGAGAAGCGGACTCCCAGAGCGGGAACCTCCCCCAAGTGCAGCCTGATTCCAGGACCCCAAGATCATGACCTGAGTCAAAACCAAGAATCAGATGCTTAACCAAATGAGCCAGCTAGGTGCCACTGACCTTAGGATATTTAAACCACCAAAACTTTCAACTGTATCAGGTCACATCCCAGATGTGACAGACAGGAACTCTATCTGCCTCCATTAGTTAGTCATTCATGCTTGTATTTCCTTCTCTGGACAGTGAACTCCTCAAGAGCAGCAACCACGTATTACGTTTTACCCACCCTAAAACCCAGATGTAAGACACTTAATATTGGTGAAAAGAACACATGAATAATAGATTTCTAAAAAGCCTTAGTTCATAAATTATTTTTGGACAGAGTTCTCAGTAAGTCAGGACTATACAGAATGGCTAAAATTAACAACACAGGAAACAGATGTTGGCAAGGATGCAGAGGAATGGGAACCCTCTTACACTGCTGGTGGGAATGCAAACTGGTGCAGTCGCTCTGGAGAACAGTATGGAGGTTCCTCAAAAAGTTAAAAATAGAACTACCCTACGACCCAGCAATCGCACTCCTGAGTGTTTACCCAAAGGACACAAAAAATATAGATTCGAAGGGATATATGCACACCAATGTTTACAGCAGCATTAACAACAACAGCCAAACTATGGAAAGACCCCAATGCCCGTTGACTGAGGAACGGACAAAGAAGACATGGTGTGTGTGTGTGTGTGTGTGTGTGTGTGTGTGTGTGTGTGTATACATATATATGATGGAATATTATCCAGCCATAAAAAAGAATGAAATCTTGCCATTTGCAATGATATGGATGGAGCTAGAGGGTATTATCCTAAGCAAAGTAAGTCAGAGAAGGACAAATACCACATGATTTCACTCATGTGGAATTTAAGAAACAAAACACATGAACATGGCAGTGGGGGAGAGAGGCAAACCAGGAAACCGACTCTTAATTATAGAGGACAAACTGAGGGCTGCTGGAGGGGAGGTGGATGGGGGTTTGGGCTGGACGGGTGATGCGTATTAAGAAGGGCACTTGTGATGAGTATGTAAGTGACTAATCACTAAATTCTACACCTGAAAGTTGACACTGTATGTTAACTGGAATTCCAAAAAAAAAAAAAAAACCTTGAAAAAAACCTTGAAACTATAACTTTTCCATAACTTTCAAGTTACTTATGAAAAATCACATTACTTTGAAAAGTATAGTAACAACAACAGAAAGAGCTAATAAACACAGTCCTTTAGTCAATTATCCGGGGAGGGGGGGAAATGCTACAAAAGTCTCTGTTATGTTGGCAAGCACATTAACTGTTTTCTGGCACTGGGGTTAAGATGGCAGGCAAAAGCAGAACTGAAAGACAACTGCTGTGCAGTATGAGTGATTTAAAAAATGAACTTATGCTTAATTTCCTCCAGCATGTGAACGGGTCTTGTACCCTTTTATCAAAGGGGTTGTGGGCAAGGCTAGAGGCATGCAAACCCTGTATTTGTGACCATCTGAGGGGCACATGTGTGAGCCACATCAAGGATGGGCACAGACACACAGGTTGTTTCTCTATCACACCAGGGAAATGAAGGCACCTTAGCTTCTCACAACTGCTGCACGGTCAGAGATGAGCAAAAGCATTTATTGTTCATGTTTATTAGCTACAGATAATTAGCTACAGATTTTTAGATCAGAAAGACACCCTAACGATCATTCAGTGTGGTGGCTTTCAAACTTTTTTAACCATAAAATCCTTCTACAGGAATGCATATGGAAGAGTGATATGTAAAACAGAGGTCAGGGGAGGGAGGTCTGGGAACCACTGAGGAGACTCAGAGAACCCTTACAGTCCATCAGAGCTTTAGTGTAAAAATCTCTAACCTAGTCACATCCCTTAGCATGGCTATGATAAAAAACAAACGAATGAACAAAAAACAGAAAATAAGTCCCGGCAAAGATATGGAGAAATAGGCACCTTTGCCCACTGCTGATGAAAATGTAAGATGTTGCAGCTGCTCTGGAATATGTTACAGTAATTCCTAAAAAATGGAAAAATAATTACATATTATCCAGCAATTCTACTTCTAGTTATATACCCAAAAGAACTGAAACCAAGGACTCTCAACAGCCCTTGTTAGTTCTATGTATACCATATTCACAGCAGCATCAGTCACAGTAAGTGGAAGCAACCTGAGCGTCCCAAGACAGATAACCGGAGAGACAGAATGTGGTATATACATCACTCCATTAAAAATATTCCAGTGAACTATTATTCCTTAGACAGGAAGGTAACTTGGACACATGGTACAACACAGATGAACCTTGAAGATACAATATTAAGTGAAATAAGCTAGTCACAAAAAGAAGACTACTGTATGATTCCACTTAGGTCCCTAGAACAGTCAGAGACAGAAAGTGGAACGGTGGCTTCTAAAGGCTGGGGAGGCATGGGGGAAGTTATCGTTCAATGGGTACAAAACTTCAGTTTTGCAAGATTCAGAGTTCTGGAGATAGATGATGGTGATGGTTTTGCAACAATGTGTATACGCTCAAATATCACTGCACTGCATACAGGTCTCCCCCACTATCTGGAAGCAGAGCATTCCCATAACACGCTTCGTAAGCCAAAATGGTATAAAGTGAAAAAGCACTTATCATTAATTTATAAGGAAAAATTTTGAACCTCCTCAGACCCAAAAAATAACCTTTTAGGCTCTTTTGATATGTTAGGACACATCTTGCCGATGCATACACAAAATGGAGATAAAGCGCCTGGAGATAAAGCACAGGTGCTCACGGACACAATTCAAAGCCCTGGTGACTCATGCTGAGCGCGGTTCCCAGGAAGGAGCCCCTCCGGCTGTGCACCTCCTCTCTCACCACAGCCCCGCCTCTCTCACCACAGCCCCGCCTCTCTCACCGCTGGCAGCCTAACAAGTGCTGAATGCTTTTTCACCTATTTTCGCAACAGCAAAAGTCCTCCATGGCTTTCCCTCAGTTACCAAAAAGAGACTGATGTAGATCTTTCAGAAAAGCAGTATGGCATAATGCAAGCTCTTGGAAGGTGGGGGAAACCCACATGTAAAAATGGATAAAATGATCGATTTTATGTTATGCCTATTTTACCACAATTAAAAAAAACACAAAAAACAAAAAACCTTTGTTCGATCCCAACACAACACTTTCATTTTCCTGAGGAAAGAAACAGAACTAAAGCAGAAAAACCATTCACGTAAGATCACACTACCGGCAGTAGCGTTCTACCCAAAATGTAATTGCATAAAAGGCACTTCCATCTATAGCACTTATTCCACCAAACTCTTCACTGGCCCCTGGGAACCAAAGAATAGAACTTCAGTTCCCACACATGGCTTGCAAAGCCCTCCACAGTGGAGACTCACCTCTGCTCCAGAGGCACGGCTCCCTGATGCCGACTACTTCACCACCACCGTGAGGCCCACGGCCTCCACACCTACCTATTACTGTCTCCTCTCCTGGCCTCTGCATGGTCCATGCCATCTCTGCAGCTTCCCCTCACTAACTAAGCCTCAGTATCGCACAGACAACGTCTGAGTTTCACACATACTAAGTGCTGAGTACACAGATAATAAGTAAGATCACTTCCAGACCTCCCACCCCAAGATCTTCTTAGCTCTGGGCTAGCTGTCCCTCCTGTGCTCCGGTAATGGCTCTGCACCCACCTCACTGCTCTGACCATCTGTTTCAGCCTTGTCTTCCCTACTTCCCTACCGTAGGCTCCCAACAAAATGTCATTGGTCTCTGTGTACTGGGCACCGAGACCCAGGAAATACCCCTGGGAAATACCGACCCCCAGGAAATACCGACCAAACAGAGCTGGTAGGAAAGCTAAGATGAGATCAGATCTCCTGAAGGTCCAGTGTAGCTGAAGGCCCCCCACCAATGTGTAAATAATTATATTACCGGAGGTTCTTACTTAGAAAAGAATTTCACGTGTTGCAGATGCAAAGAAACCACACTCATTCTTCTTGAATTATGCAGCAGTGCCCCCCAAGTTATTCCCAACTTTTGAGGAGGAGATGGCAGTGGAGAAATGGAACAGAAAAATAAAGGTCTTTTGTTCGTTCTCCCATAGACAGCTGTTGTTCTTACAATAAGGAGAGCTCTGCCTACCATTTTTAACTTGAGCAACCATAATTTAAGTGAGCCCATTAGGAACTCCTGTTTTATATTACAGTACCTACCCACTGTAAGACCTTGAGGACAAGCAATCTGTAATGGAAAAAAATTTATTTGAAGGCTATGTCCTCATAGTTCCATGACTTCCTAGCCATGGTGGAAGGCAGGCTTAGCCAGAGAGAAATATTTTTAGACCAGGGTGCTTCAGAGCTGTAAAAATAGGCCGGTAAAAAGCACACTTGTCAAAGCCCCAGAGTACTCCAGCCACTGGGCCAAGGAAGCAGGCCAAGCAGAAGCATGCTGGCTTTATGTATTTTTGCGAACAGATCACCAGATTTGAAGCAGCTTCTCCAAAGCATAACCTGAATGGTAAATGTGTGAGAACTCTGTCACCTGGGACAGAGAGCTGTCTCATGCACCCCTACGCGACAGGAGGTTCGTGGGGCATCAGCATTATGTTGCCTCAGAAAACTATTCTTTCTTCCAATTCCCAGAATAAGGGCACTGAGTGAGCACTCATGATGCTGACTGTAGCCCAGGCATTGCTTTTCCTTTGCATCAAGGCCCGCCCTTGAGCACATGGTTAGATTCAGGAAGGAAAAAAGTCATAAATCAGATGTGTCTCTCAGAGCTGGCAATTCTGGGTTTATGATTACCTCCGATTGTGTAATCCCTTCAACTCTGCCATCCGCATAGGTTGTCTTCGCTAACTTCGACGATCCAAAACAAGGCATTCCACTGAGGCTTTCAATCACCACTGCCACCATAACCAGCTGGTTGATTCTTAGAACAGTGTAATTCATTAGCTGGCCTTTTTTTTTTTTACTTGATTTTTAATATTTCAAAAAGTATTTCTAAAAAGCCAAAGAAATGTGCCTTCATTTTCAGATGAGAACAACACATTTTTTTGAAAATTCAGTAAGCATCTGGATTTGGTAACATAGAGGAAAATAATTTCTCTCCCAGGACTGTCTCCTCCCATCTCCCACCAATTCCGGGAAGGAGAAGGGGCAACTGGACATGTCACTAGCCATCAAACAAACCCTTGGTTTGACCCAGCTCTCCAAGATGTTGCCATGAGGAATGCTTTCCGAGTAGAAAAGACAGTTACAAATCCAAACTGCTCTCCAGTAAGATGAGTATGGCAGTGTCTGCTAGAATCAATGGGGTTTTGATGAAAAGGACCAATTAAGAGGCTCCCACAACGATTCGAGGATCAATGCCCGGTCCAGGAATTACAAAGGGGAGCGCAGGGGAAAGAACACTCCTCACAGAGAAAAGCCGCAGAGCCTTTTGCAGAATAGAGGAGACTCCGACTGTGACCTCAGCCTCAGAGTGTATGTGGCTGGAGGAACAACAGGGGTAATAACAGAGGGAGGAAAGTTGCAGGGAAAGCTGGAGGGGGCAAAGGAAGGGAACTGGCTGAATAATTAAGTCTTGGCTACAGTTTAAGTCTATTCTTGGCAGAAAGATGGCATCAGGGCAGCCAAATAGAGATCACCAGGGAGTGATTCCTACTTCGAGTCTAGAGCTAAGGAGAGGTCAAGCTGTTATCTACTGATTGCAGATACCCGCGAAAGATCCCCCCACCCACGGAGACCACACTTCTCTCTACAACACAGCAGAGGCCAGAGGTCCAGGCAGAATTGTGCTTACCTCGGCTTCGGGGATCAGACACCTTCAAAGATAGTGAAGAGAACTGAGAATTAGAGACGTCATCCCTGGATGGGTCTCACAAATCCACACGAAAGCCACATTTACCGGACAGTTATCACTGAACATGCTAGAGAAGTCGCCGCAGCTCTTTGCGCGGTTGGCTCTCCCAACACTGTGAGGCAATCCTTGCTTGCAGGTAAGGCAAAAGGCAGAGAGGGGTTAAGAGATTCGCCTAAGGTTCCTACGGCAGGGGCCAGGTAGGGCTGGGGGCCAGGCTCTGGGAGGCACCTCCTCCTCTGCTCACTTTCAAGGGTTGGACCACCCCTCACCAGAAACGACTGCATTGTTCGTACACCCTAGGCAGACACAGGATAGACACCAGCAGTACAATCTCCCTGTGGGCCCTCGAGAGCTAGGCAGTGAGGGGTGTGCCTAAGGCAGACGGGGAGAAGACCGAAGTGGAGGAAAAGAAATTAGAAACTCAAGCAAGGGGTAGGAAACAGTGAGGCTCTATCTAGGACATGGTAGAGAAAACCCCAAACCTGACTAAGGTGCCATTTCGGCTCTACAATGGCCAAATGTATTCTTTGGCATTATTTTTTTTACCTGTTAGTCCCACGTTTTCCTACAGTATCTCCAGGCCCACCCAAGTCCAATGACTAACATGATGACAGAGGCTGGTTTTGCTGTCCCTTGTGTATCATGAAGATCAGACAAGAGCCCAGTAAAGAAGTGAACAACGCCACAAGAAAGGAGGGAACAGCTTCATGACAAATGCATCCCACACCCTTGAGTGGGGAGTTAACACCGGAGTAAAAACATTCCCCTCCATAAAGAACACCAAAAGGACAGCTGAGAGCCAGGTAACCATGCCAGTCCCCTGTGATCTTAAAACTTATCCCAGGCCACGGCACTGTTTCCAAGCACAGTCAACGGAGACATATCCACTGTAGCAAAAAAGAAAGAAAGAAACAAAAAAGTAAACTGTACAGAGCAGTTGTGATCCTATTCAGCATCAGAAAATTCAGAGTTTGGGGCATGAACAAATTCAGTGGCTGGGAGGAAAAAAGCTCTCAACTCCACTTTAGTCTTTCGGAGCACCACAAAGTAACAAGGCTTAGAATGCTCTCCCCCGCCATACTCCAACTTTGTTTTAATAGTCTAAGAAGCCCCCCCCCCCAGAAGAAATGTGTATTTTTTGTTTCTTAACGGGGTGGGGGGGAGCTTTGGATGAGAAGAATCAGGCCTCCAAACTCTTCCACACTTTCTTATTTCTTCAAAGAAGTAGAGTGCATTAAAAGGAAGGCTGTACCAGGAGCCCTGAGGAATCCACTTTCTGAAACGGCCATTTCCAGGGAGCCCGTTGACTCCCCTGCCCCTGCCCAGTAACTTAAGGAAAGCTATGGTCTCTCTGGGTGCCTCAGATGAAAAAAAGGCAAAAAGCAAAGTACAGAAAGGACTCATTCAATAAACGGAAAAAATGAGAGCTAGTAGCTTTCTTCCTTTTCTCCCCTCCTTCACAGAACAAAAAACAACCTGCCCCTCACTCAAGGGTCATTTAATTCTATAAGCTTTTTTGCTGGCCTAAGTATTTGGCTATAGCTGAATTGGTAATCAGAACCAAGTAAGAAGTCTGTAATGGGCAACAACACAGGTTAACCTTACTAAATATTAACCTGCAGCCTAAGGGATTTTTTTAATTTAAAACAAACAAAAATGACAGGCAAAGTAGATGCTCTAGTAGAATACACATGTACAAATGGTCTGTGCTCTGATCAAATGTAATGAAGCACAAACCTCACTTATCTGAAACTGTTAAATTGCTTGAGAAATGTGTCAGGCTCCCACAAAATCTAGTAAAAAATAAAAAAAATTTTTTTTAATCCTACTCAGCATGAAATGGGACACTTGGCAAAAGGATACATTTTATAAAAAATTAAAATTGTAAATGGAACTACACCCTGAATAAAATTCAAACTACTTCAGAAAGAGTTCAGGGAAGTGAAGATAAATGCAGAGCTGATGCTAGTTTGTGCTTGTGTTTCTAAGGCTTCAGTGAGGTTTCATGGGTGAGAGGGCAGTAAAAAGCGCCTTCCCTCTTTTCAGAGGTCCATTAGCAAACCAACCACAGTATCAACCAGCATTTGTGTTCAAGATTAAGCAAGTTGGGCGGTGCCTGGGTGGCTCAGTGGGTTAAGCATTCGGCTCAGGTCATAATCTCAGGGTCCTGGGATTGAGCCCTGCATGAGCAGGGAGCCTGCTTCCCTCTCTCTCTCTGCCTTGTGATCTCTCTCTCTGTGTCCAATTAAAAAAAAAAAAAAGATTAAGCAAGTTGGAACCAAATCATGACCAATATTCTCCATCTAAATAATACAGTCCTACCTCTGCAGCAACAATCAGAGTTGGGAGTGGATATGAGGAGAGAAGGTCAAATGGACAAGGATGACCACAATGAAGAGAAGTAATTGCAAAGGCAGCTAACATTTTGTGAGCTCTTATTAAGTGACAAGTGACACTGTGCTAAATGCTTAAATTTTGCTAATTCACTTGATCCTCCCCATACTCCTACCAGGCTAGTACTAGTATTAGTCCTACTTTTAGAAATAAGTAAACTAAAAAAAAAAAAAAAAAAAAAAAAAAAGTAAACTGAGGCCAGAGGCTAAGTAACTTTCCCATGTTAACACAGCTGGCATGTGAAGCTGAGCCAGCATAAAAATCATCCAATTCCTCATACTGAAGTGGACCCATTCTCTATTCAAAACACATCAACTAATTCTTCAGTGGCACTCAATCAGCAAAACAGACTTACCGGGTGCCAAAAAATCACAGGGCAAGGAGCATAAAGAGTAAGTGATACTGCCTGGGACTGCATACCGCAGGGCAGAATGCAAATGCAGATCCACTAAACCACCCAAAACATCAGCGAAACCAACCAGCGGCACCCAGAAAGGTTCTACAGGAAAGCATGGTTTCCCTCCACAGAATTAAAGCTGTCACCTGAAGTGGGTGAGGTTCTTTTGAACCTTGTTATGTAAGATTGGAACTATGTTCCTTATGAATGTCCACTACTTGGACTTCCGGTCTTTTTTTTTTTCCCCCTGAGCCCCACACCCAACGTGGGGCTCAAACTCATGACACTGAGATCAAGAGTCACGCTCTGCTGACTGAGCCAGCCAGGCACCCCTAGACTTCTGGTGTTTATCAGCTTTCAGAATGACAATTCCATTATGTTTCCAACTAGTGGGGTAAAAAAACATTTTCCCCTTAATGAAAAGACACTCCCTGTTCCAACTACTCAAGGATTTGACCCACAAGTATGTGTTCCCATCAATGTCAGTCATTTCTCCCCACTCCTTTCTCAAGTGAATGCTCTATTACCATACCCGTAATTTTAGGAGCTACCTTTGTGCCTTTTCATGCAACGTAACACCCTTTCTCATGGTATCCAATAATGGATGCAACATCGCAAGAACTGAGCAATCCCATTTTGTACAAAAGTTGAGGTGATGCTTTCTACACAGTTTCTGATCTTCTTCCACTGATGTCTTCAAGGCACTGTCCATTTCCTATACTGTTCTTGGAGGCTAAAGCCCTAATAACTTGTCGCCAAGACACTGTTTAAGTGTTTTTAAGCCAATACATTATTTTACACCTGCCTGCAATAAATCTCACTCTCATAACCTTGGGAGTTTTTGGTGGAGCAGGAGGAATACAAGTGTGCTCAAGGCTAAGCTCTCTTCAAGTATATTATATATAGTATAACACGTGGAACTTTTAGGTTAGAGGGACTTACACCTCCTCACAAAAAACAGATTACTGGAACAGCCAGGGTATCCATACAACAAAAATGGCAATGTATGTCCAAAAACACAATCTCAGAAGAAAAAAAAGAAGAAACTATAAGAAGTCAGATGGATAAAAACATTTTAAACATTCTGTTTTTAAGAGAAAATGTGAATATGCTGCAAAAAAAAAAATCTGCAGGGAGAATTAAAATATATAGTAATAATAAAAGTTTTAGAGAGAGAAAAAGGGAGACAGGGAGGGGGAGGAGAGGCAGAGGGAGAAAGAGAATCCTAAGCAGGCTCCACTAGGCACCAAATGGGGCTTGATCCCACAACCCTGAGATCAAGACCTGAGCCAAATCAAGAGTCTGACTTATCTGCCTGAACCACCCAGGCACCCCAGAAGATTTTTTTTTAAAAAGCAAGCACGGAAGTGTGGGCTTGGTTGCAAACAGACACTGAAAAAATTAAACATTCTTGACTGTAGCCATTGCACTCCAGCACTCCCTTAAGAGAAACTTGGTTAACGGCCCGCCCCACCCCCTCCACAATACAAGTTGCAAAGGGCTGGAAAGCTAAGAACATCACAGTTCTCCAATATGAGCTGGAATGTAAGCGCTAAAAATAAATAAACAAATAACAAGTATCACAGTAACCAGGTAATCAGTTGCACAACTGACCCCGTACTATACAGCTCAGGCGAACAGGGCAGAGTCCTGAAGATGAACAATGAGATTAGACACTCTTCCTGGGCCCTCAGCCACTCTACTCCCACTCTCCCCAGAACCTAAACCGCGCTGTTCTTTGCAAAAAGGGTAATAGGTCAAAGTTGCGTAGCCAACGCGCTTGCAATTGGAGGAGTCCCAGGGCCTCGCAAGCTTGGGTTGGGTAACTTTACAAAGTGCTACCAAAAGGATGACTATTAACCTTTCATTATAACCCATAAGCAAAGGAAACACAAGGCGGGGGCGGGGAAGAGAGACCATTCAGAAGAGCAGAAAACGGCTCTAACAAAGACTGGAGAATTAGAAAACACGGAATAAAAACAAAACTAACTGATCGCAGTCCGGGTCTCCGGAAGCAAATTCGGTCTAAGCCGAGCAGCGAGCGCGCATGTTATTCCTCAATATTGTGCACATAGAATACTATCTTCTCTGCACGGCCCGATTCCGAAGTGCATTCAGAAACACTTTCCACAGAGCCTCCGTCGGACCCTGCGGGCGGCTGGAATTTAGAGACCAGGAACCTGAGGCTCAGTCCAAGGACATTCGTTCTTTGGGGGACTGCAGGAGTCAGGCCCAGACTCGAGACTTTTCAACGGCACGGGTGAGGGGCGGGGTGGCATCTCCTCCGGCTTCCCGCGGACGCAGGCCTCCCGGCGGAGCAGCCACGAGGGGTCTCCGCTGGCCAGGACCAGCACGGAAGCGTGCGCAGCAAACCGAGCGGGGTACGCCGCCCACCCCGCCGCTCACCTGGGCGATGCCGGCGCCCATCAGCCCGCCACCGATAACCGTCACGTGCTTGACGATGATTTTCTTCGCCGAGGCCGAGGCAGTGGACGAGGAGGACACAGAGCGCACGAGCTGCCGCGTTACAAAAGCCATGCTGCAGAGACAAAGGCGGCGACACCGATAAGACCTCGCGAAGTTATCCGCGGCACCGGCACTAACAGTTAAGTGACCTCTGGGGGCGGAGACCGAGGCCGCTCCTCCGTCCCTCCCGCCCCCGCGTTCAGTGACATCATCGACGGCGGGGGTGGAGCCCCGAGGTTCGCCCCGCCCATTGGCCCGGGCGGGCGGGGAACCGCGTTCTAACTGCGCAGCACGACTTCCGGCCCAGCGCGGGCGGGCGCGGCTACGGCCTTCAGGCGGGGAAAGGGGCGTGGTCGTGGGGGCGAGGAGGGAGCGCGCGACTGCGAGGAGCCCTGGGCTCCCTGCGGCCGCGGGGCGGGGCTTCGGCCCCCTCGCTGCGCCCGCGTCTCCTCGGAAAAGGCGCCAGCCGCTCGTGAGATGAAGTGCGGGCCGTTAGGTTTTTAAATCCTCACCCTTGATGCTTGTGCGTATATCGGCGCCGAATACATACTTGCAGATTCGCAGTAGTGATCATTTTAATGCGGTGGGTATTGACCGTTTCTGCTGAAACGGAAGGAAACAAACTGCTCACACCCCAAACAAACGGCTAAGGACCCCTGAGTCTCAACACAGAGAACAGGCCCGCGGGAGGGAAAGGGAGTTGACCTGTGTTCCCCATTTCAACGTCAGCGTCTATCAGTGCAGTGAAAGTGGACGGTTGAAGGTCAAAAAGCAGCCATTGTGATGTAACGTTCGCAGGAAGCAGAGGAAAAGAATGCCTCTCCAAGTAACGGGAGATGTGGATACCCGTTAGGTCAGTCTTCTCATTCATGTGAGGAATGTCTGGTTACTGTACTTTAGTAATACACAATCTTTATTATTTTTAAATACATAATAAGACTCCACAAACATACCATCCAAACAAAAATCGGCCTCCCCTGTCAGAAGTAATTCACATAGTGAACCCAGTGTTCGCCATTCCTTTGCTTTGGTCTCATTTTTTATCTAATTCTGTAAGATTATGGGAGAAGTTCTGTTGTTCAGAGCTCTGTTAGGATTGGAGCAATACTAGGATCACTACTGCTTAAGGAGACAGCGTTACATCCAAGTAACTAAAGTCCATTGAGTGCTAGAATGTAGCAAATGCAGAAGCCAGTGGGACTGGAAATGGAGAAGAAAGATTACACAGAGAAAACTAGTAACTTGAAAAACAATGAAGAAGAGAGAATTCTAGGCAGAAGAAGCAGCCCATTAAAAAGTAGAAACAGAAGAAAATATTGCGGGGGTGGTGGGACAGAGGAATTAGGTGTGGTTAGAAGTGAGGCTAGGATGCTGGATTAGGAGGATGTGTGGATGTTTCTTGAGGTGGATTTTAGCTTTCAGTTCTCATTTACAAGTTGTGTCTCACGCAAGGCCAGACATCCAAACATACTCTAGCACTGCCACAATAAACACTTTCTAATTAAAATGTGTGTACTGTAAAACAGTGCCCAAGGATGCTGCATTTTCAGATCTGTGATCTGTTTTCCCCTGGGAAGATTAACTGTTGCCATGTTTTTAGTGGCTCTCAAATCTGAGGCTGTCTATTAGCTAAAGGTGTGATGGGAAGAATAGAACACAGACCTGGGCGTCAGGAGTCCTGGCTCTGTCACCTGTGTGCACTAGGACCCTTGCAACACTTGCTCTACCTGCGCTCCAGTATCCTTGTCTATCAAAGGAAATGGGGGGATTCCACACTAAGACTCAGCCCCAGTTTACAGTCTTCTTGATGTGGGAAACAAAGGCAAAAGAGAAATGAATTTTCTTACTACCCACAGGCCATGGACAAGTCCTTGAAACAGGCTGAATGACATTCCTCTAAGGACTCAACTGCCTCGATGTTAATGTTTTTGCTAAGGGCAAAAGGCAACTTTAGCCCGACCCCCAGGATCTTGTAAGTCTATTTTTTAAAAGATTTTATTTATTTCTTTTTGCGAGAGAGAAACGACTTTAACATATAAAAATTCCTTTAGAATTTTCCATTATCTCTAAACCCCCCAAGATACATGTTGGCAATCACCTCCCAAGTCCATGGCCCACCGATATGGATCTTATTAGAAAATAGTAAATGACCTTTTCTAACAATAGCTAGCCCACTCAAGTTCCTGGAAACCTTGCTTCCAAAATGCCTTAGAAACTTAACTATCCCTAATCCCCTCCCAACTTGAAAGTATATAATGGACCACTCCTCATGACCCCACTGCAGCTCTTTCTTTCCATGGGTCCTGTCCCCGTGTTTTAACAAAACCAGCTGTTTGTACCAAAGACATCTCAAGAGTTCTTTCTTGGCCGTGGTCTTTGAACCCTAACATCTTTCCTCCATCATTCCACTCTCATCATTTCCATCATTTCCACTCCAGCCCAGTCCTGATCGAATGACAGTTACAATAGAATCACTTTCTTTTACCAAGACTGTGAGACTTTTCCCAAGTGTGGCCTTTCAGGGATCCAGTAATAGTTTCTGTGGTCCCTAACTGGCACCTTCACCCTATTCTTGGGGTTCTGTCATTTCTCTCTACAGAAAGGGGTACTAGGAAGCATGACCCTGCTCACTGAACCAGTTTGGAGACTGCAAAGGGAAGGACTGGCACAGAGAATGGAGTAAGTGATGACTGCTTTTATTTTTGTCTCATAAATGGATCATTGTAATACTTCAAAAATACATATCAAAGAAGCATTATTTGCAAATATACATCGTGGAGGCCCTGGAGAGTGGCAGAAGCAGGGCGGACAGTAGGTCCTTCAGATGTGTTGCAGCTGCTCTCCACAGGGGAATGCGAGGGACTGTGGAGGTTAGATTGGGGTGAGTAGCAGTGTGTCTATGGGGTGTCACAGGGGTAGCAGCTAACATACTTAGTGAATGCTCAATTTGTTGACTCTTTGCTGATCACGTTTCTGCTCTTCACCAGTATGCTAAACTACTTCCTCAGAGTAGTGAGGATGAGTAGAAGATTATCAAGTGGAAAAAGAGTTACAATGATGTTCCAGACAGAGGATTGTGTCTGTAGATTGTGAAGGAATACAGAAGAGAAAATGGTCTGGAAATACAATTAATATAGAATAACCATAAATATGAGATTGGAAGGTGGCATGGGCCAGATCAGGGTGGGCCTTTTTATGACCATTTCATGGTCATAGTTACATTTAAATTTTTATTTAGAAATAATCACAAACTCATAGAAAAATTATAAGAATAAGAATAATGCAAAGAAACCCATATACCCATATTTACCTATTGTTGATATTGTATACATTTGCTTCATCTTTTTTTTTTTTTTAAGAGCGAGAGAGAGAGCAAGCAAGGGACAGTGGGAGAGAGAGAGAATCCCAAGCAGGCTCCATGCTCCCCATGGAGCCCAAAGTGGGGCTCAATCCCATGACTCCAAGATCATAATCCAAGCCAAAATCAAGAGACCCACACCCAACTGACTGAGCCACGCAGGTGCCCCTGCTTTGTCATCTTTTTTCTTATCATTTATCTGTGTCTACCTCTCTACATATCTTTATCTATCCATAATATTTAAGATATGTATAACATGTAGAGAGAAAGATATACTTCCTGAGCCATTTGTGGGTAAGTTACACATATCATGGTTCTTCATCCAGTATTTTATCGTGTATTTCCTAAGAATTGGGTGGTTCTCTTATATAACACAGCACAGTTGTCAACATTGGTAAATTCAATATTGTTACAACATTTCTATCTAATTGAGCACCAGTATTTCAATTTAGTTAATTGATCCAGTAATATCATTCATAGATTTTTTTTTTTTTCCTTCTAGTACTGAATCCACTCTAGGGTCAGATACGGCATTTAGTTTCATTTCTCTCTCTCTCTCTCTCTCTCTCTCTCTTTAAATAACAGATTTATTGAGGGTTTAGTTAATTTGTTTTTATTTTTATGTTTAGGTACTGGCTTTGCCATGAACATTGTGTTTGTGAACAAGGAAACTATATAAAGGACTTAAATATTCTTTGGAGAGATCTTTTAAAAGCTATAATTGACAACTCACTGCTCAGCCTTTGCATATGAGGTGGGAAGAGAGTCTCTACACAAATTCAGACCGGCAAAAATACAATGAGGACAAATGCTCCCAAACAACATGATGAGAGAAGAACAGAATTTAGTGTCATCTTTTAGAATTAGAAATACCAAATTGGTATATTCCTTATGGAAAACTTTCTTTTAAATGAAGCACACATCGTACATAAAGGAAATCTGAGTAGTAAGACTGAATAAGAAGAACTGTAGGATATACAACCTTCAATAACATTGTTACAGTTGTAATTTAATCATAAAACATTTGAGAATTACAACCATGTTTTTCTAGTCTGTTTGATTTGACATTCTGAAATTCCTTAGACTATTTCGTAAATATAGTTATACACCTTGTCATTTTTTTCTTTGAAATAAAACTGCAACTAGACTTGAGCCATCCTTGCAAGATGTATTTTGCATTATGAATATGTTCACATGATGTGTCTGAGACTAGCTTCACAATAAATCAATGCGGAATGGGGATGACAGAAAGTGGGTTTGGTGTAGATGAAACAAGGTTTGTTTAACTTCTGTAGGTATTGTCCATAATAAAAAAATAAAAAGAGGAAAACTGCATATGGTATTAAAATGTGTTCAATTTTGGTCATTACTTTTATTTGCTTGCATTGTGAACTATGGTTTTAAAATTTTCATCTTGGCTCATGGATAAAATCATTTCATTATCCTTTATCTCAAACACAATGTTTGTCCTAAATGTTAAAAATGTTTTATTGGAGAGATTATTTATTATTAAAATAAAAACATGGTTTACGTCCTTGTTTGTAGACTCCTCTTCAATGAAATACCATTGAGTCAATTTTTTACATTCCTGTTATATTTCAGATTATCATGTTAGTTGTTGCAAAAGAGGTTTATTTCACATATCACACAGCTCAAGTGTGCAGTTGAGTGGCTTTTACCAAAATGGTGTAACCTTCACCATAAATCGGTTTTAAAATTTTCATCCCCCCAGTAAGATCCCTAATGCCCTTTTAAAGTTAATCCTCATTCCTACTTCCAGACCCAGGCAATCACACATCTACTTTCTGTTTCTGTATACTTACCTTTTATAAAACACTTCATATGAATGGAATCATTTAAATACATTGTCTCAGCAAAATGTTTTTTAACTGTGGCTTCTCCGTGGTCTACTATGTGTCAGTGCTTCGTTCCATTTCATTACTGAATAGTATTTCACTGTATGCATCTACTCTATTTGTCTATTCATTCACCAGTTGATAGACATTTAGGTTGCTTCTTGTTTGGGACTATAATGAATCATGCTGATAGGAACATTCTCTTGCAAGTGTTTGTTTCCCCAGATACCTGGGGATGTAATTGCTGAGAAGTAGGGTTAGTTTTATGTTTAACTTTTTGAAAAGCAATAAAACTGTTTCCTTTTTTTTTTTTAAGATTTTATTTATTTATTTGACAGAGAGCGAGAATGGGGGAGAATGGATAGAAGGAGAAGCAGGCTCCCCACTGAGCAGGGAGCCTGACATGGGGCTTGATCACAGAACCCTGAGATCAGGACCTGAGCCAAAGGCAGATGCTTAACTTACTGAGCCACCCAGGTGCCTCACACAGAACTGTTTCAAAAGTGATGGTACCATTTCATATAATCACCATCGACAGACAGTGGTTTCCATCTCTCCACATCTTCACCAATACATGTTATTTTCTGTCAATTTATTATGGTCATTTATTATAGTCTCTATTTTCTGTCTTATTTCTCATTCTAGTATGAAATGGTATCTCCATGGTTTTATTTTGGATTTCCCTAATGTTGAATATCTTTTCATGAGCTTATTAGCCATTTATGTATCTTCTCTTTTAAAACATCTGTTCATATCTTATACACTTTTTCATTGGTTTTATTATTGGTTTAGACTCACAAGTTTCTAATTTTTCCAAAGCTGTATAATTCATTACTGGATTTAATTATTTTGAGATTCAAATTATTCTAGATTGGGCCAGTGGGAACCTCTTCAGATGGTTTCTTGTGACATTCCCCATTCTTTTCTCAACACTTCCTCACTTTCTGGCATAATGAAGCTTATTTTATACCTACACTGCCTTAGTTCCAGAAAGAGTCATTTTGTGATGTGCTCCAGTTCCTTTTAATGGGAATGATATTGGAGACCAAGGTCTGGGGACAGCTATACTTTTAAAGAGATTAGTCTGGAAGCTGTCTGAAGGATATATTTGTTCTCTATTGTTATGCGATAAATTATCCTAAAACTTAGTGGCTAAGGGT
This sequence comes from Lontra canadensis, assembly GCF_010015895.1. NCBI lineage: Eukaryota > Metazoa > Chordata > Mammalia > Carnivora > Mustelidae > Lontra > Lontra canadensis. The sequence goes on from NW_022630995.1 coordinate 99,054,838, forward strand.
GCCTGGGTGGCTCTGTCAGTTGAGTGTCTGCCTTCGGCTCAGGTCATAATCCCAGGGTCCTGGGAAGGAGTCCCATGGGCTCCCTGCTCAGCAGGGAGCCTGCTTCTCCCTCTGCTTTTCTCTCTCTCTCATGAATAAATTAAGAAAATCTTAAAAAAAAAAAAAAAAAGACAACTTAGGGGGTGCTTGGGTAGCTTAGTTGGTTAAGCAACTGCCTTCAGTTAAGGTCATGATCCTGAAGTCCCAGGATCAAGTCCCACATCGGGATCCCTGTTCCGAGGGGAGTCTGCTCTCCCTCTGACCTCTCCACTCTCACGCTCTCTCTCTCTCTCTCTCAAATAAATAAAATTAAAAAAAAAAAAACTTAATGGCTAAAGTAAATGATTTCATGGTTTTTGTGTGTCAGAGAATCAGGAGCAGCACAGCTAGGTGGTTCTAGCTAATGATTCTTCAGGAGGTTATAGTCAAGATGTCATGAAAGGCCATAGTCAACCAAAGGCTTCACTAGGGCAGGGATGTCTGATTCCAAGATGGTTCACTTACATCGCTATGGGCAGGATGTGCCAGATTCTTGCTGACTATTAGTAGGAGGCCCCAGCTCCTTGCCATATGGGCATCTCCAGAGGGTCACTTGTGTGTCCTGACATCGTGGCAGCTGGCTTTTCCTGGAACAAGTGATCCAAAAGAGAACAAAGCAGAAGCCACATATTTTTCATGACTTATCTTCCAAAGCTGCACCCCAGTAACCTAGTGGTCACATGAGTCAGCCATATTTGATGTGGAAGGGAACTACAGAAAGAATAGGTAAGGGCGACCATACAACCTCAGGGTCATAAAGACACTTTCCTACATTCTTTTAGATTTCTTGCTTTACTTTTCACATCTAGGCCTGTCACTCTCTAGATTGTTTTTTGTATGTGGTGTGAGATAAGGGGTCAGGGTTCATTTATTCCTATATTTTGATATTCACCGGATGCAATGCCAGTCATAGAAAATTCCACCCATTCCCCCACCGTATGACAGTGACGTCTTTCATCACAAATCAGGTGCCCTTATGTGTGTGAGTCTGCCTCACTGGTCTGTTTGACTTCGTGCTGATCCCACACTGTCTTGCTTACTGTAGCTTTAGAAGGAGACTCGACATCTTGGTATCATGATCATTTTGGCTATTCTGGCTCTGGCTCTTTGCTTTTACAAATACTTTTTTTTTTTTTTTTAATTAGCTTTTGCCATTTTTGCAGCTACTGATGCTCATGCCCAACCCTGGTAAGACTCTGGTTTAACTGGTCTGGGGAGGAGTCTACATATCAGCATTTTTACCAAACTCCCCAGGTGAGCCTCAAATACTGCCAGAGTTGAGAGTCACTGATGTAGTTGAACTCTCTTCTATGACAGCAGGAAAAATTGAGGCCCAAGGAAGTTAAATGCTTACCAACAGTTACACAGAGAAGGTAACTGCAGAATCGGGGCTCCAACCCAGGCGCTATCTTCCAGTCCAGTCCTCTTTCCACCGCCTGTAGTTATTCCTGGATATGCCCACTGTAGATGCATAGCAGAAAAGCAGGGAGGAGAAAGATGCCCAGAAATTTCACAACTCCTTACTTGGGGGTGGGGAAATATTACTAGTTCATGGACACAGCCAAGATGCTCAACATGAGAGGCTATAAGGGCGGGACAAGAAACCTGAGCAAGGTCCTGAGCGATCCTCTCTCCAAATCTTTGACAAATGAGGAAACTGAGGCCCAGAGAGGTCATACGGTCAGTTCCTGGCAGAGACACTGGTGTCTGAAGCATGCCATGCCCCTAGTCCCGTCCTCACTTTCCTGCTATGTTTGGCTTTCTTCCCAGGTATGCTAGCTTGAGCTCTGCTCCCTTAGAAGTTTTTGCCTACAACTTACCTCTACACACATCATGGGATGATTCCTGAAAGAAGCAAAGCCTCATTGTTTTCTATGCAATTACATGTCTTATTAACAGAACAGAAAGAATTTACCACTCACATGGCTAAATGGTATTAAGCTAATCTCAGGCCCCCAGAGAAATTATCTCTAATTTCCAATGTAACTCTTGCCTTTAAGACTTTTAATGTGAAGATCTTTATTTCCCCACAATGGGGCAGCAAAGAGCTTTTCAATACACAGTTACTAGCATGTTGAAAATCTGATAGTGGCAGTACTTTTTATTCTTTAACTTCCTTAAGCTCTTTTTTTCCCCCTTAAGTGCACAGGCAAGGAACTACAATCATAGCTTTTCATTTAGACTAAATTCTGAAAGTTTTTACCAGAGCTTGGCACATAGTAGCCATTGAAGATCTTCCTTAAATAAGAGAATAGCTTAAAATAGATGAATATTTAAAAAAAATATCATTTAGGGGCACCTGGGTGGCTCAATCAGTTAAGTGTCTGTCTTTGGCTCAGGTCCTGGGCCCAGAGTCCTGGGATTGAGCCTGGCATCAGGTTCCCTGTTCAGTGGGGAGCTTGCTCCTCCCCACTCCTCCTCCCCCTGCTCATGCTCAGTCTCTCTCTCTCTCAAATAAATACAATCTTTGAAAAATACCATTTAATTTAGGTGCTTGAAATAAGAATCCTACCTTTGATGTTTTAGGTAAACCCTTAAAATTTGGCATCTTGCTCTCAATTTTCCTTGACCATACGGTAGAGGCAGACCAGGTATCGGAACATGTGGGTTCTGATTCTGGATCCAAGAGTCCTTGGTTTGGTCATTTCACTACTGATTCTTCCATCTCCTGAAACTAAATGAAATTATCTCTAAACCTTTCAGCTCTAAAGTTCTGTTGTGTAAAAACCTTAGCCTAAAGAAGATGTGGTATAGATAGATGATAGATAGATAGATAGATAGATAGATGTGGTATACAGATATCTATATATATCTATATATAGATATATATCTTCATACATACATATACACAATGGGATATTATGCAGCCATCAAAAGAAATGAAATCCTGACATTTGGGTGGAACTAGAGGATATTATGCTAAGCAGAGTAAGTCAATTAGACAATCAGAGAAAGACAATTATCATATGATCTCTCTGATATGAGGAATTTGAGAGGTAGGGCAGGGGGTCGTGGGGGGTAGGGAGGGAAAAGATGAAACAAAATGGGACTGGGAAGGGAGACAAACCACAGGAGACTCTTAATCTCAGGAAGCAAACTGAGGGTTGCTGGAGTGGAGGGGGAAGGGGTAGGGATAGGGTGGCTGGGTGGTGAACATTGGGGAGGGTATGTGCTATGGTGAGTGCTGTGAAATGTGTAAGACTGATGATTCACAGACCTGTACCCCTGGGACAAATAATACATTACATGTGAATTAACTAATTAATTACTTAAAAATAAAAATAAAAAACCTTAGCCTATTGTCATTTTAAACTAAAGAAGTTTCAGTTAAAAATGTTCAGTATGCTTTCAGAGCTACAAAAGCTTTCATTTTACAGATGAATATTAAAATATCTTGAACCAAACAGGCTCAATGCTGTAAGAAATCACACTCAGGGGTGCCTGGGTGGCTCAGTGGGTTAAGCCTCTGCCTTTGGCTCAGCTCATGATCTCAGGATCCTGGGATTGAGCCCCGCATTGGGCTCTCTGCTCAGCAGGGAACCTGCTTCCCTCCTCTCTCTGCCTGCCTCTCTGCCTAGTTGTGATCTCTCTCTCTCTGTCAAATTAATAAAATCTTTAAAAAGAATTAAAAAGAAAATTCTCATTAGTCAAAAAAAAAAATCACACTCAGACCTCAACTGATTAGAGGTGAGCAATTCATAATCAGGTAGACATTTTCATTCACTTACTTTTAAAGGAAAAGATGTTCATTACAGAAAAGTTGAGAAACATAGAAGAGTTGAGAGCAAAACAAAACTTAACCGTAATTTTACTATCCAAAATTCGGTCAGTTTGTTTTTTTAGAAGAAGGGATCATAGTGTATTTAGATTTGTGTCCTCCTTTTAAACTTATAGTGCAATATTTTGAGCACTTTGATGCCTTCAAGTTATTAAGAATAATGTTTGTTAAGTAACACCCGATGATTCCACCCTTGCCCCTATTCTGATTATTCTGAACCCAGGACCAGAGAGAATCCATTTAGTTGAAAGTCGTATCATGTTCCTTCTCTATTCAAAACTCTCCATGGCTCCCATCTCACTCAGACTGAGCCACTGTCCCTATCATCTGTGCTCTCTTCCAACTTTATCATTTCCTCTCCTACTACCATCCTTCCTTGTTCACTCTGCTGCAGATGTCCCATTCATGGCCCCTGCACTGAGGCCTGTGGACTTGCTGTCCTTCTGCCTCGAGGTCCTTAGGGTTTGCGCTCTGCTTCCCCTTGGTCTTCACTCAAATATCCGCTTCCCAGTGAGGCTTTCTCTGTCCTCTCTACCTAAAAGCGCAACCTCCCCCTGGTTTTTTCATCCCTTCAGTGATTTTATTTTGGGCTTTAATATTGATGACTAATATCTACACGTATTATTTATCTTATTCACTGTCTGTTTTTCCTCTTTTGGAAATTAAGCTCTTTCATGTCAGAAATCTTCATTTTGGTTGCTTCTATGCCCCAATATCCAGAGCGGGTCTCATAATTCTTTTATGTGTGAATGAGTCTGTCTATGACATTGCCCATAGTGTTGAGCATTTGGACTGCTTGTCTTTTCCTTCCTTTCTCTTTTGCTATCAAGTATACGACTGCAACAAATAATGAATAACTAATCCAGAACTATTTTTTCTCTCATTGTTACCCATAGTTATATCTTAGAAGTAGAACTGAGTGAGCCAAGTGGGATGGATATTTACTCAAGAAAACTTCTGGGAGGAATGAGTTTTGATTTACAGAGGAGTTGTAAAGGTAGTGCAGAGAGTTCATGCGTTCCCTTCCCCTAATTTTGACATCTTACATGACCATGGTATACTTCTCAAAAATGAAGACATTAACACTGAAGACAATGCTATTAACCAAACTCCAGACTTCCCTGGGATTCTCAGGTTTATCCATTAATGTGGTATTCTGGCCCAGAATCCAATGTAGACTACCAGTCTGCAGCTAGGAACAAATACTTTAAAAACCTTCATGCGTAGTCTTAAATTTTCTCCAGAAATATAGTTTCAGTGTAATTGCGAACAGCAATATATGAACACTTCTCTCTAATCAATATTTGATATTTTCCTTTTAAGATGTATCTTTAAAATTTCATGGGTAAAAAATGGTATCTTACTGTTTTAGTTGCATTTTCAATGAATTTAAACATTCTTTCATATATTGGTCATTTGTATTTCCAAAATTTTGTGTGTCTTTCACCTATTTTTGTTTACTTTTTTAGTAGGCTCCATGCCCAATGTGGGGCTTGAACTCCCGATCCTGAGATCAAGAGTTGCATGTTCTATCCACCAACACAATCAGGAAGCCCCTCCTTATTTTTAAAACTGGGTGTTCCATTCACTGAGTTATAAATAATCTATATATTAGGAATATTAAATTTTTGTCAAGACTGATATAATTATTTTTCATGATTTGCCAACTGTCATTTTAGAACCTGAGTTTTCCCTTTTTATGTCATCAATCTACTGTGCTTTGTATTTGTGATTGAATCTATTTTTTTATTAACATATAATGTATTATCTGTCCCAGGGGTACAAGTCTGTGAATCATTGGTCTTACACAATTCACAGCACTCACCATAACACATACCCTCCCCAATGTCCATAACCCAGCCACTCTATCCCTAACTCCCAACCCTGAATCTATTTTTTTATGCTGAGAAAAGTAGCTCCCATTCCCATATCAAATGTTTCATAGATGGATACTTACACATATAGAATATATATACATTCAATATTGTTTCTGCTTTTTAGACTTAACTCTTAGATTTGGGTATATGAAAAGAGAGAAAATATGTTATTCTTTTTTAAAAAATTTTTATGTAATCAGCTTTCTTTAAGCTGTTCTCATTTTTTAAAAAGAATTAATTAATTAATTAATTAATTTGTCACAGAGACAGAGAGAGAGCACAAACAGGGGGAGCAGCAGGCAGAGGGAGAAGCAGGCTCCCAGCTGAGCAGGGAGCCTGACATGGGGCTCAATTCGAAGACCCTGGGATCATGATCCGAGCCAAAGGCAGATGCTTAACCAACTGAAAATGTGTTATTTTAATTTTCTAAATAATTAACCAATTGCCCTAACACTTTTTAAAAGTGATATTATTTCCTGTTCCTTCATGGTGTGATGTCACTTTCATATTAGAGGATATGGTTTTATTATCTCTATTCTGTTTCACTGATTCATCTGAATATTCTGATGTTAGTATAAAACTGTTTAGTGATTCATTTTTTTAAAGATTTTATTTATTTTTTTGAGAGAGAGACAGAGAGAACACAAGCAGGGGGAGGGGCAGAGAGGGAGAGGGAGAAGCAGACTTCCTGCTGAGCATGAAGCCCCCTTTGAGGCTCAACCCCAGGACCCCAAGATTATGACCTGATCTGAAGTTAGACCCTTAACCAACTGAGCCACCAGGCACCCCTAGTAATTCATTTATTTTAAAAGATAGTATTGACCCAGAAATAAAAAGCTCATATATATGGTCAAATAATTTTCAACAAGGATACCAAGACCATTCGAGAGGCAAAAGATAGGCACTTCAACAAATGGTGCTGGGGAACCTGTGTGACCACATGCAAAAGAATGAAGTTAGGCCTTACCTTACATCACATACAAAAATCGGTTCCGAATGGGTCAAAGACCTAGACAAAAAAGCTGAAACTAACTGTAACATTCTTAGAAGAAAACAGGGGGAAGTTTTGTGACACTGGATTTAACAATGATTTCTTGATAGGACACCAAAGGTATGGGCAATAGAAGAAAAAATAGACACATTAAACTTCATCAGAATTAAAAACTTGTGCATCAATATTTTTAAACTGGCAGGAGGTGGAGCAGATTGTAGGAGCTGAGAGTTTAAAGAAACGGAGTAACATAAATAATAAGGGGGGCTTGGAGGAACAGGGTGATGAGTTTAGGCAGTGTCGTGTGGTCTGCGAGAACAAAAATACCAGACTGGCTGTCCGATAAATAACAAAAATGTATTTCTTACAGTTGTGGAGGCTGGACGTCCAAGATCAGGGCAGAAGATTTGCTGAGAGCCAACTTCCTGGCCCACGGACGGCTGTCTTCACATGGCTCCTCACATGGCGGTGGGGCAAGGGAGCTGTCAGGACCCTCTTTTGTAAGGACTCTAAGACCTTCATGAGGGCTCCACCATCATGACCTAGTCACCTGCACAAGGTCCCACTCCAAACACCATCACCCTGGGATTAGGCCTGAATATATAAATTTAGGGGGGACGCACAAACATTAGGCTACAACAGGGAGTTCTCTAGAAACGCCACTTTTGAGAGGAGGTGACCTCTGAGCTATGACAGCAGGAGGAAGAGTGGGACAAGGAAAAAGCCGTCAGTGGGCTCATCTGTAGGCAAAATCCACAGGGTGAGGTATTTAAAAAAAATTCTTCTCCCAGAGCTGAGAAGTGTTAGACAAATACTCACTACTTTGCCACAGTGGGCTTCTGTAGATTCATCCGTCCCTCAAATAAGGCTGGATTTGGGTATGGGAAATCAGAAACCCGAGGGGCAGCACAGTCCTGAAAATAATTGTGTTCTGAGGGGGAGATTTGAAAAGAAGTATCCTCCAGTTTAACAGCCATGTTTCTGTTACATTGTGACCATCTTTCTCTCTTTGGAGGTCTGCTCCCTCTTCCATTTCCTAACTGGACATTAAGTTTAAAAAATTTTTTGTTTAGCGGTTAAACAAGAAACAAAAAACCAGACATGATACTATTTCAGTTAAAACTGAAAGTTTAATGAAAGCACCAAAAATTATGTTAAAGATGAGGATTAAAAACTAGGTATTTGGAAGATATATAAAACAAATTACTATTATTTTTATACATTAAATAAATCAAAAGGTACAAAACCGTAAAATGCCAACATATATAAGGAAAGCGTTAACAGTCCTTTCAGTGACTTACCATATAAGATGTTTTTAAAGTGCTACAGTCTGAGCACTGTATTTAAAAGTTTAAGGAACATCTGATTTCAACAAAATCTCACAGAACAGGTTTTTGCTTTTTTTTTTTTTTTTTTTCCTGAAGTAAGCTACAAACTGCTTGGTTAGGAATGTTGAAAATGTATGTATAAATTAAGGAGTAATGAACTTGCTAATGCCAAATTATTAGTGCAATTCAAACGCATATAAAATTCCAGATGAGGAACAAACTGTCCTGCTCAAGATACAGTGTAACCACACATGCATCATCTCGTCACAAATCTAGACCACAACTGCTCTGTTCGCTCACAATTCCTGGACAATCTGTTTGTTTTGTTGTGTTTTGTTGTTGTTGTTTGTTTGTTTTTAGCTGACAAAAGTCCTCAAGGCACCTAGAGATTTGCCTAGACTTCATCCATCTGCACTGAAAACACCGAGCAGACTCCCATGGCTCAGGAGGCAGCAGTACAGAGTAGTGGTTGGGACAGAACTCTCCAGTCACAAGGACTCATAGGTCTGAAATGAACAGCGGGACCTTCTAACTAGGTACCTTCACTTGGCTGACGCTCAGCTCTATCAGCTACAAAATAATGTCATCTCACTAGAGTTTCTGTAAGAATTATGCAGGCCTACAAGGAAAGTCCCAAGTGTGGTGCCAGCAGGAGGGAAGGCTCCAAACTGTGGGTGAGCGTCTTAGGATCGTGGTTACTTCTCTGTCAGGAGGGGCTACAGGAGTATCCAGGAGAGCGCTGGCCATTCTTCGGAGCATGCCCTCGCTGGGGAAATACTGGCAGAGGAGGCAGGTTTATTCTTCCTGGTTCAGGTGTGCTCAGAATCTTAGCATCCTGGCTGGAAGGTGGGAAAAGGCCAACAGCTCCCTCATCATTGTGATAACCAAAGATGCCCTTACACATTTCCAAGTACCCCCTGAAAGAGGTCAGTGTCTTTTTTGAGAACCACTCTTCTGAAGGGACCGTCCTTATTAAGGAGTGATGCAGTTCTCTTAACCAGATTCAGAATGCCTCTGTGTCTCTGAGAAGTACTAAGGTGAGACAGACAAAGCCCCGTGGAAGGAAGAACAAGAAAGGCATATTTGGCACAGTCTGTATCCTTCCCCGAAGAATCCCGGTATCACAATTCCCAAGCTCACTATTCAGGGCTCAGGTGGAAAGGTAGAGCTATATCCCCTCAAACAACTCAGCAGAGAGCAACTCGGCACTGTGAAGCCACCTCTTTCGCCAGTAGTTGAAACAGAAGGCAGACATACACATCCAAACAGCCCTTCCTCTCCATACCCGATAAGGGCACTTGAGTCCATGTCTACAAAATGTAAAAAACTAAATCACAAATGAAAAGACAACAGTAACAAAACAAGCCTCCCCCTTCCCAGGACTGACAGAGGATCTGTGGGGAGAAAAGCTCTAACTCATCATGACCGAAACCCACATCCTTCTCTGGCAAAGTATTCAGGTCAGAACCCCGCTTTCGTGTTGTCACAGGTCTGAAGATGGAGGGTCTTCCTTCAGCTTCTGAATTCGTTCTTCGGTACTTAACAGTGTTTTGGTGATGTCGGGAAAGACACGTGGCATTCGACCTTCCTTAGGGGTGAGGAGGGAGAGAAGGCACGTTTTCTTTACCTCGTTGGATGCATGAATGACTGAGGCACTGAGTGATGAGAAGGAATGTTCACTGGTGGAAGGGGAACAAATCCGGATCTCCTGCTTCCCGACCCAGCACCCGAGTCCCCATCCCCTAAGTCACAGATGTGGGTTACTCAAGTGACAGAAGCACCCTGCTGAGGGATGGTCCAAGATGATGCAAGCTCTACCCACGTTCTGGTCTCCCTCTCGTCCGAGCCTGACCCGAGGCCACTGCGTTGCTGGGTCTATCGTCAACTGCAGAAGGAAGAATCTGTTGAGGAGGAAATGTATTTACATTCTCTTCTTGGGCAAGTTCTTTATCTCTTTGAAACGATTACATTAAATGGGTGTGGGGCTAGAGTCAGACCGTATCTTCCAGTCAGGATGGGTTTCTTAGAATCCTTGGGTAAAGTGAAGGTGAAACTCTGCATTAGGCTCACGAACATCAGAAACAATTCCATCTTTGCCAGTTGTTCTCCCATACATACCCGCTTCCCTAAAAATGAAATCAGAAGAAAAAGCTGGGATTAGAATACCCCCGCTCTTCCTATCTCGAGAAGAGCAATTTTATATATCTCAAGTAAGTGTTTTATATGCAGACATAGAGAGTTTTAAAATAAAATGGCCACATATACCTCATGGCTTCCCAGAGAATATGCTGCTCAGAATTTTTTTGTACTTAGTTCACATTTTAATTCCTGCTCATGAAAACCTATCCTCATTCTAGACGGGAACTAGAGACAGATCCAGGCTACTCTGTCTCCTTCAGACCTACTTTATCTCTTTCCTTTGCTCTAACCTGGAAGATTAAAGAGAGAACGAGTCAGAAGAGACTCTCTGGAGCATTCCTCTTTTCTAGACAGAATCCTGCATGTGCCCATCCAGGTGTCTAAAAGAGGGACTGGTGAGATTCCAGAACCCAGCCTCTCAGCCACCAGTCCAGCAGAAGGTAACAAGATGCTCTTAACACCAACAGTTTCTTGGGACTCAAATAATCACTGAGACAACTCAGAAAGGGAGATTTTTAGTCATGTTTAAGGATTTAATGCCAATTGCTTTCATTTTGTTTTTAAAATCCGAGATAAATATAGTAGGGCTGTACTATCTTGGTTATTTACCTCTTCTCTTACATTTGTTTGCTAAGAAAGAAGTATTTTTGGGGGCGCCTGAGTGGCTCAATCATTAGGCGTCTGCCCTCAGCTCAGGTCATGATCCTGGGGTCCTGGGATTGATCCCTGCATTGGGCTCCCTGTTCCATGGGAAGCCTGCTTCTCCCTCTCCTACTCCCCCTGCTTGTGTTTCCTCTCTTGCTGTGTCTCTGTCAAATAAATAAAATCTTAGAAAAGAAATATTTTTAAAGATTTTACTTATTTATTTTAGAGAGAGAGAGAGAGAGCATGAGTGGGGGGAGAGGGAGAGACAATCTCAAGCAGACTCTGTGCTGACTGAGCTCAAGCCCAACACGTGGCTCCATCTCACAGCCCCGAGATCGTGACCTGAGCCGAAATCAAGAGTTGGATGCTTAACCGACTGAGCCATCCAGGCTCCCCAAGAAAGAATTATTTTTAAAACACTATCATGAAATGACAAAAGATTCTTTTAGTTCTACCTCTTTAATTATGCCATTAAGAAAATAAAAGTTGAACTGACCTATTCCAAAAGGAATAAATGTTTCTCTTTTAATAAGTTGTCCTTGATCATCCAGAAATCGATTAGGGCAGAAATCGTCTGGTTTCTCCCAAATGGCTGGGTCTCTGTGCACTGACCACAAGTTGGGTAATATCACTGTGCCTTTAGGAATGGTATATCCTTGGAGCACTAAAACAAACAAACAAAAAAAACCCAGTGTCATGCAACACGTTCTTACTAATAGTTCTCCCTGAACATCACTATCTGGAAAAAAAAAAATCCACTTACATACCTAGCTACTTAACTTGTGGAGACTAAACACTGAGGTGCTGGAGGGTAGGGGCCAGACCTTAACAACTGGCATCCTCGCCACATGCTCCCAGGACCTAGACCGAGGTAAGGCACAGGAGTTGCTCTAACAGATGTTGAGTTAATGAATTAAATCAAACCAAACCCGAAAAACATTATAAATAATAGAAAACACTGAAACAGAAATCATAGGGCATTCCAGATAAACTTTCCAAAGAATTACAAATTTTATGACACTAAAAAAAAAAAAAATCATAAGAGAAAATATATTTATAATACTGTAGGGTAAAATATTTGCATGTAAGAGGACCCACATGGTTCAAACTCATGCTGTTCAAGAGTCAACTGTATTTTATGGTAGTAAATGATAAATTATATCTACATATATGGTTTATACATTCATGATATACCTTTTTCTTAATTTCTTCGATATTTCTAGGCTACACAGTTCATCCTGTGAATTTTTTCAAATCGTCACAAATCTCCAAAAATTTTTCCAATATTTTTATTGAGAAAAGTCTGCATATAAGTGGACCCATGAAGTTGACACTGTGTTGTCCAAGGGTCAGCTGTACAGGGAAGTCAATGCAGGCTTAGCAGCTGACAAGTTCATATGCATGCCCAATGTATCAACTTGAAAACATGAAGTGATCCAATGTCATTTATATGGTATTGACTCCTACACCTGCCTTATGACTATATTATATATATATATATAAAATATGACTATATTATATATATCACATATATGATATATATATTAATATATATATATTTTACATCCCAGCCTGTCTCCAGAGGAGGTAAGTTCCTTCTTATAAGGGAGTTTACATAGAATCTGGGTCCTTACGTGTCAACAACATGACAAAATGGACCCATTTCAGTGTAGGTGAGAAGTTGAAACAGGTGCCCTTAGAATCAGAAGGGCTCTTCTAAGTCTTTAATATTTGTGCTTTGGTTGTAGAGCCGTAAAAGGTAAAGTAGGATAATTCCCAGTTAAAAACCTTAATTTCACATATAGACTAGCTTTTCTGATCCTCCAAGAAGACTGAGAGGGGCCTGTGTTAACTTGGGTGTTTCTCCTGCCCATACAGCCATCTTAGATGCAGCAGAACATGTTTGACAGCGTGAGTGTGCGTGCTCTGACCTCCGGAGAGCTGTTTGTAAGACAAGCTGGACAGGACCACCAGGACCTGAATAACCGACAGCTGAAGGCCGGAGCTCTCCCTGGTAAGCTGGATAACCTTTGCTTATCCACGACACGATGTTCAACCTTCAGAATGGTCCACACCCCATCACTTCAACTCCTTTGGATTAAGAGCCTGGGCTTCCCTCAAGGGCACTCAAAGGAGAGGGATCACAGACTTGCCTGTTTTCTCCGAGGTCATGTGAGGAATGGCGAGGGGCACCACCACCGTCAGCCTCTGCACCTCCATGATGGTGGCTTCCGTGTAGGGCATTTGGGCCTTGTCAGTGAGGGAAGGGATTCTGTTAGCACCAATGACCCTTTCAATTTCTTCCTGAACTTTTTCTATTATAAAAACAAAAAACAAAACAAAACAAAATTAAACAATAACAAATAATAATCCAGAAGATAAGCCAGGAGAACTGAGACTGCCATCCTACGCATACTTGCCGTCACGTCATACCCACAACTGCTAAGCGGGCAGGTCAGATCTGACTCAGCCTTGGGGAGGGAAGCATTGGTCACACATTCCAAGTAGAGGCAGCTGGTCCCAGGGACCAGGTACCACCTTGCGACTTTGAAAAGTGGCTAGCAGGACAGATAGATGGGTAAAGGAGAAAGCATTCTGGAATTAGGGAGACCTCTCAATCATTCCCTCATATGAATAGTGAGCGGACTCTCTCAGCTCTTATGTGACAACATGAGGTAGCCCAGCGTGGGCCCCAGGGATCCCTGCCTCTCGGTTTCACATCCTTGTACGGTCCTCTCCCACCATCCTCTCCCACCTTGTACCACGGTGGTCTGTGTGACACACAGAATGAAGGAAAAGTGATGGCGGGTCAGTTCTGAGCTTAGCTTATAAAAGACATGGTGGCCCCTGTCTCAGGACTTGCTCTCTTTTGAGGGAAGGCATCTGCCAAGTCAGGCAGCCTAACTGGAAAGTCGTAATGGTAAGGCCTGCAGCCAACAGTCCAGTGGACACGCTGTCTTAGAAGTGGACCCTTTGGTCCCAGTCAGGCCTGCAGATGGCTGCAGCTCCAGCCAACATCTCGACAAGAAATCCTAAGCCAGACCACCTGGGTGAAGATGCCCTTGGATTCCTGACCCCCAGAAACTATGAGAGATAGTACATGGTGGTTGTTTCAAGCTGCCAAATTTGGGGATAATTTGGTACTTGTAAACTTGTTAACAAGTTTGTTTGTTTGTTTACTTGTTAACTAATGAAGTAAGCATGATCTTATTCATAATAAACAGAAGATGGCCCCACAGCGATGTCCACACCCCAACCCCCCAGAACCTAGGAAAATGCTACTTTTTATGTGGCAAAAAAGAGACCTTGCAGGTGTGATTTGATTAAGGGCCTTGAGATGGGCAGACGACCCTGGATTTTCTGGGTGTGCACTAATTACATTGGTTTTAAAACCGAAGAACTTTTCCCAGTTTAGTGTCAGAGGGAGATCTGAGTAAAAGGAAATGCTCAGAAGAGTGGTAACATCTCTGGCTTTGAAGATGGAGGAAGGGAGCCAGGAGCCAAGGAAGTTGGAAATGGAACCTTCTCCAGAACCTCCAGGAAGGAATGCTGCCCCACTAACATTTTGATGTTAGCTCAGTGAGACACAGACCTTTAAGATAATAAATTCATGTTCATTTAAATCACTAAGTTTGTGGTGATTTGTTATAGGACAACAGAAAAGCAATGCACTGTCCTCCTTGTTGGTCTTCCACTGTGAACTTCCAGACTCTACCTATCAGTATTGATGTGGTCAAAATAGCTCTGTGATCTTGAGAAAGTCACATAACTTCTCTGGGTCCCTGGTCCCCATTTTCAGAACAAGATGACTGGTTCAGATAATCACTGTAACTCTCGTTAGCCCTGGATGGTCTTTCTTTTCTAAAAGTCTTCCACTAGTATACATTTCACACCCAACAAGACCTTAGAGATTTATAGCAGGGGCAAGAAGATAGGACATTGGCCCCACTGTCTAGAAACTTGGGAGCTGCACTGTTAACACCTTCCCAACTCCCCATGGGATTCGAGTATTTCCACTTTGTTTACCAGCCTGAAGACACTGCTCAGTGCCAGGAGCTACAGGATCGCCCAAGCTGCTGACACTGATTTAAATACTCTGGCTTTGCTTGAATGAAGGAGGTACAGGTTAATTACCTTGTACATCGGGGTTCAGTGACATATACAGAAGGCACCAAAGCAAGGAGTTAGTTGTGGTATCAGTCCCAGCAATGAAGAGATCACCAATGATATAAAATAAGTAATCTTCATTAAAGCTACTGTTGCTGTTATTTTTTCTCTCCTCCTCCACGTGGAGAAGGTACATGTCTATGAAGTCCTGAGGGTTCTCTACATCCAGAGACTCTCGATGGTCTTTGATGATTTTTTTAAGGAAAGTGGTAATATCCTTTTCAATTTGTCTTAATTCCTTAAATGGTCCGAAGGGAAGATAATAAAGCCAGGGGCATATGTTGACCAGGAGGAGCTGGGTGTTCAGACAGATTTCTAGTGCTCGTGACATGAGATTGAGCGTCTTCTTAAACTCGCTATTGGTGTAGTCAAAGCGCCGGCCAAAGCACAGGGAGCAAATGATGTTAGAGACGGCATTGTTGACGACGGGGAAAGGGTCAAAGGGGTCTTCTCCGTGCTTCTGCATTTCCTCTTTCACATACCGAAACTCTTCAATAATCCTGGGCTCCAAGCTCAGCTTTCCCAAGCCAAAATGACGAAGGGTTGAATGGGAGAACTTCCTCTGTTGTCTCCACTCCGGACCGTAATGTGCGAACACAATCCCTACAGAAGGACAGCGAGAAAGAAGGTGAGAGAGAACAGCCTGATCCCACCAAGCAGGGCCCACAATGAGGCGTGTGCGGTGTTCGTCAAGTATCCCTTGTGCGAAATTCAGCCACAGGGAGAGATCACCAGCCAAAAAGGATGATTAGCAAAACTGAATTATCAAGACAGTACATGTTCCTCATAATAAAAATCACATCCAATAAGGCGTATTATGATAGGTAGGAACTCCCGGGGAAATGAAAAGCAAAGAATTTCAATTGCCAGAGTTGGCATACATTTCCAAATCTTGGGCTTCATTAAGAGTAAATCCAATGGGGCGCCTGGGTGGCTCAGTGGGTTAAGCCGCTGCCTTCGGCTCGGGTCATGGTCTCAGGGTCCTGGGATCGAGTCCCGCGTCGGGCTCTCTGCTCAGCGGGGAGCCTGCTTCCTCCTCTCTCTCTCTCTCTCTCTCTGCCTGCCTCTCTGTCTACTTGTGATCTCTCTCGGTCAAATAAATAAATAAAATCTTAAAAAAAAAAAAAAAGAGTAAATCCAAGCTTAAGTGCTTCAGGCTGGATATTCCCCTATTCTGAACAGAATGAGGCAGGGTCGTTACTGGATTGTGCCGACCATTAAGATCCCAGGTTTTGGCATCATTTGGGGGATATAGGAGGAACTTGTTAAATATTAACTGAAAAAATCAACAGCCCAACTGGATTTTAAACCCTGGCTATCACTTTGCATCCGGATAACTGGCAGGTACTCTAAAATGTCTGTTGCTGGCAATAGCCCTAATTTAAAAACCTCTGAACTCAAGGTCTCCACAACTCTACCTTATTTGATCCTCACTTACGTTATACATGTCCCACCACCAAGCCCAGCGTCGTTCCAAGATGTTGTGTCAAATTGTTTTCAAATATTCGCTTCCCATCACCTATTTCACCCTCTTATTTTCCATGGGCCCTTTATTGTTCCAGCTGGTTCTCCTTTCCCATTTTTTTTTTTTAAAAGACTATCTATTCATGACAGAAGGAGACAGGGAGAGAGGGAGCACAAGCAGGAGTATGAGAGGGAGAAGGAGGCCTCCCGCTGAGCAGGCAGCCTGACATGGGGCTCGATCCCAGGACCCTGGGATCCTGACTTGAGCTGAGAACAGATGCTTAATGACTGAGCCACCCAAGTGCCCCTCTCCTTTCCCATTTTTAATCGACATCATTTCTGGTACTTTTGAAGACATGCTTCACATATTTAACAAATATTTCTGAATGCTGACTGTGTGCCCGGCACTGGGATGTTGTAAATATAGACTCTTCTCTGTGGTTAAATCTCACAGTCTTGAACACCTCCATAAAATGCTCTTCAAAATAGACATCCATGTGGTCAAACAAATCAGACAATCTATCAACTCAGCTTTTCTCCTTGGACTCTGGCACATATCTGCTCAAATCCACAGCAGCTGCCTTCCCAGATCTTCTGTTCAGGTGTCTGGTGACTTCTGTGTGGCATTATTTAGGACTTTTCTTAGACTCTCCTGTGTTGAACCAATTTCCCGGATTTTACTTCTTCCTCTTTCTTGTTTCTTTCCCTGAATTTGCTAAAGCAAAAATGCATGGAAGGCAAATTTCTAAGATTTTTTAAAAAACATTTATTTTACCTCTTCTACTTCCTCAGAATTTCAAAGACATTGCTAAGAGTGGCTTGATGAGTCTTCGATGTACAGAAGACTTGCCAAGTTATAATATGAAGTGCTTAATGCATATTGTCTTAATCACTGTTACTTTTTTAAGATACAAATAAAACTTCATAGTAAGTCTTAACATATAATAGGAAACCCCCCTTCTTGTTTTCTTTCAAAACTATTTTTTAAATTATTATTATTATTGGCTCTTCACTCTTTTATAAAACTTTGAAGTCAGTTTTTTTCAAGTTCTATTAAAAAAAACTTTGGGGATTTTCACTGGAATTGTATTTAATTTATAGACTTGAAAACTGCTTTCTTTCTGATAATTGAAGCTGCTTGCAGTGCAAGAATAAATCCAATTTTGGTTACGGTTTTATTTTGGTTTTAATTGTTGGATTTGATTTCCTAATATATTTTTAAAAGATTTATTTATTTATTTTAGAGAGCAAGAGTAGTAGCAGCAGAGGGAGAGGGAGAGAAAATCCAAAGCAGACTCCAAGCCGAGTGTGGAGCCCAATGCAGAGCTCCATCTCACAACCCTGAGATCATGACCTGAGCTGAAACCAAGAGTGAGATGCTTAACCGACTGTGCCACCAGGGCCCCCCCCCGCATATTTTTTTCATGGCCAATAAATTTCCACTCTCATAATACACTTGTCTGAAGATACTGGCCTCCTGAAATGAGCCAGTGTATACTCTTTCTCTCTGGAAGAATCTGTCTAAAATTATAATGATACATTCCTTTTTTTTTTTTTCTTTCATGCTTTTATTCTTTTCCAGATATATAAAGTTGGTCATCTAACTCACTAGTTTTCAGACCTTTATCCCAATAAATAACTTAAGAATCTACGTTTGCCTCTGAGTACCACATAAGCTACAGTCCACAAGTATTGTTTGTATGCATTTTCATTATAATCGTGTTTAAAAATTTTTTGTTATAATTTTTTTGCTACCTAAGTTTATTTGTCTTATACTGATTTTTGGCACTAATGAGGCTTGCTTTTTAGCCTAGTATGTGATCAATTTTAATAAAATTTCCAATAAAATTGAGAAGAATTTTTATCTAAATCACTTGTTGGATACAGGGTTCTTTATATGTCTAGTAGAAACCTGATAAATGTTGGAATCCAATCTTTTGTATCCTTAGCAAATTTTTATCTTCCTGCTCTCTCAATTATTCAAATACTAATGTTATGAACAGAATGAGGCAGGGTCGTTACTGGATTGTGCCGACCATTAAGATCCCAGGTTAATGTTAAAGTATTTTGGTATAATGGTACATTTACCAACTTCTCTTTGCAATTCTGCAAGTTTTGCTACAGAATTCTGCTATGTAGTTCTTTATAACTACATATCTATCTTTTCTCTTAGGTATATATATACTGTTAGGTACATGCAAGTTTAAAATTATTATATATTCCTGGTTTAATAAAAAGCTTCTTTTATCACCATTTAATTCACTACTTCTTAACAATGAAGTTTGGCTTGAAATATATATTGTCAAAAGTATATGTAAGGTAAATATTGTCAAAAAGACATCAGCTTTTCTTTTTAAAGTATTATCTCAGTATAACACTTTCCTTTCTTTTATTTTGAATTTTAATGTACCCTTATGTTTGGGATATGTCTCTTTTAAAATAGCATACAATTGGGGGCACCTGGGTGGGTCAGTCAGTTTCAGCTTGGTTTTGGCTCAGGTTGTGATCTCATGGGTCACTGAGATCAGCAGGGTCAGCCTCCAGACTCAGTGGGATTCTGCCTGGGGATTCTCTCTCTCTGCTCCTCCCCCCTGTGCACATTCTCATGCATGTTCTCTCTAAAAAATAAGTAATCTTTTAAAAAATTTATTAATATTACATTTGGGTTTTTAAAAAATCCATTCTAACAAAAATATCCATTCTAGCAATCTCTTAGCCAGTCAATTTTCCATTTACATTTAATATAATTACCAATTTATTTCTAATATACTATTTTGAACTTTGTCCTACTGTATCTGTTCTTCTCCTTTTCTTCTCTTGCTCTTTTCTGACTTAGAGAAACAGAGTGAATCCTCACCCTCAAATTTTTAACACATTTACTTAAAGTCTGGATTAACAATCAGCAAACTTCAGCACACAGGGCAAATCCAGCCTGCTGCCTCTTTTTATAGTCATATATATATATAGTCAACAAAGATTAGTTTTTGCTTTTTAAATGGTTGGAAAAAAAATCAAAACAATATGTCATGGGGGCGCCTGGGTGGCTCAGTGGGTTAAAGCCTCTGCCTTCGGCTCAGGTCATGATCCCAGGGTCCTGAGATTGAGCCCCACGTCGGGGGAGCTCAATCTCCTCTTGAGATCACCTGCTTCCTCCTCTCTCTCTCTCTGCCTGCCTCTCTGCCTACTTGTGATCTCTGTCTGTCAAATAAATAAATAAAAATCTTTAAAAAAATATAAAAAAAAACAATATGTCATAATATACGAAACACATGACATTCACATTTCAGGGTCTATAAATAAAGGTTACTAGAGAACAGCCAGTTAATGAGCCACTGTACTTCAGTTACATGTAGTCTGTGGCTCTTTTGCACTAAAATGGCAGGGTACTTGCAGCAGGGATTGTTGGTAGGAGAGAACACTTTCTCTGCCAGGGCCCAAGCCAAGACAGACACATTTCCCTGTTTTCTTGTGCTGGTGGCCAGGTTTGTCAGGTGTTCTTTGTCAAATTCAATCTTTCACGCAAAGTGAAACTCTTCAAGAGTCCTCTCTTTTATCTAGAGGCAACTTTTCATCTTGTGTAATAGAAGGTCATATCTCTCTGCCCTCACTCCACTTAGTCCACATCCTTGTCCAAGGGTTCACTAAAACCTAAGAGTGCCCAGAGCATTTGCTTTCTGTTTTCTGAGGGAGTAGGTGTGGTGATAAGGAACTGGTCTAGCTATATTTTATATGCACTTCAAACTCAGTGGCTCATCCCTGTCCCCTATAATCACTGGACCTCCAATTCCTGAGACTTTCTGGTGTTCTGCAGGGTAAACTGTCTCACCCTCCACTAGTACACTCCTCTGCCCCATGTAGACACTTAGGGAGTGGTCGTCCTTCACTCTATGAAGTCATTGGCAAATCCTAGGTCTACTTTTTATCTTCAAATGTTGTGGTGCAGGATGATAGATTCACTTCACCATGGACAGAGTGTGTGCTTCTGTTAAAAGTCCCTCTGTTTTGGTGTGTGATTATCAAGACAAAGAAGAAATGGAAATGTCTTAACCATTCCTGACACTAAAATTCTCCCTTTATTCAATTAAGCCCCATAAACTATTTCCTAGGCAACTACAGCTTAGTCACTCTTCCTGCAATTAACCATGGCCAAGTCTTGCTGATTCAGCATTGAGACATTGGGTCCCCTTCTTTTTCCTCACTTCATGATTTTGACACTAATTTTAACTGCTGTCTAATTTAAGATATCACATATGACATCTGTGCTTTGTCCTATTTCTCAAGAAACTATTTTTTCTTTTATTAGGTCTTCAGCCTGTATCACCTACTATCTTTCAAACTGTACATTTGTATTTAAACATATTTTACCTATTAAAATGCCTCTTTTCTAACAGTTTTTCCAGTATTTATGTAGAGTCCCCATGTGCCAGTTACTAAAAGAATATAAATTAAAAAGACACAATACCTCTTTTTAAGATGTTAGTCTTTTGAGGAACTAGATCAACTAACAATCCATATCCACTGTTGTATGTTAGACTGTACTGAAATTATATACTGTATTGAATGCTGTATGTTGGACTGTACTGAATTTGCACAGTTGGAATATACGCTGTTGAATGTGGTACTGTTGGGATGTGTTGTCTTGAATGTTTTCTGTTGGACTGTGCTGAAGTTGCATAGTTGGAATGCACAGTATTGAATGTTTTATGTTGGACTGTATTGAATGTTGCAGTGTTAGGATATATTGATTGGATGCTGTATGTCAGAGGTGTACTGAAGCTGTAATGTAGACAAAGGAAGGAGCACCACGTCAACTGAGGAAAGGTGGCACTTCTCTGAAGAGAGGACACGTGAACAGATGCCACATTTGTAAATAAAGGTGTGTGTGAAGGCACATTTTAGAAAAATAAAAAACTTGAGCAAAGTTAAAGAGGATGTTACAGGAAGGGCTAAATTATCTTTAGAGGGAATCAGGTTAAGATAAGTCAAGGAGATGGAGAGAACCTACTCAGAAGTGGCGGATATTTGAAGACTGGGACAACTGACAACAAGTTGACAGGTATGAAATCCTAGACAAAAGAGGTGACCCAGGAGCCCACACCTGAGAATGCTCGGATGAGTGGCATGGACAGAATTAATGGCGTCAAGCTTCCAAACTTCACAAAACACTCATGTTTTGGAGCCAGAATGGCTTAAGGTCTTAGGACTGTCTGAAAGACATTCAGGCCCTTTCTACAGTTGCTGACCTCTCCACTCCTAGCCCTGAAAAGCAATTGTATTCACGGATATATACAAGGGCTTCATTTCAAGGAGGATGATAATACTAAAACATAAAAATGGCTCCAAAGCAAAAATTAGGACTCTCCTTGTTGGGAATGACAAAAATATATCCTTAAGTAGGTTTGACAAAAATATATCCTGAAGTAGGTTTGGCAAAAAGGCCAATTAGGCTGTGGAAACAAAAGCAGGAAAAGCTGGGCGTTATCAGATCGGAGAAGACTAAAGCCCACAAAACTCTTTCTCCCTGCACCAATTTTTCACTACTTTCTGCACAGCTTCATTTCTTTCCTATTGCAAACCCCCTTTTCCAAGCATCAGGAGCTAACTTGGGATTCCTAATCTCCCATTTTCCCCACCAGAGAGAAAAGGTCAGATCGACATTGAAAAATGCTGGAGGAGGATTCAAATGCTTCAATCCAGCATTCCATGATGATAGCAATTTGGATACCTGAGGTTTATTTGGTGTCTTGAGGTTTCTGAACTATACTGTAAATACAAATTCTTGAGTTCTGTGCCCAGCCTACAGACGAGCCACTGGTACAGAGAGGTGATCAATTCATCTTTGATCTGGGTCTATCCCTTGACTAATCACTGTGGCCAGAGAGGGGAGTTCATATAAAGATAGGGCATCTCATGTTCCGAAGGCAGTTAGTGGGTACAAAGGGGTGGTGAAGACAAAGAGGTCCTCAGAGGGGAGAGCTTGTCTGAGGAATAGGTGGTAGAAAGTTGAAACAAAAATCCACTTAAACCAAATACAGGATAGGCTAAACTGACTGTGATACATTCTCACAAAGGAATGTTGTGCAGTTCTTATGATCTTTGTAGGAGAATACTGAATAATGTGGAAATATACTCAGAAAATTTAAGCGACAAAAACAATGTGAATATGACTCCATTTTAAAGAAGCAAATACGTTTTTAAAAAATACATGTAAGGGGTGCCTGGGTGGCTCAGTGGGTTAAGCCTCTGCCTTCAGCTCAGTAATGATCTCAGGGTCCTGGGATCGAGCCCTGCATCAGGCTCTCTGCTCAGCAGGGAGCCTGCTTCCCCCTCTCCTTCTGCCTGCCTCTCTGCCTACTTGTGATCTCTTGTCTGTCAAATAAATAAATAAGAAATCTTTAAAAAAAATACATGTAAAATGTGATGAGCACTAGGTGTTACACACAACTGATGAATCACTGAACACTACACCTGAAACTAATGATGTATTATATGTTGCTAATTGGATCTACACTTCTAAAAAGGGGAAAAAATACATGTACAAATACAAATAGAAAAAATACTGGAAGGCTGCCACAGGCTGAATGTTTGTGTCCCTCTCCAAATTCATATGTTAAATCTCAGTGCCTAATGTGATGGTATCTGAAGGGAGGTCTTTGGGAGGAGATTGAAATCATGAAGGTGGAGCCCTCATGAATGAGGTCAGTGTCCCTATAAAGGAGGCCCCAGAGATCTCCCTTGCCCCCCTTCCACCATGTGAGGTTACACATGTCCATCTGGGGACTAGGAAGTGGGCCCCCACAAGACACCAAGTCTGCTGGGGCCTTGACATTGCACTTCCCAGCCTCCAGAACTGTTAAGAAACAAATTCTGCTGATTATAAGTCATCCAGCTTGTTCCTCTGTTAAAGCAGCTCAAATAGGCTAAGACAAAGGCAATACATAAATGATTCACAGACCTGTGCCCCTGGGGCAAACAATACATTATATGTTAATAAAAATATATATTTTTTAAATGCTGATAATGGTTATCTCAAAATAACAGTGATCATAGATGATTTTCAATTCTATTTGGAAAGAATGGAAAGGAATTCTTTTTTTCCTTTTCCACGTTTCATGTTTTATAGTAATATACATACACTAAAGTAAAAATACTTAGTTTACATTAAATTTGATGCAATTTCCATTTATCACACATATATTTTCTTCCTCCTGAAGCAGAGAAGGTGCTATCCATCCACTAATTATATTCGTCCTTTCTTTCTGTGGGGTCAGAGAAATGTTCCTCTTAGTGGGAATTCAGGCCTTCTTGATACGAATATATAATGATTTCAAATACCTATTTTACTGCACTTACTACAAAATTTGGTTATCCTGCTTTCCTCGTTCATTTTTAAATTCCCCAGATGAACTTTCATTTTCTATTTTCATTTCCTAATTTCATTTTTGCATCATGTTCCCCTTTAAGGTAGTCAACACTGACTAGTCTATACTTTTAAACTTCTTCCAAATTTCCTTACTTTCCAGTTTTATGGCTCTACAGCTTGTTTTCACTCTTGTTTGAAACCTCTAGCAATCTTTTAAAATTAGAAAGGATCTAATTTCTATCAACAAGGAAATAAATAAATCAGCTAACAAAAACTGGAAGTAGAAAGGTAATTTCAAGGCACCTGGGTGGCTCAGTCAGTTAAGCATCTGACTCTTGATTTCAGCTCAGGTCATGATCTCAGGGTCGTGAGATCGAGCCCCCACATGGGGCTCCATGCTGGTTGTGGAGACGGGTTAAGATTCTTCCGTCTTTCCCTCCCAGCCCCCACTCCCCGATCTTATGTGAACTCTCTCAAACAAACAAACAAACAAACAAAAACATATGTAAGTTAAAAAAAAAAATACCAAATGAAGCGCTGTATTGTTTATGAATCTGAAGCAAATCTGAGTGGTAAATGAATTTATATTGCTCTCTGAACTTCATATTTGAAATATTTTGTAATAAAAATGTGATGTGCAAAACCTTTTAGAAGAAACAAACCACGTTTAGAGTAAAGCACTCTTTGGTAGCCTTGGCTCTGAATTTTTAACTTTATTTCCTATTCCTGCTCAGAAAAACAATAAGATAGATTAAAGAGTATGATGGCCATGGCTAATGTGAAATATCTCTATGGCATATCTAGCTTACTATAGTCTTCATGGGCTTAAAAGAAGATCAACTTGTCTAAGCATGATATTTTGAAAAATTCAAATATAATAAACAAAATAAACAACCTCCCACATTCTAGAACTTTCTGGCAATGTGCTATCAACTATTTCAAGCCTACCTGCATACATCACTGTTTATGAAATATTCACTTCTCCACTAGTCTTGCAACTTTAGCAGCAACATTCTCCAAAAATATATTGTAATCAATAATGTTGTTAACCTCTAATTCCTAATACTGTTTCTCTTTCTCCTATTCTCTACAGATTTCTTTCCTAGGCAACTTCACATTTTATAATTCTACCTTTGGAAACAGTAGCCAAATGTAGCCAAGTAGCTCAGCCTTTAGCTCTCATGGCTTCTCTTCTTCAGGCTGATAACTTCAGTCTATCCTTTTCTTGATCTATAAAGTCAGCTCAGAATTTGTCTGGTCCTTCCACCTCTGAGGGACATCTTGAAATAAACTCACTTTCTCCCCTTTTATTCTTCACCCTTGAAAAAGTTCCATGAAAAACATTCCTCAGCTATCTCCATTTTCCTATTCAGATGATCTGTTCTCTACTCTAGGTTAACCCCACAAGTATTTCCTTTGTGACTATGGTTCTCCCTTCACCTTCTCTCGTCCATCACCTTCACCAGCCACAGTATTTTTTTCTCAGTTTACAGTCCATGATCCAACACACATCCATTAGAATACCAGAGCAGTATCACCTAAAAAATCCTGTCTCTTGCAGGAATGAATATTTTGAGATGGTGAAACACCAAGTTACCCCAGATTCCCAGTCTCTTCCTACATAAAGGATCTAATAATAAGTTGTGACCCAACTAATACTTAGAAACTGTTTCTTATAGATTTTCAGCAAATCATAAACCCACCAAGGACCTCAAAGAAGGAAATCTAACTCATACCTTAAAAAAAAAATCCAGAGGAAAAGATAGACATGCAAAAAAAAATTACAATATAATGTAGTAAGTGCATCAGCCATGCAAAAAAATTATAATGTGGTAAATGTATCAACAGATGCTTATATGCACATAGCTACTCATTTATTGATTACCTACTTGTACCAATTAAGTGGGGAAACAGTGGTTCACAAGACAAACCAAATCTTTGCCCTCACAGAGTTTATATCCCATTGGTAGGTGGGGCTTGTAGTAACCTAAATATTTTCACGGTGTTTAGTGACTGAAATATGAACGAGATAAAATAAGTTGTGATATTGGGCAGTCTCTAAAACAGGACTGAAAGGTGACAACTGGCCTGAGAGAGGATAAGGAGTCGATTAAAGTGAAAAGTTATTCCATGTCCAAGGACAACAAACACAGCAAACTGGAACAGTCACATGCTTGGCAGAAATCTGCCTAATTTTTCTAGAACAGGTAGAAATGTACAAGTAAAGGCAGAATCAAAAGAGCTAAAGTCAGAAAGGCAGGCAGGGACCAAGTCGTTTGGGGCACAGTAGGTCAAGGATGGAGCTGGAGGCAAGTTTGATTCATGGTTTTTAAAAAGAGACCCCTTTGGCTGCTGTGTGGATTAAAAAAAAACAAGAGTGGAAGCAAGCAGGCTAGTTAAGAAGCTTCAAGCGTCAGATGAAAAATGGTGGTACTGACTGAGGGTGCTGACAAGGGAAATAGAAACAAGTGGATGGATGTAGAATTGTGTCTGCAGGAGGAAAGGATGAGATGTGCTGACTGACTGGCTGGGGTGGGAGGGGAGCAGAGTTTAAAATAAAACAGTGGAACCATGGAGAAAGGGTAACTCACCTCTCCTTGGTGGAGTGGAGAAGTATGTCAGCGAACACATTCTCAAAGAGGTGACTTTCACAGGTATGAAAAAATGGAAAATAACAAGTGTGGGTGAGGATGTGGACAGACTAGAACCTGGTTCATTGCCTCCAGGGAATGTAAAATGGTGCGGCCACCATGGAAAATAGTAGGATAGTACTCAAAAACTTAAATATAGAATTGCCATATGATCAAGCAATTCTATTTCTGGGTTTCTACCAAAAGAATGAAATGGAGAAGGACTTGAATGGTTGTGTGCCATGTCCCTAGCAGCATTTTTCATAGTCGCTAAAAGGCAGAAGTACCCAAGTGGCATCAGGGGACAAAAGGCTAAACAAAATGAGTTCTAGAAATTCAATGGAATAGTATTCAGACTTAAAAAGGAAGGCAATTGGGCGCCTGGGTGGCTCAGATGGTTAAGCGACTGCCTTCAGCTCAGGTCAGGATCCTGGAGTCCCGGGGTCCAGTCCTGCATCAGGCTCCCAGCTCCATGGGGAGTCTGCTTCTCCCTCTGACCTTCTCCCCTCTCAAGCTCTCTCTCACTCTCTCTCTAATAAATTAACCAAAAAAAAAAAAAAAAAGGAAGGCAATTCTCACACAAGCTACAACGGGGAAAAACCTTAAAACATAATGCTAAGTGAAAAATGTCAACCACAAAAGGACAAATAATGTATGATATCACTTATATCAAGTACCTAGAACAGTCACATTTGTAGAGGCAGCAAACAGAACAGTGGTTGCCAGAGGCTAGAGAGAAGGAAGGGTTTTGTTTGTTTTTTGTTTAATTTTGCGTAATCTCTATCCCCAACGTGGGACTTGAACTCATGGCCCCAAGATCACAGGTGAATGCGCCACCACCTGAGCCAGGCATGTGTCCCAAGGAGGGAGTTGTTAAATATTTGTTTAATGGGTATGATGTTTCAGTTTTCCAAGATGAAAAGTGTTCTATAGATAGTTGTAATGGTTTCACAACAATGTGAATGACTTAATGTCACTGAACTTAAAAACGGTTAAGATGGCAAATTTTATGTTATGTGATCTCACCACATTTTTTTTTTTTTAAATAAAAAGGGAGAGGGGCGCTTGGGTGGCTCAGTGGGTTAAAGCCTCTGCCTTCAGCTCGGGTCATGATCTCGGGGTCTTTGGATCGGGCTCTCTGCTCAGCGGTGAGCCTGCTTCCTCCTGCCTGCCTCTCTGCCTACTTGTGATCTGTCTATCAAATAAATAAGTTTTAAAAAAGGGGTGGGGAAGAGAAAGCAAAGCAAAGCAAACAGGAGTCCTCCAGGCAGCCATGAGATGGAAAGAAAATTCTAGGTAGAAGCAGCAGTGATGTGTGAAGGCACGGAGTTGGTGAATTATGAACGGTGACAGTTGTTTTTCAGTGGGATATTTAAAACATTATGATCATCATTTCTATTCATTTAAAATCCTGATGCAGAACTCTGGCTTAATCAGATTCAAAAAAGCCTGGATCTCTTTATGCCGCATTTCACATTCTCCTAGATGTCAATCTAGTGGTGAAGACCCACATCCAATTACAAAATTATGCAGCCCCAGTTTTGTTAAGTGCAGTAAAGGAAAAGCAGTTGTGCACAGAAATTGGTTCCAAAAGAGAGCTTAACTGGATAGGAAGTGAGAAAAAATTTCCGGAGGGAAAGACATTTAAATGTAACACCTGATTGATGAGAAGCAATTAAATTAACATCTGACTCAGACAAAAAAAAGTCTGGGATCTATACCAGCCAGTAAGACAAAGGGTAAGACTGATAAACAAAGGGGTGGGGGGATGGAGTTAGGGAAAGGGTAAATGTGATCTTTTATTGCAGTGGGTAATATGTTTCCCAACTTTCAAAACTGCCCAACTTGGATTTCCAGAAGCAGACATCAGAAGCTACAAACCCAGTAAAATAGGTTTGCCAATAGGCTCCTAACGTGTTTCCTGGACCTTTTATCTTATGGAAAATACCTTCTTAAGCTCTCATTCAGAACTCAGAAGGTGTAAAGAATATCCCTGCCTCCTTCTAACACGGCCAAGGTTTCCCCCTGGGGACACAGCCTTGAGAATGAGGCCTTGTTCTCGGAAGGACAGAGCATCCCTGGAAAGGTAGAGCCTGGCTTTCACGCATCCCTCCCACCCCCACCCCTGTCCCCATTATCCTTCCTTAACTTTCGGGTGGGTTTCCTACTTCAGATCTCCGACTATGATGAGCCACCCATCCAGCAGCTCAGCACGATCTTAAGGGCACCGTTAACGGGACGCGACGCCGCGCCCCTCCCACTTCGGGGCTGGGTGCGGGTGGGCTCTGTGCGCCGGCTGGAAAGTGCGCAGGAGGCGCCGCATCGCGCGTTCACGCTGCCCGCGACCCCCCAAGGCTCCGGCTCACCTTTCTCCTTGGTTACGAGGGAGACCAGAGGCACCCGCGGGCGGTCGCTAAAGATCTCGGCCTGCTGCACCAGCGCCTCGCGCACGCTGTGGAAGTCGCTGAGGACCACCACCAGGTAGTGGCCGATGAAGAAGCTGAAGACGTTGCCGTAGACGCGGGCCAGGTCGGCCAGGAGCAACTGCGGGCTCAGGGCCGAGGGCTCCGTCCCTGCGGCCCTCGCCCGGCGGTGCAGCCAGCTCTTCCGTCGGAGGAACGAAGGCAGCAGCACGAAGCCGAAGTTGCCCACCACGGGCCAGGGCGTGGGCCCGGGAGGGATGCCCCGCGCCCGGTGCCGCCAGAGCCAGCTCCAGCCGAGCAGCGCCGCGAGGCTGAGCAGCCAGAGCGCGCCGCCGGTGGGGTCCAGCCGCAAAAGCCCGGGAGGCGCGGGCAGCAGGCGCAGAGGCCAGGGCGAGCCCTCGGCGGGGGGCTGCGGCAGCCCGGGGGAGGCCATGGCCGGGCGCCGGGGTCCGCAGCCTCGGCTTCCTCGGACGGACCCTTGGAAACCGCAAGCTGACAGCGGCGCCGCTCCCCCGGCGCCCGCAGCTGACTGCGCCGCGGGGCGGGGGGCGGGGAGAAGGGCGGCGGAGGGCGCCCCGGATTGGCCGCGCGCACCGCCCGCCTCCAATCAGCTACGCCCGAGCACAAACGGGGACGCGCTCGCAGCGTGGCAGAAGCGGTCCTCTGGGAGGCGGGGCGCGCGATCCGAAAGTTTGACCCCGAAGTCCTGTTGGGCTTCTCCTCCGGTCGGGCAGGGCAGTTACTGCCCTTGACACAGAGATGCTTGCGTTCCGATTGGCTGTCGGATTTCCTCGTGTTACCCATGTGTCATTTGAGTGTATGAACTGTGCCTGGTGAACAGGCCGCTGACATGACTCAGCCTCAACACCAGCGCCTCTACCCTAAGGGTCCCCGTCCCCCCTCTGTAGCAAAAAGTCCCTGAAGCAGGACTCAGGGAAAGAAGAGGCCGTTTCCTCCCTTCAGAAAGAGGAGGACGATGGGAAAGCAAAGTGCAAAATTTGCAGGTGCAGACAGCTAACGTTGCGGGAAGGATGGGCGGGGTGGGGGGATGGGGGAGTAAAGCTCTCAGAACTTGCCTCTGGCAGAACTTTGTGCGGAGAGCGAAAGCTCAGCGTTTATTTAAACATGCAGCCTGGGTAAAGCAGCGAGCCCAATCCAGGGATAGAGTAAAAAAAAAAAAAAAGAATAGACTTGGAAGATTAAAGTAGCTAATACTATCGGGTGAAGAGAGATGACGATATTATTATTGGTATGAGGCCAACCCTGAAATGCTGAGATTGCGATATTAAGTATGAATTGTATAATACGTTTAAGGCAAAGTCCTTTAATCTTCCCCATAATGGCTCCTAAGAGCTTTCCTTTCCATCTCCTATAGGCTAAACCTTCTGATTTCTCGTCAATGTTAAGTTGACACATAGAATTGTCGATAGCAGATGACTTATCTGCTGAAAGGTCAGTTTCTTAAGATTCAATTTAATTGATCGTAATGAACAATGTTCTTTTCCGAATTTCAGATGCCTTTTAATTGTTCCCCATACATAGACCCTAAAAGTTTGAACACCACGGACTACTTATAAAAGACTGACTAAAGCATAGTGAATCCTCTCTATTCATTCTCTGATCTATTCTGCTGTTTAAATACCCAGTGCATAGCACTTTGTTAGGGCTGCCCTCACAAACTAATAGAGTAAGCTAATTTTTTCATAACACCATGGATAAAACTTTTTAAAATATTTTTAAAAAGATTTTATTTCTAAGTAATCTCTATACCCAACAGGGGGCTGGAATTTACAACCCCAAGGTCAAGAGCTGCATACTTTACCAACTGAGTCAACCAGGTGCCCCTGGATAAACTTTTTTTTTTTTTTTAAGATTTTATTTGACAGAGAGAGAGCACAAACAGGGGGAGCAGGAGAGGGAGAAGCAGGCTCCCCCGGAGCAGGGATCCTAATGCGGGGTCAATCCCAGGACCCTGGGATCATGACCTAAGCCGAATGCAGATGCTTAACCAACCAAGCCACCCAGGCACCCCTGGATAAACTATTTTAACCATGTAGCTCATCCAGTGCTTCTTAGGGTTAAATTTCCCCAAATTATATGCAGGGCTTTCTTGCCAGAAAAAAGAAGACTTTCTGCCCCACTCTTCCTATTTTAAATGGGTGAATAAAATGTAATCCTTTGCAGTTAAGGAAGAGAATACTAAAAGATCTTTGGGTAGGGAGCGAGAGAAAGGAACACAAGGAGAGCACTGAGAAAAAAAAATCATTTTTTATTGAATCCTCAAGGATAATTTTACACTAGTCTCTTTCCCACTGAAATCCTTCTTACTGTACATGAATTTCGGTCAGAGGTATTGGTAACAGTATATCTAAAATATCTAAGTACTTACTGTTTTGTTTCCAAGAGTAGTGTTAAATTACTTGTGAAACAATAATTGCCCAGCTGGTTTATAATTCCCTGGAAGTAGAAACTGCACAATACACCCATCCAGTCAGTGAGTATGAACAGAGAGCTTATGGTTCAAGAAAAGTTTGCAAAATGTTGATGAAAAGAGAGAGTAGAAATACTCTTTATACTATTTAGATGCCCAACTCCACAAGGCACTTAAAAATTAACTCCTTCTGTCATCATCAAGACAGCATGGTACTGGCACAAAAACAGACACATAGATCAATGGAACAGAATAGAGAGCCCAGAAATAGACCCTCAACTCTATGGTCAACTAATCTTCGACAAAGAAGGAAAGAATGTCCAATGGAAAAAAGACAGCCTCTTCAATAAATGGTGTTGGGAAAATTGGACAGCCACATGCAGAAAAATGAAATTGGATCATTTCCTTACACCACACACGAAAATAGACTCAAAATGGATGAAGGACCTCAATGTGAGAAAGGAATCCATCAAAATCCTTGAGGAGAACACAGGCAGCAACCTCTTCGACCTCAGCCGCAGCAACCTCTTCCTAGGAACATCGCCAAAGGCAAGGGAAGCAAGGGCAAAAATGAACTATTGGGATTTTATCAAGATCAAAAGCTTTTGCACAGCAAAGGAAACAGTTAACAAAACCAAAAGACAACTGACAGAATGGGAGAAGATATTTGCAAACGACATATTAGATAAAGGACTAGTGTCCAGAGTCTATAAAGAACTTATCAAACTCAACACCCAAAGAACAAATAATCCAATCAAGAAATGGGCAGAAGACATGAACAGACATTTCTGCAAAGAAGATATCCAGATGGCCAACAGACACATGAAAAAGTGCTCCATATCGCTCGACATCAGGGAAATACAAATCAAAACCACAATGAGATACCACCTCACACCAGTCAGAATGGCTAAAATTAACAAGTCAGGAAATGACAGATGCTGGCGAGGATGCGGAGAAAGGGGAACCCTCCTACACTGTTGGTGGGAATGCAAGCTGGTGCACCCGCTCTGGAAAACAGCATGGAGGTTCCTCAAAATGTTGAAAATAGAACTACCCTATGACCCAGCAATTGCACTGCTGGGTATTTACCCTAAAGATACAAACGTAGTGATCCGAAGGGGCACGTGCACCCGAATGTTTATAGCAGCAATGT
Organism: Lontra canadensis; assembly: GCF_010015895.1. NCBI lineage: Eukaryota > Metazoa > Chordata > Mammalia > Carnivora > Mustelidae > Lontra > Lontra canadensis. The sequence goes on from NW_022630995.1 coordinate 99,087,305, forward strand.
CCACAATAGCCAAACTATGGAAAGAACCTAGATGTCCATCAACAGATGAATGGATAAAGAAGAAGTGGTATATATACACAATGGAATACTATGCAGTCATCAAAAGAAATGAAATCTTGCCATTTGCGACGACGTGGATGGAACTAGAGGGTATCATGCTTAGCGAAATAAGTCAATCGGAGAAAGACAACTATCATATGATCTCCCTGATATGAGGGAGAGGAGATGCAACATGGGGGGTTAAGAGGGTAGAAGAGTAAATGAAGCAAGATGGGATTGGGAGGGAGATAAACCATAAGTGACTCGTAATCTCACGAAACAAACTGAGGGTTGCTGGGGGAGGGGGGTTGGGAGGGGTGGGTAGGGTTATGGACATTGGGGAGGGTATGTGCTATGGTGAGTGCTGTGAAGTGTGTAAACCTGGCGATTAACAGACCTGTACCCCTGGGGGAAAAAATATATGTTTATAAAAAATAAAATTTAAAAAAAAAGTAGAAGATAAGGAAAATTAAAAAAAAATTAACTGCTTCATTTCCTTTAAGTTTCTATGATTTACTTTATATATATTCATTTGAACATGTTCTATGTATAGTGTTAATGAATTTCTTTCTGGTCTCTCTGAGCATCTGTGTGCTCTACATGAAATTGGGATAACAAATGTACTGACCTCAAGCATAAGAATTGGACGGAATAATTAACACAATGTCTAGCATTTAGTTAAAGCTTGGTAAGCACAAGCTATAATTTTAAGAATTATCGTTGGGGCCTAATAATGCCTTAAACTCTGTAAGTTGGTACTCTTACTACCCTTTTATTTCTTTTTTATTTTTTAAAGGTTTTATTTATTTATGTCATAGAGAGATAGTGAGAGAGGGAACATAAGCACAGGGAACTGGAGAGGGAGAAGCAGGCTCCCCGCTGAGCAGGGAGCCCAACATGATGCAATATGGGGCTCAATCCTAGGACACTGGGATCATAACCTGGCCCAAGGCAGATGATGAACAACTGAGCCACCCAGTTGCCCCTCTTACTACCCTTTTATCACCATTTTCAGCTTTTTCTACCCTTTCCAAAATTTGATTGTGAAACTGGACAGAATATTAACTTGTTTTCAAATTCAGCCTTTATGCCTTGTATTAACAAATAAACTTGCCAATCTTCAATGTTAGCGACTTCATTCCTCTCCAGTTGCGTGTATATACTATGATTTTTCTGCAGAAGGATTTAGTGAGGGAGGTCCTGAAAAATCTGAGTATCAGTGGAAAACAGAATCTCAAAAGTAATGAAATCCAATTCCCAAAACTTCTTTTTGTTGGGATAAAGGGGTACCAGGACTGAAACAATTTTTTTTTTTTAATTTAGTGCCTAAACTGGAAATAGTTCACGTGTCCTTCAACAAAAGAAAGAAGGATACTGTGATGGGTTTATAAAAGACTACCACTCAGCAAGGCAAAAGAGATCAGCTATGATACACTCCATGATGTATCTCAAAAAACATTATGCTGAGTGGAAAAACCCGGACACGAAAGAGTGTGTCATGGGCACAATATGAAGACGCACACGAGACTTTTGTCTTTCCACTGTGTCAGTTTTATTCAGTCATAAAGCAAGGTTGATGTAATTACGAAACAGGCGCAGGATTCCAAACTCAATGACATTTCACCATGTGGTTGAACTTGGCTTCTTATACAGCACACAGAACAGAACGTAAGACAGACCACACAACAAACGAGATAGCAGAAGGGTGCAGGAAGTTAACGACCCAAACTCTGAAGTCAGTCTGTGGGCACTCGGTTGAGATAAGGCCTTGGCCCCCGCCGGGTCAGCTCTGGGCACTTCCTGCTTATTATGTCCAAGCAGTGAAGGAGACGAGCTGGGCAGAGCCTTCGGGGCCAGCTGCTTTTTTCAAGTAGGCAAACATGAGGTCATGTCTGAAGAATCTGACAGTTTGCTGCAAAACCCCTCCTCTTTTTAAAAGGATTTAATCAGTCTCTGGCCCCTGCAGACCTCCGCTGGTTCTACTCGTTATTGGTTCTGGGGTGTCAGCTGACACAGGTCCCAGGGATATCGCCTAGCTACAGTAACTTTCACTGCTCGTGTTCCCTGCTTGACGCAGGCCCCTGCTTGACATGAGTGACAATCTTGTTCGCTACAGAGTACACACTGTATAACTGAATTAAATGAAGTCTTAGCATAGGCATAACTCATCTGTGGTGAAGAAATCAGACCAGGAGGTGGGAGTCACTGGGGAGGGGCATGAGAAATTTTTCTGGGGTGGTGGAAATGTTCTCTATCTTGATCAGAGTGTTGGTTACTTGGGTGTATGCATTTGTCAATACCAAACTGTATTTCACTGTAGGCAAATTATATCTCAGTAGGACAATTTTTTTTTTTTTTTTTTAAGAAATCCAGTATCTTGGAAGGAAAAGGCATGGGGAAGTAAGAAGACAGTTACCAACTGTGAGTGCCAGGAGTAACAGGTACATGATACATTGTTGTTATAACAGTGACCAGTGGTTTAGTATGTAAGTAAAGAGGTGGTTTAGTATGTAACTAAAGAGGAATGTCAGAGAAGCACTTGGGTGGCTCATTTGGTTAAGCCTCCAACTCTTGGTTTCTGCTCAGCTCAGGATCTCAGGGTTGTGAGATCAAGCCCTGGGTGGGGCTCTGTGCTCAGCATAGAGTCTGCTTGTCCCTCTCCCATCCCGTGTGTGTGTGCACTCTCTCTCAAATAAATAAGCAAAATCTTAATTAAAAAAAGAAAGAGGACTAGCAGAAAAAGTGATTAAAGAATGACAGTCCTTTGAAAAAGTAAGTGTTCCCTTTACTTTAGTTAGCCTGGCTATAATTGCTAAAGATTCCTCATATTTGATTTTTATAGGCTGAAGCGTGGACAAAATCCCCGCTCTTCTTTTCTTCTCCCTCCTTTGCTTCTGTTTATTATGCATCAATCATTGTAGAAACCACACAGGAGCTCTGGCCAAGCCTAATTGGGTTGCCATGGACAAGTTGTTAATCTTCTGACTTGTTTTCTTCTCTTGGTAAAATGAGGGAGCTGTAACGTCAGGACTCTGAAGATTCCTACCGTCCTTGATGTTCGCCCTCTCAATCAGATTGTCAGGACTTTGAACTTGGCCCTGGTTAATAATGTCACAATTAGTCAATAAAATCTGAAAAAAATAAAGTGTATTTACAAGGTAAACTATAAGCTGGTTGCCTAACAAAAGTAGGGATCCTGACTTCCTATCGCAGGTGGCATGGTTGGCCCTTCGCCTGAAAAGGAAGCCTCATTTCTAAGGGTCTTGAAGAATCACATTTTAAGTAGGACACGGAAAGTTATCTACTCCTTCCAGGGTGGCTGGCTGGCTCAGTCAGAAGAGTATACAACTCTTGATCCTGGGGTCATGAGTTTCAGCCCCACGTTGGGTGTATTTTTTTTTTTTATTTTTAAATAAAAATAAATTTTTTAATTTATTTTTAAATAAAAGCTTAAAAAAAATAAGTTACCTATTCCTTCCTTTAGTCAAGAACATGCTCATAGCAAACCAGATATTTGAAAGTCAGTCTTTAAAAAGTCAGACTTTAAAAAGAGTAATACATAAGTTTTTTTTTAAGAAAATTTTGAAAATGCAGGAAACCATAAAAGAGGAAAGAATCATCTTTTAATTTTTTCCACTTAGGTAATTTGTAACATTTCTGCATGTATATTTCATCTTTCCCCCCATGTATCTATGAGATTTTAAATCTTTATTAATATTTCTATTTAGAGTATCACATATTTGATAAACATGTGACCAAATATAGATCATTAACATTTGCATGTTTTTTCCCCACAAATAATTTTTAATTACTATATTCTAGTCCAGGGGGATCAGCAACATTTTCCTGTAAAGGGCCAAATAGTAAATATTTTGGGCTTTGCAACCCATACAGTCTCTCTGACAACTACACGACCCTGCTCTGGGAGTGGGACAGCAGCGGTAGACAATACTTGGAGGGAGGGGCATGGCTATATTTCAGTAACATTTTACTTATTAAAACAGCAAAAACAGCAGCTCATCATTATTTGCTGACCTCTGGATTAAGAAGAAATCCATTGTTTAGGAGTATCTTTTTTTTTTAAGATTTTATTTATTTATTTGACAGAGAGAGACATAGCAGAGAGGGAACAGAAGAAGGGGGGTGGGGCAGGGAGAAGCAAGCTTCCCACCACAGAGGGAGCCAGATGCAGGGCTCTATCCCGGGATGCTGGGATCATGATCTGAGTGGAAGGCAGACACTTAACTGACTGAGCCACCCAGGTGCCCCCATCGTTTATTTTGAAATTTATCTGAACAACATGCTGTTGTTGACACATAGTCTATGTCAGGGTTTGTTTAGTTTTGTTTTGTTTTGCTTGCCATTGTGAACAAAACTGATGTATACATCTTTATTTCAGTAGGATAAATACCGAGAAATAGAACTGGTACTAAGGTTGTTGCTACATAAAACAAAGTACCCACACACACTTTGCCTTTCTCCTCTCAGAGATGACCTCTGGTAAGTGTGAAGTATGTCCTTTCAGACTTTTTACCCGCTGTGACTCCTCCTCCCCCATCAATGTCAACACACTATGCTTTTGGTTCCCTAACCCGCCCTTTCTACATGACAGTGTAATTTGAGGATCTTGCCATGTCAGCGACTATTGATTTATCTTATACTTTTTAAATAGCTGTTGGGTATTTTATTAAATGGACTTATTCTCTCAATAAATATTCATGGAGCACTGAGCATCATACTTTGTTCTCAGCCCTGAGAATACCATGTGAACAAAACAAAGTGCTTGCCCTCAAGGAGCTTACTTTCTAGTGCAGGAAGACAGATGAAAGAGGAACAAATGTAAAGTGTCTGTTGGGGACAAATACCATGAAGAAGATAAAGCACACTGGGATTGCTATCTTTGTGCATGTGTGTGTGTGTGTGTGTGTGTGTGTGTGTGTGTGTGGTGGGGGGTGTGCACTGTCTCATATGACGGATACAGGGAAATCTCTTTTGCATGGACAGTTGGTCACCTCATGAAAGGTTTGTAGGTATTTGGGGAAAGAGCATGCCAGACAGAGGAAGCAGCAAGTGCAAAGGCCCTGAGGATGAAGTATGCTGCAAGTTTTCTAGGAACAAGAAGGCCATGTGGCTGGAGTGAAGGAGGTAAAGGGGAGGGTACAAAGAGATGACTTCAAAGAGGTAGGCTTGTAGGCATTGTAGAGACTTTGGCTTTTATTCTGAGTAAGATAGTCAACGACTGAGGTGCTTTTGAGAAGGAATACCATCATCTGGCTTAGGGTATTTTATTGTTGTTGTTAAGATTTTTTTAATTTATTTGAGAGAGAGGGAGCATGGGTGCGAGCATGTGAGTGAGGGGAGGAGCAGGAGGAGAGAGGTAAGTAGACTCCATGCGGAATGCGGAGCCTGCATGGGGCTCCATCCCATGACCTTGATATCATGAACTGAGCCCAAATCCAGAGTTGGGCACTTAACCGACTGAGCCACCCAGACGCCTTTGGCTCAGGTTTCAACAAAGTCCCTTTGGCTGCTCTGTAAAGGGCCAGAGGTGAAACCAAAACCGTTAGGAAATCAGTCTGGCATGTCACACTGTATTAGCCAAATCTTTTGTTAATAAATGCCTAAGTTATTTCCAGTATCTTTCTATTAAAAATAGTGATGGAATAAACATTAACGAGGATTGTTTTTTTTTTAATTGTGGTAAAAGTTACATAAAATTTACTATTTTAATCATTTTTAAGTGGCCTTAAGTACACTCCCAATAACAGTCACAGTTATGTAACTACCACTGCTATTTCCAGAATGACATCATTCCAGATGGAAACCCTGTACCATTAAATAGTAACTCCTCAGCTGCCCTGGCCCCTGGTAACTTCTCTACTTTTTGTCCTTCTGAACTGCAAATATTTTCTCCCATTCTGTTTTGTTTTTTTTTTTTTAAAGATTTTATTTACTTATTTGACAGAGAGAGAGAGAGCACAAGCAGGGGGAGTGACAGACAGAGAGGGAGAAACAGACTCCCCACTGAATGGAGAGCTTGATGCAGGATTTGATCCTGGGACTCCAGGATCATGACCTGAGCTGAAGGCAGACACTTAACCAACTGAGCCACCCAGGTGCCCCTCTACCATTTTGTGATTGTCTTTTTACTCTCTTGTTATTGTTCTTTGTGCAAGGTTTTTAATTTTGATTAAGTCCAGTTTATCTTTTGTTTGTTTGTTTGTTTCCTGTGCTTTTGATGTCATGCTTAAGAAATGATTGCCTAAGGGAGCCTGGGTTTTTGTTTTTTTGTTTTGTTTTGTTTTGTTTTGTTTTAAGATTTATTTATTTGAGAGAGAGAGCAAGCTCAGGGGGAGAGGCACATGGAGAGGGAGAGAATCTCAAGCACACTCCCCACTGAGCGCAGAGCTTGATGCAAGACTCAATCCCATGCCTGAGATGATGACCTGAGCTGAAACCAAGAGTCAGATGCTCAACTAACTGATCCACCCAGGCACCCTAGTACCATACTATTTTGACTACTGCACCATTATTTTAAAAAATGTTTTTATTTATTTATTTGAGACAGAGAGATAGATCATGAGCAGGGGAGAGGAATAGAGGGAGAAGCAGACTCCTCACCGAGCAGGGAGCCTGATGAGGCACTCAGTCTCAGGACCCTGGGATCATGACCTGAGCTGAAGGCAGATGCTTAACTGACTGAGCCACCCAGGAGCCCTACTATCATAGCTTTATAGTAATTTTTGAAATCAGGAAGCATGAGATCTCCAACCATTTCTTTTTTCAAGATTTTTTTTGGCTATTTTGGCAAATTTGGCTACATTGGCAATTTTGCTCTTATTTTGACCCCTTGAAATTCCATATGAACTTTTGGATGAGTTTTCTATTTCTGTAAAAAGCACCATGAAGATTTTATAAAAATTGGATTTGTAGACTGCTTTGAGTAGTATTCTCTTAACCAAATAAATCTTCCGATCCATGAACATGGGATGTTTTCCCATTTATTCAGTGCTTTTAGTACAGAAGTCCTTCATCCCCTTGGTTAAATGTATTCCTATTTTATTCTTTTTGAAGCCATTGTAATTTTTTAAAAATTTCCTTTTCAGATTTTTGTTAAAATACAGAAATGGGACTGATTTTTGTGTGTTTATTCTGTATCCTGCAACTTTGAAGTTATTTATTAGATCTGATAGTCCTTTTAAAAAAGTGTTTTTATCAATTCAAAATAGGAGACAATTATAAGCTAAACCAGACTTTGGCTGCTTCTAGTAACATGGTATCCACTTGTTTAATATTTCAGACAAAGGGCTCAGTAAGGAGCTGAGGTCCATTTCTAGGCAATCCCTGCATCTCTGAAAAGAGAATTTATAAGAGAAGGCTATTTCCTCCTCTCCAAACTCTATAATATGTGTAAGACAATACAAAATGCAACAGAATCTTCATACTTTAGTGTTTTTCTGTTGTTGTTTTTGTTTTTTTTTTGAGAGGGGTCTGATGGGCAGAGGGACAGGAAGAGAGAAAATCTTAAGCAGGTCCCATGCCCAGCATGGAACTCAATGTTGGGTTCAATCTCACAACCCTGAGATCATGACCTGAGGTGATATCAAGACTTGTACGCTTGAGCAACTGAGCTATGCAGGTGCCCCAGAATGTTTGTTCCTAAATATCTATTTATTCCACTCCTGTATATCTTCTAAGTATTGACATTTGTATGACTTGGTCTCTCCTAAATAGGTAAATGCCCAGGTATACACACACACACACACACACACACACACACACACGTAAAATTTAATATATAAATTATAAATTTAAAAAAATATATATATAATTTATATATCATTTTAGACAAGTCTATATATGAAATCTAGAAGTTGTTACAAAACTCATTTTCCTATTTGAGTCTCCTATCAAGTCTATAATTGAGAAGCCTGACCCTTCTGCAGTGACCTGGCTTTTTCCTCTTACCTTGGACACGGGCTTTCAGTCCAATGGTTCCATCCAGTTTTCTCCCCACTGGAGCTGTATATGGGTCTTACAGTTCCAGGATAATGCAGGTGAAGGAAAATAATCATTCCCAGCCCAAGCTCAGAATTAAGTATGTAAAGGACAAATCTCTCTGTTGATTGCACTAAAATAATTTCCAGACTTGTTAATTTTTTAATTCCAGTTAGTTAACATACAGTGTTATATTAGTTTCAGGTGTGCAATATTGTGATTCAACAATTCCATACATGACCCAGTGTTCATCACAAGTGCATTCCTTAATCCCCATCACCTATTTAACCTATCCCAGACCCCACCCTCTGTGGGAATCATGAGTTTGACTTATAATTAAGAGTCTTTTTCTTAGTTTGTCTCTCTCTTTTCCCTTTGCTTGTTTTGTTTCTTAAATTCCACGTAAGTGAAATCATATAGTATTTGTTTTTCTCTGACTGACTTATCTTGCTTAGCATTATACTCTTTCGATCCATTTATGTCATTGCAAATGGCAAGAATTCATTCTTGTGTGTGTGTGTGTGTGTGTGTGTGTATCACATCTTCTTTATCCATTCATCAATTGTTGGGTACTTGAGCTGCTTCCATAATTTGGCTGTTATAAATAATGCTGCAATAAATATGTGGGTAGTATCCCTTTGAATTAGGTTCTTGTATTCTTTGGGTAAATATCCAGTAGCGCAATAGGTGGATTGTAGGTTCTCATTTTAAATTTTTGAGGGGGTCGCCAAAATGTTTTCCACAGTGGCTGGACCAGTTTGCATTCCCACCAATAGTGCACTAGGGTTTTTTCCTCCACATTCTTGACAACACGTGTTGTTTCTTGTGTTGTTGATTTTAGCCATTCTGACAGGTGTGAGATGATATTTCCTTGTAGTTTGGTTTTGCATTTCCCCAATGGTAAGTGATGAACATTTTTTCATGTGTCTGTTGGCCATCTGGATGTCTTCTTTGGAGAAATGTCTATTCATGTCTTTTGCTCATGTTTTAATTGGATTATTTGGGTTTTGGTATGGAGTTGCATAATTTCTTTAATATTTATGCATTTGATACACACATACACACACACACTCTTTAGAGGGTATTTCATTTGCAAATATCTTCTTCCATTCTGCAAGTTGCCTTTTAGTTTTGTTGATTGTTTCCTTTTCTGGGCAAAAGCTTCCTATTTTGCTGAAGTCTCAATAGTTTAATTTTGCTTTTGTTTCCTTTTCCTCAGGAGACATATCTAGAAAAAAGTTACTACAGCCAATGTCAAAAAAGATTACTGCCTGTGTTCTAGGATGTTTATGGTTTTAGGTCTCACATTTAGGTCTTCAGCCCATTTTGAATTTATTTTTGTGTATGGTGCAAGAAAGAGGTCTAGTTTTGGGGCACCTGGATGGCTCAGTGGGTTAAAGCCTCTGCCTTCAGCTTGGGTCATGATCCCAGGATCCTGGGATCGAGCCTGGCATCGGGCTCTCTGCTCAGCAGGGAGCCTGCTTCTCCCTCTCTCTCTGCCTGCCTCTCTGCTGTCAAATAATCTGATTTCTCCCTGTCAAATAAAATACCTGATCTCTTGCTGTCAAATAAATAAAATCTTAAAAAAAAAAAGAGAGCTCCAGTTTCTTTTTTGTGCTGCTGTTCAGTTTTCCCAATACCATTTGCTGAACTAATAGTGTGTGTGTGTGTGTGTGTGTAGTCTTTAGTTTTCTACATATAAGGCCATATTACTTATAAACAGAATTAATTTTACTTCTTCCTTTCCAATTTGCATGCTTTTTCTTTCTTTTTCTTGCCTAACTGTTCTGGCTAGAAGCTCCAACACTTATCGAGTAGAAGTGGCAAGACTGAGTATCTTTGTCTTTTTTCTGATCTTAGAGGAAAAACACCACCTATGGTGTTAGCTGTGAGGTTTTCATATATGGACTTTATTAGGTTGATGTAGTTTCTTTTCATTCCTAGTTTGCTGAGTGTTTTTATCTTGAAAGGGTGTTGAATTTCATCAAATGCTTTTTCTGCATCATTTGAAAGAATTGGTTTCTTTGTTTTTCCTCCTTCATTCTGTTAATGTAGTAGGTTGATTTTCATGTTAAATCACTCCTGCATTCCAGGACTAAGTCTCTTTTGGTTTTGGCATATAATCCTTTTAATATGTTGCCAAATTCAGTTTTGCTAGTATTTTATTGGGGTTTTTGGTGTCAGCATTCATAAGGGATGTGGGTCTGAAGTTTTCTTTCCTTGTAGTGCTTTTGTCTGCATTTAGTGTCACACTCATTCTGGCCTCATAGAGTAAGTTAGGAAGTGTTCCCTTCTCTTCAATTTGCTGGAAGAGCTTGAGAAAGATTGGCGTAATTAATTAATTTTTTATTTCATTTTTATTATTATTAGACAGGGAGAAAGTGGAAAGGGGCAGAAGGAGAGAGAGAATACCAGCCCTACTATGGAGCTTGATCTCACAACCCTGAGACCATGACCTGAACCGAAGTCAAGAGTCGGATACTTAACTGAGCCACCCTGGCACCCCTCGTGTTAATTCTTTAAATAACTGGCAGAATTCACCAGGGAAGCCATCTGGTCCAGGGCTTTTCTTTGTTGGAAAGTTTTTGACTACTGTTTCAGCCTCCTTATTAGTTATAGGTCTATTCAGATACTTTATGTCTTCATGATTCAGCACTGGCTGGTTTTTTGTTTCTAGAAATTTGTCCATTTCATATGGGGTATCAATTTGCAATTACTCATAGTGCTGTTATGAGCTTTATCTCTGTAAAATCACTAGTAATGTCCCCACTTTCATTCTTCTCGCCCTTTTTCATAGTCATTTCAGTGAAACGTTTTATCAATTCTGTTGCTCTTTTCAAAGAACCAACTTTTGGTTCTGTTGATTTCGCTGTTGTTTTTCTATTCCTGTCTCTGCCCCACTCTGTTTCCTTCCACCTGCTCGCTGGGAATCGAGTTTGCTCTTCTTCATCTAGTTCTTTAAGGTCGACAGTTAGGTTATTGATTTAAGATCTTTCTTTTATAATAAATGCTTTTACAACTATTAAATTCCCTCTTTCACAGTATCCCATAAATTCTGGTATGCTGTGTTTTCATTGTCATTTGTTTCAAGGTATTTTCAAATTTCCTTTGTGATTTCTTCTTTGACCCATTGGTTCAGAATGTCTTGGTTGGTTTCCATATTGTGAATTTTTATGTTTGAGCAATTTCATTTTAAAATAGCTCCAGCAGTGGATTTCTTATTTCTCCTGGGAAGGTTGTTGATAGCAAAGCAGCCTTTAATGACTTTTTCTACTTTTGAGTTCAACTCTCTTTAATACAACTTAATCTCAAGTCGGTTTGGGAACTGCCCAAATTCTGGTGTTCTCCCCAATATATAGGCAGGTCATGTAGAAGTCAGCTCTCTCGATTAGTTACTGGTGAAATCTAGTAACTTTGTTGGCAGCACAACATTGAACCAAGCCTTGATCCCACTGTGATGAACCAGCTGTAGCTTCACATGACTAAGATAAAACGATCACTCTTAATTTCATGGTCGGGGTGGTAGGGCCAGCATGAGCCATGGATTATTTTATTGAACGAATTATTTTTATTAGAAAATCAGAAAATAATTATTTTTTCCTAATAAAAAATTCCACAGCAGCAATTCATTTTTTTCTGGATGTTTCTAGATAGAAACAATTCATGTGTCTGATTAGTGAACAAAATGTGGGGAAGGCAGGCAGAGTGGGCCCTTTGGAAATAAACAAACACCTGGCATGTTCTCAACTGAAATCCAAAAGCTTGTGTAACATGACAAGTATTTGTGTCACATATGAAGTAGAAAATGCTTCATTTTTAAGTTCTTAAAAGTTAAAGAACCCTCATATTTACAATAAAACTAAAAATATTTTAAAATTCCATGAGTTATATTTTCCAATTAGACTTTATTAATGTGAGTCAAGTATCAAGTGCTTTATTATATGCGTTACCTCTAATCCTCGCCATGACATTAGGAGATTAAGCTTCTTTAGTCTTATTTTATAGAGAGGACATGATGTTCCAGAAAGATAAAGTAACTTGCCCAAGGTTAGATGGCTGGGAAGCAACTGCTTTAGGAATCAAACACAGGGGTCAAGCCAAAGTCTTTGGATTTTCTGCTTCAATCTTTATTTTTCAATCCATATTTTTGACCAAAATATTGCAAAATACATATGATATGATGGCTACTGAAACAATTTCAAGTTATAAACATTTGGTGGTTTGGCAAATGTCCCTATTATTTTAATAGCAAATTATTTGGTGGCATCATGGGCAATTTACTTTCCAGTGAATCGTTAGGAGTTCTGTTAATTCAAATACACAAAACATTTAAAAACATTCATTCAAGTATTTGCTTACTATCTTGTATGTGGTAAGAACTTTATTTGATACCGAAATGAATACTAAGACTCCCTCCTTTCAAGGAACTTTAAGTTGGCATGGAAATGGGATTTATTTAAAAAAAAAATCAACCTTATAGCAGTGATTTGAACAATTAGCTTGTATGTGCATTTTAGGGAGGAATTCAGAGAACGTGAAGATAAAGCTGAAGTTTTAGGTGGGCAAGACCTGGATAAACATTATAAATTTCAGTGCTGGAATCATGGTGCCTAAAACACTTGTTAACTGAATATAGTTTGCACTTACTAAATGTGTGTAATTACTATTTTTCATTTAGTCCTTCCAACAGCGCTGTGAGACACAGACTATTATTTTCATCCTACAGATAGAGACTGAAGCACAGAGGTTAGGCAACCTGTTGAACTTCCTCTAACGCACAGCTTATTCTGGAAGAACTGGAACTTGAACCCAGGCAGCACAGGGCCACTGTGGCAGGCTGCCTTCCATGGGGGGTGGCAGATATTCTGCGTGGGGGAACACACTGTGCAGTAGGACTGAGCACCGCCATGCAGAGGATGGGGATGACCAGAGGAGCAACCACACCAGGCAGAAGGCACTGTTCATTGAAAACTGTGGGAGGGCGCCTGGGTCACCCAGTCTGTTCGGGGTCTGCCTTGGCTCAGGTCATGATCCCAGGGTCGTGGGGTCGAGCCCAGCATCGGGCTCCCTGCTTGGTGGGGAGTCTGCTTCTCCCTCTGCCTGCTGCTCCCCATGCTTATACTTTCTCTCTCTGAAAAATAAATAAAATCTTACAAAAAAAAAAAAAAAGAAAGAAAGAAACAGTGTGGGAAAGTACCACCCACGGACTGGGCTCACAGGTTAAAAGAGCGATGGGACCCAAGACACTTTAGACTTTATGCTTTAAGCAGTGCACTCTGCTTTAAAAAGAGAGCTTTGTATATTTAAGAAATCCAAGTATTATAGACCATATGTTCGTGTCCCTAAAATCTTGATGTTGAAACCCTAACCCCAATAGGATGGCACTAGAAGGTGAGGTCTCTGGGAAGTAATTTGGTTTAGAAGTCAGGAGGGTAGAGGCCCCATGATGGAGCTTGGTGTCACTGTAAATTGTAAGAAGAGGTAGCAGAGAGCTCGCTCTCTCCCTCACCCACCTGCCACCCCTCACATGTGAGGAAACCAGAAGGAGGTCCTCACCAGAACCCGACCATGGTGGCATCCTGATCTTGGACTTCCTCAGCCTCCAGAACTGTGAGAAATAAATGTCTGTTGCTTAAGGCACCTAGTTTACAGTATTCTGTTAGAGCAGCCCAAAAGGACTAAGACACCAGGGAAATGTCTTTTTCCCAGTGTCCGATGTCAAACAGTCCCTTCAACCATGGGCTGGGAAACTGGATGTAATACAAAATATGTTCAGAAGTGCCATCTCCTCCTGGCAAAGAGCTGCATGGCTGGGAGTCTTAGGTTTGCTCTGGGGGGTGTCTGACAGGCCCAGAGCCCCTCTGCCATTGCCCTCACACAGGTGTGCGATGGAAGGAGGGGGACGGGGGCAACAGGCTTTTGCCCCACTCGCCACATCAATGGCCAAAATGTGGGTCAAAGATGCTTACAGGGCTCACTCTCACGCACTCCTCAACTCTTCTCTCCTCAACACAAAACCTGGTTGTCAAAAGATTTCTAGAAGAGGTTTTTCTTCTTGTCCAGAATTCCTCACACACGGGTGACTCTTCTGTGACTTTGGAGCAACAGGAAAACTATGGTTTCGGCATTCCTGGCCTTGGTGTCGCTGTGAGCCTTGGTTCCTATTTACCTCTGAGTTCCCTCAATTAGAGAGGGAAGTGAGGAGGCCTCCCCAGGATGAGGACGAGCACTGTGAGCCTTAAATACCAGTAAGCCAATTAGGGGCACCTGACACATTGTGGCTAACTCAAATGGATCTTCCCTTCTCTTTACCCAAAGAAACACGTCATTTGGGGAAGGCTGAAAGAAAGAGACAAATGCTTGGGTGTGAGCATTGATGTCATGCACCCAGAAACTTGTCCAGAAGCAAGTGCACATGTTGGCTTGGGCCGATTATTAGAGAACTCACCAGCTCATGGCAGGACCAAAAATTCCTAGGGATTCACTTTGGTCCTATGGGGAGTCTAGAATCAACCCAGACTGCAGTGATTCCCAAGAACCCTGGTCCATCTCCTCAGACTGTTGCTGTCCTTTGAAAGCAGGTCAACCCATCTCTCCTCCTTTTGACCTTCCTCCAGGAATAACCCTGAGAGTCACAGTTAGAGATAAGGCCCTTATGCACTTTGTTGTCCCCTGTGTTAACCTGTTTAAGACAGAAGTGTATAATCGTGTGCTATCCTGTAAGTGATACTCGCAGTGAGTTTGCTTTCGTCCAGCAAATCTGTGAGCTCAAACTCTTGGGAATTCTTCTGCGTTCAAGGCTTTTTTAGTGCTGACTTTTCTCCCCTCCAATATGCAGTAAATTGCAAGTATAAGAAATAGTAGTATCATTTGACAGGAAAACTGTTCCAAGGACCAGCTTCCCTCTTAACAAACTAACTGGCTGATAAGGGACTAAACTCCTTCTCAAAACACACACACACACACCCCTCTAACAAATGGTAATGGCGGCCGTAGTAATTATGACAGGAAGGCAGCAAAAGAGAGAAAACAAAACTCAAGTTCCAGCTCTGACACTTCAGAACTCTTTCATCTCACAAAATGGGGTCACCGCTCCTTTCCTTACCTACTTCACAGGGTTTTGTGAAGATTAAAGAATGTATGTCAAGCATAAAATAACTAAAATGTTATGCCTCATTACAGGTGCTGCACAGGAATTAAATCTGCATGACACAGACACACAGTAGCCCATAATCCATTCCTATTCTAACTGACATTAGGGAGTAATCCAGTATTCTGCTTCTTGAAGTCTCATCCGTTAGAAGCAAAGGAAATGTTACATGTCAAGGTTTACAGAGCATGGCAGCAGTTCCTTGTGTAATGCCTTCTAGACGAGGGCAGTCTTTGAGCTTATGGCCAATGAAACCTGCCAATGTTCCATGCGGGAAAATGGGATCATCAGTGAAATGAGCTTTCCATCCAAGGCTCGGATGTGGGTGGCAGAAAGACTATTCCCATCTGTACTGTGTTCAGATCATCTAAAGAAAAAACGTGACCTGTATCCAACACCTTAACCTTTGAACCATATGATCTTACTTCCCCTTGTCTCACTGAACCGCCTTTACTAAGTCTGTCCTTGCTGGGGTCAAGCCTTCATCTTTCCTCCAGGCTCTGGAAACAACTTGCTGCCATCTGAGGCAGTGACAGTTGCCAAGTCTAGGAGAGGACATCACCCCAGTGCCCCATTTAGGGAACCCAGGATGCCGCCATTTCTTTCAGAACTGAGGAACAGGAAGGACTCTGCTTTCCTTCAAGAATTAATGATTTTGTTCTTTTGCGAACAGTGGAGATCAGAATCATGGAGTGTGTAGTCGATTTTTTTTACTTCTCCACAAATGACCTTACATTGCTCTGAATTATTTTTCACCTTAAGCCCAAGGGTGGGAAAAATAACACAGTCCAGTCTACTTACAGTTCTATTAATTGAAGGTTATCACCTTATTTTTTAAATAGTGCTTGGAGAAAATAATCCTCTTGTGGTTTTAGTAAGTACTTAAAACCAAACAAAAATTTAAAACCTTTAAAGAAAACACATTTTTTTTTAAAGTAGAAAGAAACAGTAATACTAATTTTGAAAAGACTGTTGATGTCACTGTGGTTTATTTGTAAATACAAAGTATAGGCTCTTGTTTTTTTTTTTTTTTTTTTTCTTTTTTTTTTAAAGCAAAGCCAAGGAGATTAGAAACCAAGTACACATATCCTCTTTAGAGTAGAAACATAAATTAGTTTTTAACAATTAGGCACTTAAAATGTAAATGTAAAATGGCATTTTTAGAAGTATAAACTATAGTTCCACTCCTAAATTCCTCCTGAAATGTTTTTACGAACACAGAAGCACAAGCATGGGAAACATTTCTCAACAAAGATAATTTCCTCTTTAAAAAACAGCAACAACAATTACAGCAACAAACCTGAACGCAAATCCCATAGGAGAGACAAATGATTAAGGTACTGACTGGGGGTAGGAGAAAAGAGCTTCTGAAATTTACATGTTTGATTAAAATATAAGCATTTAATAAAACTATTACAATAGCATACAGTATATATTATAATGAAAAATATGTCAAGAAAATAATGAATTCTAGACTTAAAATTTTACTTTACAACAAGGCACTTAACACATTGAAACAGTACAGTAAATTTCTGAAAGAATGCAACTGGCTAGCTCTCACACCTTGTAATGATATTTCTTTTATGAATATACTGTAACATAACCATACATTTTGCAGCATTAATCATTGCATAGGAGGTAAATTAAATAATGAATTCCAACTTGGCAACTAGATTAGCTCATGTTTACAGTTTCTTTCTTTTTTTTCTTTTAAAGGACAGTTTTCAATAATTCCATAATAAAGAACTATTCTCATTCATGATTCATTTAGAACACCACATAATTAGGTTAATGAGTAATAAAATAAATCAGAACTTATAAGGTGTGTATCTGTATAAAAACTTATCTTTGGGTACCTTTGACATGATTTTCAGTGTTTAGGTATTGAAGTCAAGAGCACTTCTTAATAGAAATATTCTTAGCAAGTAAGTCAAAGGAGTTAAATTATTGCAACACAATGACATTAAAAAAAATACCAGAAATCTTTATACATACAAATAGAAAAGCCTTCATCACATGGCATATTACTTATAACATGCTCAATTTAAAACTTGTAAACTCATTTATCAATAAATTCCTTCTTACACTTCCTTGCAGTACAGAAGTGAGTAGGTTAGAACCGGCTTAAATTTTTAAAGAGTTTTACAGTGCAAAACAAAAATGACAAACAAATAAGGAAATGCTTAAAATATTGAAGAAACAAGATGTGAACTTCTAATTAAAAAAGCTGCTTGAGATCTAGCATGTAAAAATAAAATACAAATCAAAATAAGAAAGACTGCCAACCTGGTGTTTCAGAGTAAACAAAGTATAGGTAGTTATAAAGGGAGACATTAACGATTGTGATAATGAGAGGTAAAATGGTCTGCAAATTTTCTTTGATCGAATGGACAAACGATTAGAATTGCAACTCCCTGGGATCTAAGCACATTTTCCCTTTGGGAAAGGTTTAAAAGACCTTTAAAACAATCCCTTTTGCATGGCGCTTTCAGATTACCGGCGAAAACAAAACAAGACAAAACAACACCACCACCAATGCCTTTTAAAAACTTGAAAATAGAAACTTTAAAGTGGCAAGTCTGCGTTCCAAGTCATACAACATATCTCCACTAGGCGGCACTGCTACACAGCAAAGAACCTTAGGCAAGGTCCTCCTTACACCAGACCAGGGGCTCAGGCTCGCTCCAATCAGGCCTTCTTTACTCAGCACAACTTGTTTCCCAAGATGCCAATAAATTAAATAAGAAATTTAAAATCACTCTGGGTGGAATCAGGAGCAATGCTTTATTTTCAGAGCTTTGGAGGAGCTCAAAAAATAGAATCTGAATTTCCATCTGAAAGAATTTAGAAAAAATGTGCCATAATTTACGGGAATCCTGTTATAGATATTGCACAGGAGGACTCAATCCCAAGAAAAGCTTCGAACGGGACTACTCTGGTTTACAAAAACAAGGATAATGGATAAGATCTCATATTGCAATTATCAAGGAAAAGGAGCTCCAAAAATTCACCATTTCAAAGGCATGATCATAATTGTTTAAGTTTTCTATCCCAAAGGAGCGTATTAGGTTAAGCCTCAAGTTTGCTTTGCTAAATGTAAATGAGTTTCTGTATTTCCTTCATTTTCCCATCTTGAAACTTTGATGTTTTCCCTCCTTCTTTTCAAATCATATGCTTCCTTGGTGTCTATTAGACACTTGTGACACATACATGTAAGGAACATGTGAGGTCAGAGAGGTTTTTAAAGTTCTTTAAAAGGTGATGGTATTTTTTTAAAAAACTGCATCACCCGACGAAAATCCAAGGTTTACTGTTTCAAGGTTCTCCTACAATCAACACATCATGATTTTAAAATCTTAAATACTTTTCCTTATTTAACTTGAAGAAAATTAGGTTATCCAAGACACTGCTGAATAAGGCTCTCAGGTCTATCAGGTTAGGAATTAGATGCTCAAGGAATAGATCAAGGTCAGGAGCACAAAACCCAGGCTTCAGTGTCAGATGCTTTTCTTCATAATTGGACAGCAGGAATGGAAATTCAGTATTTAAAGCATGACACCTTACATATCACAAGTGTCAATATTTAGCAAACGAAAGACAGAATTCTGGCTTAAGCACATCAGTAAGCTATAGTTTCTTATTGGTTTATTTAATAACAAATACCAGAAAACTCCTTGCATTTCAAAGCCTGCCAAGGATATTCAGGATTTCCATTCTTGTTTTAAATACTCTTTCCCTGCCTTTGAATTCAACTACCTTTCCTTTAGTGATTCTTCTGCTACTCAGAGAAAGAGATGTACTGAATACAGACACAGAATTTTAGCACCAAAAATAATGACCCTTCTGAAAAGATTTGTATTGTGCTTCTCTCAAGCAATCTGAAGGTCAATTTTGTATATCAAATCATGGCAAACTAGTTTATAATGACAAATTCAGGGGTATATTTCATTCCTATGGGGAGGGAAATTTTTACCTTCAATATAAATGTAACTGCCCCTTCCACACCTCATTGGCCTGTCTTCTGATTTAGTGTTGATGCTTCTGTAACCACAAATCTTGTTCTGGCGTTAGTAGAAGGCTCAAGAAATGGACCAACTTGGGGGCACCTGGGTGGCTCAGTCGTTAAGCGTCAGCCTTCAGCTCAGGTCATGATCTCAGGGTCCTGGGACTAAGCCCTGCATCAGGCTCCCTGCTCAGCCAGAAGCCTGATTCTCCCTTTCCCCCTCCCTCTGCTTGGGTTCCCTCTCTTGCTGTCTGACTGTCAAATAAATAAATAAAATCTTAAAAAAAAAAAAAAGAACCAACTCTGACAGCATTAATCTGATTCAATTTTTAAAAACCCATCTTCTTTTTGCATCACCTCAAAGAACTTTAGAAACGAAGATCCCCCTTTACTGGGTCGCTGTCCCTGTCTAACAGACTGATTCCAACAGTAGATTATATACAGCACCGTGGTGTAATTTCAGGATCAAAGTAAAATTACTCAATTGTGGCATATGTCCTTAGGACCAGTTTATAGAAGCTGAGTCTCTTGCTAAAAAGCAAGGATACACGACACTTTTAGACTCCATCTTGGTTTTTCCAGAAAGTACAATGTACCTAAGAAGAAAGAGTTTTCAGTGAAACGTGACCAGCTGTGTTTCTGAGTTCCAGTGAGCAGCTCTAGAACATCTAGAACATCTCACACAGGGTAGGATGGGAGAGAAACGCCAGCTTGTCCCTCAAGTGGCATGAGTTTCTGTTCACATACACACGTGTTTTTAGCCTGTGCTGGAGCAGCTGTCTGCCCTGGGGTGGGGGGATGGATGCAAATTTACCAGGCAGAGAGCACACACATGTGTGCACAAAGACCACTCATTTAACAGAAATAGCTCCATGTTTCCTGTGTATCTGTCATAGAGATTTTAAAGCAGAATATTTACACACACATAAAAGCTGTGAGATGGGTCAAATTCTTCCACAATAGATCACTTTTCTTTCTTTTTATAAAATTATCAGTTTACAAAAAAAAGTAAAAGTGATACATGGTGCAGTGGGTGGTAGCAGCAGGTGCACATTCCCAGACCTGACCTTGACCTTCCCCAGGACAAGGTGGAAACGAAGTTCACCTCAAGTTCACTTACAACTGACAGATCTTCCCCTCCTTAAAAAGCCTAATGCTAAAACCACTCTCAACATGAGGTTATTCTATTTACACAGTAGCTGTATGTATCCAGACATTTTATTTAAAACATTAACAAATTCTTCTGACCTCGGAGGCAAAAAAAAAAAAAAAAAAAAAAAAAAAAAAATCCTGAAAAATTTCTGTAGAGGGCATTAGTGGCTAAAGTATAAGGAGAAGGAAGAGTAGGTTCTTTGGCACCTCTTTAACAAGCTCATTAATAAAATCCCAGTTTGGGGGCTTGTCACCAATGAAGGAAGAGCTGCAGGAGAATATGCTTTTCTCAGGATGAATAAAAAAACGGTCAAAGGGTAATACTTCGTTCATCTCTCTAATCGTTTACACGGAATTTGGTGCATTTCTTCATTTACCAGTCAGTTCTTCTAAAATAAAAACCCAAAACTATACCTTTGGTTACAGCGTTAACTCTTTTGGTTTAAGAGCTGATGCCTTTGTTTTTGCTCCTCAGGTAGATTTCTCATTATCTTCGCCGATCTTCTGAACCCGGGAATACTTTTTGCATGAAGACTTAAAGCAGCCAGGGGGCCAGGAGAGCGGCCAGGAGAAGCAGCAAGGAATTGAGCCTTGTACGTTTTTCTCGAAAAAATAAAAGATGGGGAACCACCAGGCTCGGGACAAGAAATTAGTCTGTGAAGAGACCTTCAAGTTCTGCAAATAGTAAAAAAAAAAAAAAAGAAGAAGAAGAAGAAGAAGGAAATGAGACCCTATTTTTCATCATTTGCATCCTATCTTTTTTCTTAATTAACTTGTCATTCATTGTACCGTAACAGAGAAAGCAGAGGAATCAGGATCAAGGCAATAAGTGTCTTTGTTTTATTTGTTTTGTTTTTTTTAAAGATTTTATTTATTTATTTGACAGAGAGAGAGACAGATAGAGACATGCAGCACACAAGCAGGGGTAGCGGGAGGCAGAAGGAGAAGCAGGCTTCCTGTTCTGCAGGGAGCCTGATGCAGGACTCAATCCCAGGACCCTGAGATCATGACCTGAGCTGAAGGCAGCCGCTTAACCTACTGAGCCACCCAGTCATCCTGGCAGTAATTGTTTTTGAGTCTTTTCCTTGATTCTGACACGTTTCTGGTCTCAGGCCCCTTTCCAGCTTATGTAAATTCTTCTGCCTGCAATCCTAGTAAGAGACTCGGGCATGGATGTGAGGGTCGGCAAGGAGGACCCGATCTCAGGACATGTGAGCAGGTGGTCGAGGCTGAGGAAGGTGGAGGGGTGAAAGGCGAGCTCACAGGGTAGAGCAGATCTAAGGTGAAAGGTGAAGGTTTCAGGTGGATGGTGTCAGGAGACACCCAGATATAAGTGTAAGAAGGAAGAAAGGTGGAAATGGGAGTCTACAAAATGGGAGGAGAGCTACCCACTGAGAGGGCATCTATCCGCGGATACCACTAAATGAGAGCTGGAATTAGACCCTTTACAGAGGACATCTGCTCACAAATTGTATGCACTGGACAATATGGCGAGACTATCCAAAGAAAAATTGTGCTACACGGGCTCACTCTCTGACACCAGGCACACATACACACCCCTAGACTAGGAAAACAGAGAGAAGGGGAGGAACCATCCCATCCTGGGATGACAGGAAGAGAGCAGGAGTTAGGGAGTCTTCCCAGAAGACATAGCCTTTCAGTTAGCTCTTACAGCGTGAGCAGCAGAAGCAAAGACAAGGTTGTCTGGGGACAGAAGGCAACAGTAACAAATAAGGAAGTATAAGAAGGGAGGCCAGAGAGCCCAGTATCACCAAAAGATATACTAAATCCAGGAAGCCACGGACTACTTATTTTGCCTGAAGTTTAAAAATAATTGCTGTTCTTTTCCTCAAAATTAGGTTCTTTGAGGGCAGGGAGCACGTCTTACCGAGCTGCAGCACAATGCTTCTAGAGAGAAGGTTCCTGTATTTCAAGTTAGCATTTATACTTCTTCAGTTCTAGTACTGATTAGTCAAATGAGGAAAACACTGTGCTCTATAATTTTACGGAACTTTGGTCCTTAAATGTCATTTATATTTGTGACATGACTTGGTTGAAGAGGCCATTATGGGTCTACGTTTCGGTGAACTGACCCAGACCACACACGTGAGTGGCCACCCCATGGTCATCCCCACAAAGCTATCTGAACCCCCGCTGTATGAAAAAAGGGCCACTGCACTGAAAGAAAAGAAATTACCCAGGGATGACTTCACTGCTCTCACCTTTTCATTGGCCATTGAATGGTACCACCAAAACAGCCGTGTTGTAATGTAATAAGCAATGATCACATCAACAGTATAGTGTTCATGAGCTACAAGGATGCAGATGATCCCGGCGGCACTCAGCAGCCAGCAGATTAAATGATACCACCAGAAGTGACGAGGCGAATCTAGATGGTAGAAAAAGCATAGCGTTAATGGGGTTCCCAGAGATGAATTTAACGATTACCCATTACCATCTACGCTAATGACCTTAAGTAGAATAATCTAAGATCAGGAAGTCAGCGGAAGAAGGAAACCGATTAAACCCCCCAGACAGTCACTGTCAACCCCTCAGGATTTGCTGAGACAGGGAGGAAGCAGGAGGGAGACCCCTGGTGGCAGGTGGAACATTCACTGGAGAACAGTCCTCTAGATATCCTAGACCTTGCCCACTGCTAAGCCATTCAATAAGTAAGAGAGCAGAGTTGTTTATTAGGGTGGTTGGAACTGGCTCATACCGGCTCACGGAAGGGATCCCACTGGGAAGAAAAGCAGTAGGCGTCAAAAGCAAGGGTAGTTGTCAAGGAAAATATGGAGGAAAATGAGAAAGCAAGAGTCATTTCAGGTTGTACAGAAACTTACTCTGATTTCTCCAGAGGGAGAAAAACAGCATTCGGCTAGCAATATTTTGCTTCTCAGCAGTTTTATACTGTTATTGCTAATATCAACTATAAATGCTCCCTATATAAAGCTTAGGATCCTGGCTCATTCACTTGTGGATTTTAGCCTTCCTAGTGAGTCCACTAAGAAGGTCATCCTATTGATCGGCTGTAAGAGAGAACCAGAGCACGCATCAGGTGAGACAGGATCAGGCCCACAGCTTGCCCCCACAGGTGCCAAGGCCACACAGGTAGAGACGCAACCTCTGGTTCATTGCCAATATCTTTCTCTTTTCTTTAACAGTGGTTTCCTTTATTTCATTTTATTTTAAAGATTTTATTTATTTATTTGACGGAAAGAGACACGAAAGAGGGGAACACAAGCAGGGGGAGTGGGAAAGGGAAAAGCAGGCTTCCTGCTGAGCAGGGAGCTCATGTGGGACTCAATTCCAGGACCCTGGGATCATGACCTGAGTCAAAGGCAGATGCTTAATGACTAAGCCGCCCAGGCATCACCCGCCTCCTTTTTTTTTTTTTTCTATTTTAAAGCCTTATTGGCTCACAATGTTAATATTCTCACAAACAGAATCATTTCCTATTTACCTGTGTCTCTATTCATAGTGACATTTATTTCTAAGTGCAGAACTATGGTCAAAGACCAAGAGGGTTCATTTCCAGAAGTTCAGAGGAAATACCAAATCAGGTATCTTTCAAATGAAAAACAATTTTGGTCCCGATTTTGGTCCTTATTCCTTCTCAGTTGGTTCATCCTGCCTCTAAGTTTTAGCACATAACTGACAGACTCCTAGAGTTTTAAAGCTGGAAGAGGCCTTACCCTTTATGGCTTGGGTGGCCAGATCCAGGCCCCACAACTGTTCTGTTAGGCGGAGAATGCTCAAAATGGATCCACCATTTAGAAATCTGGAGCCTTCCCTAACTGTGCCTTCTTTAGAATTCCAAACTCCACCCCTTCCCCAAGGTCTCCCACCCACCCAGTTTCCTCCGCTGATAGGTCCCCTGGTACTTATTGCCTTAGAAGTGGGAACTGATTGGGCAAGCCAGGACCATTTTGCCTTTGTTTATCCACAAGAAGCAAAGCTGAAGCAGACAAGGAGTGAAGGGGTGAGCTGAACGGTCATTTTACTGCTTGTGGAATTAAGAACCAAGTTTCAGGAAGGGCTGGAAATACTACCGCTGCTCTTCCACAGAAACGTGTTCCCCGTTATGCAGTCACATTGCGACCACGGCTCACTAACTGAGCACAGTGGCTGACCCGAAGAAAAGATTTAGTATAAATTATCTTGAAATAGAAATGGGAAAATGGTAACCCCTTTCTGCTTTCCCATTCTTCTACAGGAAGAACTGAAATATGGTGATACAAATATTAATCCACTCCACTTGTCTGTGTGGGATCCTAGCCCTAGCTGTCATTGGATAATCATACAGACAATGGGTTTTATGTAGTAGCAAGGTTTAAAAAAAAAAAAAAAGAAAGAAAGAAAGAAAGAAAAGAAAAATTTCCCCCTTTCCTAGCAAGACATTTGGTTTTAACCACTAGGGCTGACTTCTTCAGGCTAATTTTATAAGGAACCCAGGCCCCAGTGATAATATTTACATAACTGTGGAAAGCCCACAAAAACGGTCCTGGTCCCACGTTTTCATCTGTTCTCTTGACGCCATTCAAATCTAGTCATGACAACCACGCAAACAAGGAAAGAGACCAAACAGATCAAAAGGCAGGACGACAAAAAAACATAGGAAAGATGCATCGAATTCTAGAAACAGACTGCTCAAAGAAGCCACTGGGAGCACGGCTTACTCAGAAGGACAACACATGGTATCATTTAGAAGGTGATGGTTTTTCCTAATTGCACAGGAAACAAGTACACGCATGCAATGCCCTGTTCATTGGCAGAACTGATTCTAGAGCCAGGTTTGTATTAAGCATCACAGATCTGCCATTTCATTTCTCACCAAAAATGAGAAAAAGCAGAACGTAATTCTTTCACAGCTGTATGTAAACTTACACAAGTTTTAAAAACCTCAAACCAACATCATGCCAGGGGAAGAAAATCTCTCTACATACTGCATTACTATTGCTCTAAAGTAAAAGAAAGATCATCAGCAAGAGACCCAGACAATTCCTTAGCAATTTTATAAGCTCAGACAACTTGGGTTCCCCAATATTCTAAACAGAGCCAAGAAATTAACAGCATAACCTCTGGGGTCAGCCTGGTTAAGTTGGAACATCCCATCCTCCAGTTACCAACTGGGGACTGTGGGAAGTCATTCACTTGATGTTTAAGTTCCCCTCTGAAAAATGGGGAAAATAGGGCTTCTCTCTTGGGGTGGCTGCAGGGGTGAGTGAGTTATTTTGCATCCAGGGCTTAGAATAGTGCCTGGCACAGAGTATCAGGTTTCTTTGCTATTGCTGACAACAGCCCTTGGTCTTTGGTTATTTTATACAATTGGTCTTCGGTCTTCTGGGGTGGTTCTCTTCGTTACTTTGAACCCACAAGGGCTTTGCTCCAACACGAAATTCTTCCCCATCCTCAGCCTCATCTTCTTCTGTACGTTTCCTATGATTTTCAGATTAGAGAGAAGCTTCTATAACTCCAATACACCTCCAGACTGGCAAATAATGGATCTTACACACCGGTGGAACTTTTTCCAACAAAAGTTAGAGTTAGAATCATAAATGACCCAGATCACTCTATTAGCTCATCAGAACCAGTAACCAAGACTTAGACATGTAGTGACTGACACTTAAGGAAGAGACAACCCCCTGATTTTGGTGCAGAAACAGACTCAGGTTTCTTCCCATTACCACCTCCCACAGCGTGAGGGTGAAGGCAGAAATAAGGGGAAAGTTCCAGAACGCCCTCTGCCATAAAACAGATGTGGCAGATGCTGTGCACTTAACACGCTATACTCTCTGTACCCCAAGTGGGCGTGTGGCATTTACAAAGGAAACAACTCAGAAGCTACACAATTCTTACCAAAAAAAGGCTTCAGTTCATCTACTGTAAAGAACCTCAGTTCTTTGTCATAATACTCTCAAAGCAGAATTTAAACCTAAAAAAAACCCCAGGAAACCTAAAGGACAAGAACTCCTTTCTGGGGGTGCCTGGGTGGCTCAGGGGGTTAAGCCTCTCTCTATGGCTCAGGGTCCTGGGATCGAGCCCTGCATCGGGTTCTCTGCTCAGCGGGGAGCCTGCTTCCCCCTCTCTCTCTGTCTGCTGCTCTGCCTACTTGTGATCTCTCTCTCTCTGTCAAATAAATAAAAAAACTAACCCCCCCGCCCCTCCCAAAAAAACTTCCTTCTGTACCACTAACAGATAAACTCTGACTCCACACTGCCACTGGGCGAGGCTGAACCTGTTTGGATTAATGATAGGCCAAGAGAGGGTGGAAGAAGCAGGACAACAGATGGGGAAGCATCCTTCTGCTGGTCTTTGCCAGAAGACTTCCTTACAATGCTGCATAAGTGAAGAAAGTTGAGATAAAGCTCTAAGAAACACTGGAGAGGATCCTGCAACTAAAGGGGAAGGTTAACCTGACCAGTGTTGCAAGGAAAAAGTATCACTCACTTTGAAAGGACTTTGAGATAATGGGTCTAATTAAATCAAACATCAGAAATCGACAACAAGGGGATCTGCCTGGTGACTAAAATACAGAGCCCACAATGAAGGAGACCTTATACCAGCCCTGAAAACTGATGGTATACACAAGGATTTTGTAGAATGGGAATTAAGTGTATTATTATGGAAAGATACTTCACGTTCTTGCCTACACATTGTTTTGTAGAAAGAAATGATCAATACTGGCAAAATGTTCCTTAAAGATGCCTACTAAATCGGGTCACCTGGGTGGCTCAGTGGGTCAAAGCCTCTGCCTTCGGCTCGGGTCATGATCCCAGGGTCCTGGGATCGAGCCCCGCATCGGGCTCTCTGCTCAGTGGAGAACCTGCTTCCCTTCCTCTCTCTGCCTGCCTCTCTGCCTACTTGTGTCAAATAAATAAATAAATAAATAAATAAATAAGTCTGTCAAATAAATAAACAAAATCTTAAAAAAAAAAAGATCATAGAACTCAGCTGGAAAATGGTGACACTGGAATGGGACAAGAAAACATCTAAAAAGGGGGAAAACATTAAATTATTTGGAATGATGGAATGGACATTCCATACAATGGAATTTTCACTCGTAAGTCATTTACATTTCCAGTGCACTGATTCTTTTTGCAATAAGCCAAACACTTTTTCTTAGTTCCAACGCTATAATAACTTTTCATACTTTGAGAAGAGGAGGGTGAGAGACATTGTGGCGGCATGCTAAATGTTAGAGAATCCAGGTTTTAAGCCTCCAGTGTCCAAATCACATACGGCTAGTTGAAATGATTTAAATATGCACATACACACAGGTGCACACCTGTCTCTTTCATAGCTAGCCATCCTAATGGAACAAGGGTTCCCAGCAGTTTCCAGGCTTCGGGATCCCTCCCACGACAGTAGTCAACAGAGTGGGAAGCAGTTAGTACTCACATTCTTTGATGAACAAATAAGTAAGTGTCAGCACAACGGTGTGACCGCTGAAGAGGAAGTCTCCACACAGGATATGGGATCCAGTTATGGACAGCCCACCACCGGAAATCAATCGTAGAATTCGTTGTATTTTCGCCTGTGAGTCTCCGTTGAGCTGAAAGACACAAGGTCAGGAAGAAAATTTATGAGCCAGTAAAATCACACTTCAGCCTAATTTGTGTGATACTTAGAAGAAAAGGTTGTGCTTTTTTCCCTTTTAACTTAAAAAAGTCAAAAAGAAGCCAAGGGGGAAGATCCTCAAATTCAGTTTGTTGTACTGGAGAGTTTTAGTGACACGTTTTCAATTATTCAGTATGTTACTAATAATATGTTCAGTGGTGGTGTGTCCTTGGGCAAAGCTTTTAAAAATATTAATAACCAATGACTTCACCACAGCTATGCACTAAAAAGATCAAAGCTACTTTCTTTCCTCTTTGTAGGGGGATGTCAGGGTTTCGGATGGTTAATATTTGATTCAGCTGAATACCACATTACTAATATTCTAAAGTGTGTTTGGGGACCTTGTGTTAAGTGGGCAGCCTAAAGTGTGCATAGAGCTGTATTAATATCTGATCAAGACATTTACAGTTAGGAGCTGCAACACATTACATAATTCAAATAGGTTTGCAAATGGTGCATTAGAGATGTATTGAGCTTTAAAAGTGAGTAGCTTTGGTCAGGAAAAACATCCCCTAAGGAAATAATCTGTTGTTGCAGAGGGACAGAGGAGCGCTCTGGTGGACAGTGGTACAAAAGCCCCTAGAAGCCACCATGATGACATAGGAAAGAATGACGGGCTAGGACAGGAGTTTGACCCAATAGCCAAAAGTTTATATCCCATTAAAACTGACGCATATACGAAGGAGTAGACGGAGTGGGTCAAAATGGTAGGCATGGAAAACTGGAATACTGAAATGCTTGGGAGCCAGAAAGAAGGTTTCAGATCAATCTAGTATCAGGCGAGCAGGCATAGAAAATCAAAGAATAATCCTCAGAAATATATTTGGGTAACAGTACACATGAAAAGAGAAATATAGAAAGGCCACTAATAATTAGTCATTGGGGACCTAAGGGGCCAGTTCTAGGACATGCTACCTTTTATATTCAATGATGATCCTTTAGGCAACTGGCCCCTGAAGCATGGCCAGTCCAGCCTTGGTAGTGGTTTAACAGGTGCTGAAAACAGGCAGAAGCCCAAGTAGATGCAAGGGAGTGAAGGAGGGTAGATGCCTACGGGTAGATGGGAGGAGGGTCTGGGAGTAGAGAAATTCAGTTAGCCTCTAAAGCAACTGGAAAACCATCCTATCCAGCAGGACAGGAATCGGGGCAGGATTCCCTGCTGAAAACATGACTCCTGGGGACCCTAGAACCTTCCTGATTAAAAAAAAAAAATTCATACAGATCTGGAAAGCTTTCTGGTATTCAGATGACCCATGTAAAAAGGCAAACACACCGTGATTGGTTGATAGTTGAGAATAAGGCTCTGCGAGAGAAAATGCCGTAAACCAGGATTAGATGGTAAAGTACGAAGTGACTTTCTTCAAAAGTTTGCTTAGGCCAAGCACAGGTGGCAAAACCAGAACATAGATATTTTATCAAGACTTCATAGTCCTTGGGGTGCCCGGGTTGCTCAAACTGTTAAGCAGCTGTTAAGCTCAGGTCATGATTCTAGGGTTCTGGGATCAAATCCCACATCCGGCTCCCTGTCAGTGGGGAGCCTGCTTCTCCCTCTCCCTCTACTGCTGCCCTCTGCTCTGGCTCTCTCTCTCTCAAATGGATAAATAAAATCTTAAAAAAAAAAAAAAAGAAAGGACTTGAGAGTCCTTAAACCAACATGCCAGGGAGCAGGTGATCCTGCCTTGAAAAGATAGGATCTGGAAGGCAGCAGAGGATCCCCACGTGGGGAAGGGTAAACACTGCTGATGGAGTGGCAGGACCCCCTCCAGGCGAACCTTAGGGTGGTGCACTGCAAACTACATGACATAATGTGACACGCCTTGAGGTGGAAGACAGTCTCCACCTCGGGCTTTATCGGATCAGTCACAGTCCTTCAGGAACTTCTCATCACGTGGTTGGTACAAACAACCGTTAACACCGAGATAAAATTAAAAAGTACACATGCTGCCCAAACCCTGTGTTCCCAGTTTAAAAGGACACATTCTTCTTCATTTCAAAACTCTAACATATTTTTTTTAATCTGCTCACCTATCCCAACTCAATACTCTAATTCTCTAAGGGCAGAAACACTTAAAGCCATCAGTCCCTCCCCTGACCCCGGATTAGACGGACCCAAAGGTCTCAGCAGACCAGGGGCTGAACTATTGCCACACATGGTCTTCTCCCCTCTTCCTTTCAGCAGCGAGGGTGAATGGAGATTTCTGAGAGCCCTGGATTCATTATGCCTTTACAGAACAGACGAAGCACGCTCTCTTCTTGCTCTGTCTTTTCGCAGTTCATAATTCCTCGATCCTGTCATTGCTATCCTAGATGTCCATTTGTGCTCCGTGTAAATGCTAAATAGCACCTCAAGAAAGTGGGGGTGAAGAGGTAGAAAGAAAACTGGGGAGAGTGGGGGAGGCTAATGGTGAGGGTTGGGGTTAATGTTTTTCTTTTTTTCCCTCTAATTCTGTTTTGGTTCACTGGGACTGCATTACTCACCACTTAAGACTCTAGTTCTTATTAATTTCCTCATTTTCTCAGACACCATTCCACACCCTGACTGGGTAGGAACAGAAGATGTAGATGACTAAGAGGACAGGCATCGTCGATCACAAGCACCCAGAGCAGACAGAGCTCGGTGCTCTTAAGGGTTCCTGGAGCTGTCCCTGCCGCACGCCATGTCCCACAAGAAAGTACAAGAGAGACCAGACCGGCTGGTGCCAAACCAGAAAACTCACCCTGCACTTCCCTTTAGTTCAGAAGAAAAGTCCTCTGGGCACCCATGGCCAGGAAAGCTTTCTCAGGAAAGGGACTAGAGCTATCCCAGACCAGCATTCTTGCCTGTGGCAAAATGGGTTGGAAAGACTCCATCATTTCATTCAAGTTCTAATGACGGGGCCAAAATGTATTTACATACACTTCTCTGGACACAGGTTTTTGTGACTGCAACCCCAAACTCGGACTGGTGGGCTGACAGCATCTGTAAGCAAAAGCCTGAAAGGGAGCCCCAGGCATAGATAAGGGAGAAGGCAAGGGGAGAACCAAAGTCCGAGGGTTTCCCCAATCTTGTGAAATCACGTGTGGGGACTGTATCCACCGAGGAACAAGCTGTTTTAAGCAGTGAGGATGGTGTTTGACAACCCCTCCACCCCCGCTACCCGAGTGGTATCCAGAAACGCGGTCCCGTCATCGCTCAAAGGCTCACAGAGCAGTCCACTGAGTCAGCAACAGAGAAGGCAGGTAGATGACCTAGGAGCCTAGGAACTGCAGAACTCTGAGCACTCAAGGCCTGTGGCTGGCCCACGTTTAGAAAGCAATCCTGACTTCTGCTCTGTACCACCGTATCACCTCCAGTCGAAGTGATCTATGTGTCCGTGTTACCGAACCCTCACTCAAGCACCCACAGCCAGCCTGCTTATGTGGCAGCAAGAGGTCTTGACAACGGAACGTGGGGGCGGACTAGTCTGGAGGCCACCAGGGCTTCCACTGGGAGTATTTGTAGCTCGGTTAGCCAGTCGTACATGTACTGATGTGGCTTCTGAAAATTGCAACTCTTCCGGGGGGGTGACCTTTAATTTGCTTTCTTTCTGTAATCACAGCAATTCACCTCTGCAAACCTCACCCATTACTGGGATGGGCTTGCCTTCTTTTCTGTGCTCGCTTCTTCATTTAACGCATAGCAATAACCCCCTTCGGAGTGTTTATTATGTTTCTGAGCTTCTCCCATGCCTTAAATTAGTTTCACTAAAAATCGGCCAATGTTTAAATTCAATATGTACACTGTTTTAATTATAGATACTTTCTGCTTTGATGGCTTTGTAAAATTATAGCTTCTCCAAACCACACCTATATTTGGCGAGGGAGACTGTGGACTTCCTTAGAACTCTATTTTTTCTTCCACCTTGGACATCTGCTTAGTGTTCAGTAAAATATGATGTTGGATTTCACTCCCTTGTCCAGAAATCACATGATTTGTAAGTTTCCTTTTTTTTTTTTTTTTTTTTTTTAATAAGCCAGGGCCTCCTGGGGTCTAAGATGATTAACGGCTCCCTCAAGAAAGGACTCTACCTGGAGAGACTGTAAATCCCGCTCAAGACAGTTTCAGTATTCATTCCCAAGTGTATCCCAGCAAAATACCATTCCGTCTTTCCATGTGTTAAAAACTTTGGGGTCCTCCTTGGCTTCTCTTACACTCATATCTGACTTTTAGCACATCCTGTTGGCCTTACCTTCCAAATGCATCCTGAATCGAACAACTTCTCTTCACTTTAGTGGGCCACAAAGGGCCTAGGGGACCCACGGCCTGGGCCACCTCCACCTTTCCAACCTCCACTCAGCCACATGGGCCCCCTGCCATCTCTTGAGTCCGCTGTGACCTGGGGTGCCGCCCAACCACACGGCTCACTTCACCGTGTTGTGTCTTGCCCCAAGGCTTTCTTACTACAGAAGTCTCTCTCTCTCTCTCTGAAGTCGTACCACCCACAGCGTCCCAATTATCTCGGCTCACCTTTTCTGTTCTTCATCTGATAGTGCCTGACTTATCATCACGTCACAAGGGGTGCCTTTAGTTTTCGGCTGCCATCCCTCAACAGAATATAAACTCTCAAAGGACGATGACTTTGCTTTGGTCACTGCTGTGGCTACAGTGCCCGGCCTGGTACACAGCAGCAGCTTTAACGCGTGTAGAATGAAGAAGTGCATGGCCGAGTACATGAGAAGGCCAAAACGCAGAGCTGAAAATCCTGCCCTAAATTTTAGTTAGCAGCACATGAATTTCTAATGCACCAAGATACAGGTCTTGCGAACACACTGGAATGTCTTCCCTCCAACTCCAAAGAGAAACAAGAAATGGACCAGACTGCAGTGACCAGCTCTAAGAGTATCTAAAAGAACCTGCCACAGAGCGAGCAGGTGTCACCAAGTGTTCTCTTCATTCCCTCTCCGCGCGAACTCCGAGGCGCTTACCTTTGGGGCACACTGGAAATGCATTCCGGGCACAGGGAGAGTGGTGACGTACATTGTAATACAGCGATACAGGTATAAAGTCCCAATGATAAAAAAGAATCTGCGTCCCACGATTGACCTGAAGGAAGAACAGGGATGGGGAGAGACAAGTTGACTCGTGGTTTCTGCTCTGAGTGCAACACAAAACAACGTTTAACAGAATACAGAATTATTACAGAGTGGGCACGAGCAGACCCACTTTAGAGCTCACACACAGGCTTACGTGTGAACGGCCCACCCACCGTTCCAGAAATGAAGGTTCACCTATTGGAAGAAATCTGGGAGGGTTAGGACCCAAAAGGAATGTCTGTGGGGAGTGGGGAAGTTATAGCAGATGAAGGTTCTAGACAACCACCTCTCCTTAAAAAGGTGCTCTTCACCAGAGAATTCAATGAACTGGTCTATGTTTTCTGTCAACATGGTGCATTAATAAAACATTCTCTTGAGAACGTATCGAAGGTATAAACGAGCCACGGTCGCAGAGGAATTCAGTAATGAGCTAAGGTGATATTACATAATTGGACACACAGGGAAGTGGGGCAACTAATTTAACCTGAGTTATATAAGCAAGGTTTATTTGGAGACCATCCAAAAGTATTTTCACAGTTTGGGCATGAACTATTCTGTCTGGGATTATACAGATCTTCAGAGGACTAGATTCTGAAACTGTCCGAAGTACCCTTGTGTCTTTGTGGGCATTTAACGGTGAGCTCTAGGCTGATCAGTTTACCTTGAGCTTAATCGACCTAGATCAAAAAAAGCAAAAAAAAAAAAAAAAAGATAAATCCCACAAGTACTTTTACACTTTATATTTTTTGGTGGAGACTATGGTCTTGGAGTAACATTAGCTCTTGTCCTGTACCCCTGAGTCCTCACTCCAAGGCAGTGGTTCCCAGAGGTCTGACTTTGTGCACACAGAGGCGCCTGTTGGCGCCACGGCTCCATGGGTTATTTGAGTGGGCTTTGAGGGTTCTGAGTGTCCTTATGTCCAGCTGAAGATGACAGCTTGTTTTCTGCTGTGTAATTAGGGGTGGGTCTATAAAGTCTGGGTTCTGGAGAGTCAGAGATGGGGGGCCCTGAAAGCTCCTGGAATTGCTAGCTGTAACTTTCCCAGCACATAAACTATATTCCTACAGGTCTCTCATTTTCAGAGTCTCAAACTTTCAAAACTAATACTGATCAAAGACTTCTGGAAAACTAGGTGGTTTCAGGCATGTGGCATATTTTTAGTTTTCTCCAAGACTGTGGTCTGACGTGGATCAAAGTCTAATTCAGGTAACTGCTGGGACTTCTAATTTACAGAATTATGTATGAATCTAATTTTAGTTGCTTGTTTCCAGTAGCTATTTTCAGAATATTCCAGGATTTCTGGGGTCAAAATATACAGTAGAAGACTACCTAGACTACTAAATGAGGGGCGCCTAGGTGGCTCAGTTGGTTAAGTGTCTTGCCTTTAGCTCAGGTCATGATCTCGGGGTCCTGGGATTGAGCCTCATGTTAAGCTCCCTGCTTAGTGGGGAGTCTGATTCTCCCTTTTCCTCTTTTGTGCACTCTTATGCACTCTTTCTCTCTCAAATAAATACAGTCTTTTAAAAAATAGACTAATAGCGTGCCTGGGTGGCTCAGTGGGTTAAAGCCTCTGCCTTCAGCTCAGGTCATGATTCCAGGTTCCTGGGATCGAGTCCCACATCGGGCTCTCTGCTCAGTGGGGAGCCTGCTTCCCCCTCCCTCTCTGGTTGCTTGTGATCTCTCTATCAAATAAATAAAGTCTTTAAAAAAAAAGACTATTAGGTGAAAGTATTTATTTTGTATAAGGCCATTTCTTTCTTGCTATACGAACTCTGCCTTTTCTACTACTGAAAAGGAATGGGTGATAATCAGGGCCAAGTCTCTCCATCTGGTTAAGTGAAAAACAATTCACCCTTTGCTTCAACCTTAGGCCCAAAAAGAGTGTTGAACTGTGTGCTCCGTGCTGTTAGACAAGGTGAAGTAATAAGCAGGAATTATTATGAGTCAATTATATTTATTCCAGCATTCTGAGTTCAGCTGTATTCAGAACTGAAAATTAACTTAGAAAGTAAAATGTGCACTCTGAAACCTTATTTAGAAAAATAACTACTGCTAATGATTTTTTATAAGGTGCTTTTATAAGAGAGAGCAAGTAGGATTTCTCACTCAGCTAGGATGTTCAAAGCAAGTTATAAAAATTATTCTATTAGTTACTGAAATGATACAATTCTACCTCAAAAGCAAAAAAAAAAAAAAAAAAAAAGAAAAAAGAAAGAAAAGAAAAAGCATGATTTCCCCAACAAGTTTCTGATGACAGATTGTGACCAAAACAGTGGACATCATCACAATGTGTGGCCAGCTATATGACCACAAGTTTGTTTGGCGGGGAGAGGACAGACAGAGGGAGAGGGAGAATCTCAAGCAGGCTCCACGCCCAGCGCAGAGCCCTACTCAGGACTTGATCTGATGACCCTGGAATCATGACCTGAGCTGAAATCAAGAGCCAGACGCTTAACTGATTGAGCCACCCAGGTGCCCCCACGAGTTTTGACATGGTAAAGTCCAAGGTGCTCATGGAGAGGCAGCTCATAACTTTCTAGATAAAGATTCAAATAAATTGAGACTGTGCTCTGAAGCACAGTAGAAGCCAGCTGCTTACCAGACCCTGGAAAAGGCCTCTTTTCATATATATATACACCTATATATAGGTGTGTGTATATATATATACCTATATATATATATATATATACCTATATATATATATATATATACATGTCTATTCATATGTGAATATGAATATATATAGTCATATATATGCATATATATGAATAAAAAGTTGATCTAAATTAAGGGAGAAAGCAAACACCTTTGGCTGAGGCAGACTCTTATTTTCAACAGAAGTGTCAACAGAAAGAGAAACGCTAAAGTTCAATAAATCTATTGTTTGTTTTTGGCATAAAGCATACCGCAGCTTAACAACTTTGGCAGCAAAAAGTTCTAGTAAAAGACAGTTGGTAGCTGCCTTTTACTTACACACATGAAAGAAAATGTTTAGGAATGACTTCAGTTTGCAGAACAAGCTTTCAAAAGTGCAAACTTGAATTTGGGGAACTCTGGACTGAAGAGAGATTGAATACCACTCTAGAAGCAACAAACAACTGAAATAACAGTAGAGCATAAATTCTCTCTTCTAAACATGATCTTGTGGCACGAATGCAGAAATCCCATTTTGAACAGTATGGACTAAGTTAGTAGACATTACATTTTTAAAAGCCTCCGCGTATGGACAATGTTTTGATCTTATATTTTAGTGATTTAATTGCTAGCATCTTAGTAGAGAACAAAACATCTGAAGGAGAAATGAGATGGAAAAGGAATTGAGGGGCCTTGTTTTTATGGACTAGCAGTCAGATCTCACAGGGAAGCAAAAATAACCACTTCAGAGCTATGTCCTATTTTTAAGCATCTTTAAAGCAAAAGTGTGTGGCCTCACTCCTTCCTGATTGCCCCTGTTCCAAAACAGGGAGACCGAAACTGGTGAAATAAGAGGTCCTTTGTGGTGCCACAGGGAAGCTGGACAGCACGCTTACTTTAGAAACCTAAAACCCAAACTGCGGGGACCCACGCCTAAATGCAGTTTCTTAAACTCTTGTGACTCGATTGCCAACAGGCTACAGGAAAGAAATGTAAAATTTGTGAACTCAGAGAATGCTATTGACTACAGACCAAACCACCTGTCACATTATGAGTTAACAGAGGAAATTTCCCAGCCACTCCATTCCCCACCTGTTAAAAGCCTAAAATAACAAAAGCATGATGAAGGGAATGTTGTTCCTTTCTAAGTCTCTTGATTTATCATGCAGATCCCACAGCACCAAGGAGCCTGAAACCCTGGACTGCACCTTAAATTCGTCAACTCTGAATCACCAACCATAGTACATCTGGAATGTCCTGATGGTTACCTCTCATACACTGTTGCTCAATAAATGCTTATTTATTCAACACGGTAGATCCTTCTGTTGCTTCCCGTCATCGAATGCCCGGATAGGACTGAATTTATCAGACAAAACCGAGAAAGACCATTTCAATTACACATCTACCCCCTCAAACACACATGTAGGGTAAGCCCTCCCCACCAAATGGGGAAGCCTACTTACTTGTATCTCAGAAACAGCCACTGGGTGATCCATAATCCAACTAATATAATCCCATTGATTTCTGATACAGAAAATGCCCATTTTACCCGATCAATGTAATCAAAAAACTTGTCTGGTAGCGGGGGGCTGAGCTCCTTGGGAGGTACCCTTTCGTGTACAACCGTGATCATGACGGTGGTTAGGACGAGGTTGAAGAGGGCGTACACGAAGGCAATGCCTGTTTTCCACCACTCCAGGGGGAATTTGTTCCTGGATTCAGTGGGCATAGCAATCTGGATATAGTCCGGGTACTTTTTGGTGCCCTTTCGCAACCCATTGGATAAGCTCTTAGGTTTACTGTTGCCATTTTTGTTTTCTTCTTCAGCAGGTTCAGCAGGTCTCGTGTAAGTGTTTGCGGGATCATTGGTTTGATTTTCCATATGTTCTTCGAGTTTTGCTGTCTCTATAATATCCATTGTCCCCCAGTCTTCAGATCAAAAAGGAGATGGGAAAGTTCTTGGTTTTTGTGCAAACTTAACTTTTCTAAATCCTTCTACTTCCGAGATCAACATGGATTCCTATAACTGATTTTGTTTCCTAGCACAAAATGTAGAAGGGAACCATCTGATCACTGTTCCCTCCATGTAGCCGCCTGTGGTCCACTCACCACCTTCGAGAGAGGAAGACAATTTTCTTTCTCCCAGAGGTGTTACTATCCCACCTGCAAAAAGAAAACAAAAACTATGTTCAGAAACTGCGCTTGTCCAATTGTCAACCATCCAAAACAAAAAACATTATTAACATAAGGAAGCAAATACCAGAGCCATTTGCTTTGAAAATATATCGTCAGAACATGGTTAACATTGTTGAGATGGAGTTTATTTGTAAAATATGGAGTTATTTTATCTTGGAGTTCTTGTCTCTTTTTGAGCTGATGTCAGTATAAATAGAAACATTTTAATCATCAATTCCTTTAAAATTTCTTTAAATAAAAGTCAGGACCCAACTTTGCAAACCCTTCACCAGACACTATTACTTGTTACTAACCATGAAGTCATAATAAGCTAGAACCTCTCCAGAGATCACATCACTCTTTCCTAAGACTGCTGCTTTCCATGAACCTGGAAGAACACAAAACTGGGATGAGTTGCTCACATGGAATGGATAACACTCATTCTCTCCATTTGTCAAGTCCGTTTTTTATTTCCCCCTGAAAAAACTGGAGCCTTCTCAAGTGACTACTTTCCAGAACAGATTCAAGAACCACACATTCAAGACACTTAAATGGTATTGCCTCAGTTTATCCTTTGATAGGTAGAGACAGCCACACGCTCTACACTAGGAAAGCTGACAGCCTTCAAAATAATACAGAGAAAAAAGAAAGCGTTAGCTATGTCTCATTGAGGGAACGAATTCTACTTATTCCTCGAAAGGCAAAATCCTACGATTGGCATGGAAAATTAGAAAGGAACAACATTCCGGGACAGCCACCGCAAGATCTACCAGGCAACAGAAACTTGACGCCCAGAGGACCCGCTGCCGGCACTCACCACCAGGACACAGAGGAGGAGAGGGTATCTTTGGCTCAAGCTTCCCCAGGCTCCACAGAGAGCAAAGACTTTGCAACACGGAGCACCAGCACCAACTCTTTTATACTGGGCGGCAACACAGCCCCAGCTGTTCTCAATTTAGGAAAGCCGTATTTTAGTCCCTGCTGCAGAACCCAGCCACCTGAAGAAGTTTCCAGACCTCATAATTAGTCCCCACCCTGAGTACACTGTGCAACTTAAGCATAATTTTAAAGGCCTCCCTTTCAGGGGAACTTTAGGAAAAAATAGGGAGAGGGGGGTAAAAAAATTAAAGTAAGCCTTTCTTTAATGAAAGAAAAAGGGGGAAAGTTAAAATGGCATAGTCAATAACTATAAGCAGTATTTGTTGACAGGATGGACAGCAAATAGAGTGACCACAAGTGTCTACTGTGCATCTGAAACCCCCAGAGCTGAGGGAGCAATGGGGTGGCAATTAAAAAGAGCTTAAAAAACACGGCTGACCTGAACTTTCAATCCAAAGAGCTTGTAGTCTAACTGAAGAGCCAGAATGCAAGTGACCAAAAAACTACTGGGGAATGATCACTAGGTAAAAATGTAGTTTTAGGGACACCTGGGTGGCTCAGTTGGTTAAAGCCTCTGCCTTCAGTGGGTTAAGCTGCCTTCGGCTCAGGTCATGATCCCAGCATCCTGGGATCGAGTCCCACATTGGGCTCCTTGCTTGGCAGGGAACCTGCTTCTCCCTCTACCTCTGCCTGCCTCTCTGTCTGCCTGTGCTCGCTCGCTCTCTCTCCCTCTGTCCCTGACAAATAAAATCTTAAAAAAAAAAAAAAATGTAGTTCTAGGGTCATCTGGGTGGCACAGCCGGTTAAGCATCCGACTCTTGGTTTCAGCTCAGGTCGTGAACGCAGGGTCCTGAGACCGAACCCCAAGTCCAGTTCCGTACTCAGGGTGGAGTTTGCTTGGGATTCTCTCTCCCTCCCTCCCTATGATCTTCTTTTTTTGTCTCTCAAATAAATCTTCCAACAAAACAAAACACAAACAAACCAAACGTAGTTTTAGTTGGATCCCTGCTCCCCTGACAGGATGTGTCCACAGAGAGGCACTGCCCTTTTTCGGGGAAGTGAAAGCACGATGAAAGTCGACCTGCAGAGCAATGGAGGGTCACTGGAGGATGGAGATGGGCTAAGAGATTATCTCTGAGAAGCAGACATCACACCTTTCTCTGGTCCCTGTGCAAAGCCACAGACACTAATATGCTAGAGAAGGATGAGAAGGGACTAGTGCCCCTCTTGGGAGACCAGGATTGACAGATATTCTTTGTAAGATCCCAACACAATGTGGTAGGAAGGGTAAAGACAGTGAAGAGGTGCCTCAGTAAGGTATTTGCAGAAACAAACCTCTGACACCAGGGATTACCACTTCTAACAGAGATGCCCAAACACGAAGTCGGCCATTGCCTGTCTTCATCAAGTTCAGGCTAATCCACACAGAGCGCCTTACCAAACTCCTCAAAATTCCCTCCAACTTTACTACTCCACATCTGCTCCTAGCCTGGTGTTTGTATGCGAAACAAGCTTGAGATTTTTGAAGCCCAGGTCCACTGGGGGACATACTGGCGGTCTTTATAAGGTAGCTACCCAGTTCTAGAACATAGAATGTAGAACCGAAGAAAATCCAATTAGTTACCTGTTTGGTTTTTTTTTTTTTTTTTTTTTTTTTTCCCCCTAAGAGGAAGCACTCAGCCACCCACCTCATGGGACAACTGTGAGGATGACTGAAATAATTAATCATGAAGAGATTTGTGCTCCCGGGAGTAAGAGCACTTCGTGAATGCAAAGCCCATTTATCGTCATTAGTAGTAAGATTGATATTTTCCTTGGGATCTCATTAAGAAGACTGAATATACAGAGCACACTCACCCTGTGTCAACCAATCTTAGGACACAATGATCGTCATCAAGATGACGAGTACTGGGGCGCCTGGGTGGCTCAGTGGGTTAAAGCCTCTGCCTTCAGCTTAGGTCATGATCTCAGGGTCCTGGGATTGAGCGCCGCATCAGGCTCACTGGTCAGCATGGAGCCTGCCTTTCCCTCTCTGCCTACTTGTGATCTCTGTCAAATAAATAGATAAAATCTTAAAAAAGGAAAGATGACGAGTACAACATATTCATTCCTATGGTGATCCTTTCCCACCCGTAAGTATCTGGGAAAGTGACAAAAGCCACAGGAGTTTCTCTCGGTGGATGGCAATCCCATCAGTTTATCTGTCCAGGGTACTAATGCCAGAGCACAAGGCAGATGAAAAGCTTTTCAAGTCCTCTTACATTGCAAAATATCAGAAGCTAACCTAGAGACTATTTTAAAAGTTAAAGACCTCTATAGACTAATCTTCCTTTGAAGGCAAGTGCAAAACTCTGAAAGTTTTAGTACACTGATATGGTTAGGTTTTTGGTGGGGAAACAAAGGATGATGCATTCTAGAAATGCAATTAAGTTTTCCAGTTAGGAAAGGGCTGTAATAAAACACAAACATGTAAACAGAAAAGACAGGATTATCTGGAGTGAAGTTAAAAAGGCGTTTGATACAAATCAATATCCACTTGGTTTTGGGGGGAGAAAGTATTCAATAAGGGAACAGAAACCTCTGTAGAGCCACGTTCTTCAATGCCAGGAGCACATCGTATGTGTGCCGACTACCTAGTAGAAAAAATCTTCCACTGTTACTCCTCTTTCCACCCCTAAGCGAAGTTTAGAATCTTTTTTTGTCAAATTACAAGAAAACACGTTATTAGCTTCTATTTCATTTTTGTCACCTCTATTTTGTAATACCATGTTCATACATACATTAGTCATTTCCCCTTAATAATGTCGATAAGATTTTACCTGTAATTTGATAAAAGGATTCCAAGGTTCACACTGGTAGGTATTAGGCTACGTGACATTAAGTAATTATGCGGTAATGGCACCCAGTTATTCTACTCTGAGTTCACCCAGAGGGAATAAGAATGTACACAACATATTTCTACAAGTATGTTTTCAACAGTCATGTAGAATAGAAAATTGAAAATAATCTAAATATCCGTCAACAGGGGATTAGTTAAATGACTTATAGTTATCGTAACATTATAAAATATTATGTTTGAGATAGTAATGATAAAAGTATGAGACAAGTATATAAATACTACATAAGAAGGACGCATTATCCGATTAAATACAAACTTAGCACTGAGTAGGAGACGAGGAATCTCAATAATTCACATCAGAGGTTATGGTTTTTAAATGGGAAAGGGGCCATGTGATAGATACTCAAGGCTATCAGAAAAGGTACAAGTGTGAAACTCGTGACGCACGTATCTTGTCGGCAGTCCTGACCCATAGCTCACTGATGGCGTCCTGGCGCGGGGACTGAGTATAGACATGAGCTCCCGTCAAAGGGCTCAGAAATGCTCTGCTGGCTAGACTTGTATGTCAGCCTCGTCATGCATTTGCAGTGGTTGAGAAGACATATTAAATATGTAAATATACTTTAAAAATTAAAGAAATTTATCTGAACTGAAATATGGATTTTAATGTTTAGAAAGAGGTCATCTGTTGAGGAAAGACGTTGGACACCGATGAGAGAAAATGCATTTAACATCTGCAAGTTGGAATTATGAATAAAAGAAATTTATACATGGAGCTTAAAGGCTTAGGAAAAACTAGGTCTTGAAACAATTTTATTGAATTGAAAATCCATGGAAATAAACACCTGGTAAGTTTCTTAACACACATAAAAGCTTTCTCAGACTTAAAAAAACTTAGTTGTCAAAACCATAGAGCCATTAAAAAGTCAAGTTGTAGAACAAAACAGCCACACATAGTTCTCAGAAAATACTACCTACCTAATTAATCCTCATTATAACTGGAGGAAGTATTTTAAAGAAACTGAGATAAAATGAGATCCTCAAGGTCAGACAGGTAGAAGGAAAAGAGCCCAGACTGGAAGCAGGACTCTCACCTCAGGAGCCCTTTTTCTTTTTTTTTCCCCTTAAGATTTTATTATGTATTTATTTCGAGAATCGAGGGGGTGGTGGTGGTGGGGTGGGGTAGACGAGAGGGAGATCTCAATCAGACTCTTCAGTGTGCAGAACCTGACCCGGGGCTTGATCTCATGACCCTGAGATCACGACCTGAGCCAAAATCAAGAGTCAGATGCTTAACTGACTGAGACCCCCCAGGAGCCCAAGGAGCTCCTGTTCTTAGCGGCACACCACCACCTCCAGTGCCAGTACATGTAAGACGTCAACAATACAGTCAGCAAGTAAATAAATAAAAGAATGAATGAATGAATGAATAAATAAATGATAATTAGTTATGAGCTTTTTTTAAAAAGAGATACGTAAATACATAGGAAAGTCTCCTAGATAACATCGGAGGCATTTTTAAATCTGTAATTTTGCAAAAATTTGTTAACACTTAGAAAAAATTTAATATTTATAATTCACCCCTCTTGTGGGAGAGGTGAGGGGAAAGGTGCCAATTAAGCATTTCCCATTATTCACACCTATAATGTAACTATAGCTACTGTTACTAATAACCTATGATTTAAGTTTTTATCACTTTATATTAATAAGATCCATTTTAGCTAAGATATTACATGCCCATAGTGTTCTTCCAGAGACCAAGACATCTTAGCTTTTCTTAATTAACAATCTCA
This sequence comes from Lontra canadensis, assembly GCF_010015895.1. Lineage (NCBI taxonomy): Eukaryota > Metazoa > Chordata > Mammalia > Carnivora > Mustelidae > Lontra > Lontra canadensis. Next base: position 99,130,639 of record NW_022630995.1, read on the forward strand.
GAGCCTAGCTTCCTTATAAAACTCATCTAAAGTGAGTAAGTAATAATATGCTTGCAGATAACAAGGGCATCCTATCAGTCACAGGGCTCTATTTCAAGCACTCACAAAATGTGCTAAATATTTTCACTAATGAGTTTCTGAAAACTGAAAAGAAAGAAAATAATTACTAACAAATTATCATGTATTTTTGTGAAATACTTTCCCCAAAAAAGTAACATGAGCACGTGTCAGACCTTTCTAGCATGTCTTTATGCTGCCACTAGGTCCCCTGTCTGTATAGGTGCAATGACAGACTTAAAACTAGGGAAATGGGCAGGCTTTGTAGGCTGAAAACATTCTGAGAATGGAGTGGAAAAAAAAACAAACACTTTTTTAAATCTAAAAGATAAAACCGAACTTCTGAATTTGGGGAGAGATATGCTTGGATAGAAGACAGATGTTTTGATTTCTGGTGCTGATTTACCATCCCTTATTAGGGAAGGCTGGACATTAGTTCCGTACCCCATTGTTAGAAGAGAAAGATCCAACCTACAGCAGTGGTTGCTTGGGGCTGCTGGTGGGAATGCAGAGGGACTGCAAATGGGCTGGAAGTTTCTTTTGGGGGGATGGAAAGGTCCTACATTAGACATGATGGTTGCACATTTCTGTAAATTTATTAAAAAAATCATTTAATTGTGCCCTTAATGAATTTTATAAATGAATTTTAGTATAAATTAGTATAGAAATTAAGTGTAAATGAATTTTATACTATGTGAGTAATAACCCCCATTAAGCTTCTTAAAAAAAAATACAGCCTGGAGATAAGTTGTTTCTAAGGAACCAGAAAACCAAGGGCTAGTCCACACTCTGTTATTACATTTCCAGGCTCAAGTCTCCCTGTCAAGGCCAGTCCTCACTACTTGAGGACTTCTTTAGTAGTGATTTTGCAATGTGCATTGTCTAAGTTTTCCACAGACAAAATCAAGAACCAACCAATGAAAATCAAACTACTTAAGAAAATTTGTGTCAACTATGCTCCAAAAAAAAAAAAAAAACCCTTCCCGTAACTAAATGGTATGAAGTGACAAAAAAAAAAGTTGGATTTTCTCTGACATAATTAATCAGAATTTACTGAGTTGTATTCAAAGAGAACAAGATGGTCTGTTTCTTTCTCACACACACACACACACACACACACACACACACACACACGGTCACTTTAACTGGTGAGGTAGACAATTTTAAAACCTTTTGAAAGGAATACTTATTTACGCCGAGCAAATATTAGCTACGTAAATTGGAAAACAATAAACCGTGGGACTGGGAGTATTTCACAAGAAGGGACCATCTCCAGGCCACAGTGCAGCTTGAGAAGGGGAGTAGTTCTCAGCTGGCATTAATTGTTTCTGACCTAAGTTTGATACAATAAAGTAGCTTCCCTAAGCTTTGACTTGCAAAACGTTCCATAGGATGTTTTAAAATCTGGGCTCTATTTTCTAGCTGCTTTTTTTTCTTAAAGGTTTATTTATTTATTGGGGGGGAGGGGAGAGATTGTGAGCGAGCACCCAGGAGGGCTAGAGGCAGACAGAATCTCAACATACTCCTCATTGAGCGCATAGCCTGGTGCGGGGCTCAATCTCATGACCCTGAGATCATGACCTGAGCTGAAACCAAGAGCTGGATGCTTAACCAACTGAGCCACCCAAGCTTGGTACCCCAAGCTGCTCTTCTGCAGAACTCTAATGATCAGATCTGATTCCAGTGTGTTTTGAAAGACAAACTGCCATCCTGGGGTTGAGGGACTGAGGTTCTCCAATAGGAGAATAGGGGACTTGGAGAGATGGAGTCACAGGGAAAGACAAAGAACAATGTGTGGGACAATGTGGAACATGTGGTGAGGCAGATAAATGAGTAACTGAATCAGTGTGTAGACAGGTTAGATAGACACACTAGAAAGATAGGTACATGGACAGACACTGACCGACAGACCAGGCACCTGCACAGAGAAGAGGGCTGTAAAACGAGGTCACAGACAAGGGGGTATTTAAAACACCTTTTTAACTTCCTTTAGATTACTCTAAACCAGACTTTCTAGAGTGAAGGGGTAGAGCTGGGGACACATCAAGCACTTTGCCCAAAGGCTGGCTTGTGCTTGCCCTAAGACCCTCTCCCCACCTCCATTCTGGATACATCTAGGAATGCGTAGAGTTCCCAGAGGGTGGGGATAGAGGGACGCCCTTGGTCTTGCCTTCCTCCTTTATCAGGTGTTTTCAGTGTTTCATAAACGAGGCTAGAGTTTTCTACCTCCCACTCAACTTTTCTGAACTCACTGCCAGTGAAGTATGATAAACCCGTAGTCTCAGAGAATGAACTGGATTGAAGTCTTGCCTTGGTGTAAAAAATGCTTCTCTACTTTAGCACGTGAGCAAAAGAAGTCCCTCTCGTTTAAACAGAAATGTGTGCTCTTGATAACCTGAGCCGTAATTACACCATAATTAGGATAGATGTTTGGTCGCTAGCCTCATTCCCGTGCCCCCTCCCCTCAGGACTGGCACTACAGATCCCTGTTTAATTGTCAAACAAAAGCAGCCAGATCTTGTTTAGAATCAACACCCTGGGGCTTGATCGGAAAGGTTGTATCTACAGCCACACTGAACAACAGCGGTGATTACCTGCTTCTACATTCCTCTGTTTCTTTCTTTGCCCCCAAAGATTTCTATACCTAGAAACTGATTCCCTTGGGTTTTAATACTTAGTACTGTGGACTAGGAGCACAAATTACCTATTGAAATGAGGGCTTTTCTGGGAACCGCAAAAACTCCACTTAATATTTTCAAAATATATTTAAGTCTGATATTGGAGCTTGCATTTTCTCTGAAGAACACATGGCAGGTCTAAAAGTAAGTAGAAGCCGAGTCGAACAGTTTCACGTACTCTCCAAACCACACAACGTATTCTAAATGGTATTAGAAGACCTCCTTCTAATTAAGTAAATAGATCACAGTCAACAGTGTACTCCCTCATCGACAAAACCAAATATGTATTTTAGATTTGGAAGCATATCTGGTTACTGGAAAACTGTGATTAAAAAAATGAGAAGGAAAAAAAAGAACAGTTCCTTAAAAATAATTTCATGATTCTCTAATAAAGCTTCTTTATTCCGTATCCTTCATATTACTTAGAAATATACCTATCAAGGACCCTGGGTGGCTCAGTCAATTAAGTGTCTGCCTTAGGCTCAGGTCATGATCCTAGGGTCCTGGGATCGAGCCCCACACTGGGCTCTCTGCTCAGCTGGGAATCTGCTTCCCCCACCTCCCTCTGTGAGCTCTCTCGCTTTCACACTATTGCAAATAAAGAAATAAAACATTAAAAAAAGAAAAAAGAAAAAAAAATAGACTTGTTGATCTCTCCCTCTACCACATGGTGACCAAACTGTGAGGATATTTAATACAATTTCATAGCCTATTTAAATGGGTATTTAAAAACAATATCTTGAAACTTCGCTTGCTGTTTACTAGAATATTACCACTTTGAGATTTGAGTGAAAATCACTTGCAAGCAAGAACGACGGAAGGGACTTAATGGATCTGGCTGGGGGCTGGAGGCCAAGGTGAGGCTTCAGGAGAAGCCCTGAACCAGGCGGTTGCAGTTGGGACATACTGTGGTTACAGCAGGGGACAGAGGCGGAAGAACCGGAACCTGACTCAGTCCCCAGCGATGTTGGGGAAATGACACCCAGATACACTCCAATACAATTTCCTTGAAGAGGTCTAAAGTCTAGTTTCGATACTTATTTAAAATACAGGGTTATTGTATTTCTGCTTAGTGCTGTGCCAACAAACAGGTTCAAGAAATAGCTTAACACACACAACCTGAGAGATTTAGGGGGGCAGGCACTTCCTCGTAGCCAGAATTAAGCGCTGAAAAATTAAGAAGGAAGCTTCTAGAATCTGCACCTTCAGCAGGTTTGCCCCGTCTGCTTGTTCGGATGTGGGTGTGGGGTTATACAGCCTTCGGGAGAGGTCAAAGGTGCGTGGGGAGGATAAAGGTAAGGCACGTCTTTGTGTTTTAAAAAAAAAAAGTCCTGTGTTCCAGCCACCTGGGTTCCTCAAGGTAGAGCACGGCTTTCACTATAAGGCAAAGAAAAAATAGGAAAGGAAAGGGACGGTGGAAGACCCAGAAAGGTCTGTATAATGCCTACATTTCTCATTTTCTTGCGCCAGCCACAAAAATGTTCTTTTGCATGACTGGCCGAACAAGCCACTGCTTTCAAATGGTATGAGGCTATAAAAAGCAATACTTTCACCAAAGCCATTAAGGTCACTCTATTTGGCTCCAGTGTCTCTCAGAATGTAAGCTGCTATGTTGTATTCAAATACATTACTTGTTTCTCAAAAGCGCTTATTTGACCAATGCTCCTAATCTAGGATTTTGTTTCTGCAAAAAACCCAATAATGGTGATTTATGTTTATCCTATGTTTATTCTAATTTTGGGTCTTTGAAGAGGGACCCAGATTTCCAAACCCAACCCAACAGAAGGATTAGCACAAAATGCAGAAAAAAAGTAACTTAAAAGATTAAAATCCTGAGTCTAACAATGCTATTTTAACAATTTACAGGAATGCAACAATTTCAGTGTCATGTTGGTTTCTGAAATACATCTAAAAATGTTTACCTCTTGAATTTTCATTTATCCCAATGAATTAAAGAGAAACTGTCACAAAGTACACATTTCCATAGTTATTACCAGAAAGCTGGCATATTAAAAATTCTTCCGGGGTGCCTGGGTGGCTCAGTTGTTAAGCGTCTGCCTTAGGCTCAGGTCATGTTCCCAGGGTCCTGGGAGCAAGGCCCACTTCCGGCTCCCTGCTCGACGGGAAGCCTGCTTCTACCTCTCCTGCTCCTCCTGCTTGTGTTCCCTCTCTCTCTGTCAAATAAATAAGTAAAATCTTCAAAAAAAAATTTTTTTTTCATCTGGAGGAAATAAAGAAATCTGGTTTATATATCATTATGTTTAATTATTGTCTTCATAAATATTAGTGACTAAGCGTCTGAATAATCAAAATGACTGCCAACAGATACGGTCTGCTAGGGAAAAGGAGGCGCTTTAGAACCAAATCCAACCCATTCAGCAAGAGCAAATAATCCAGGAACCTTCAGCTACATCAGAACACCAGGACGCACTTCTCTCTCAAAACAGGACGCAGCTCCCTCAAGACTTTTGTCTACTCTGCTAACGGCCCCTGTATGGAGCTTGAGTGCTCCCACCCACAAAGCAGGGGGGCTGCTGGCATAGTGAGGATAGCAGAGTGGATGTGTACATAAACCACTGATTATGTAGCAATCCTTGGCCAATTGCCTGTTTCCCTTCAGCAAAAATATAGAACAGGATATGTATTTCTTTCATGTACATCATAGCATGAGACATTTAGTTCCAACATACCTAAGCTGTCCCTCCAGGATATAATTAGAAAAAGAGGGAAGAGTTTGAGAAAGAAAAATGATAGCAGAAAAAGAGTAAGAGGGACTCCTTGGGCTGAGGTCATGATCCCAGCGTCCTGGGATCGAGTCCTGCATCGGGCTCCTTGCTCAGTGGGAGCTTCTCCCTCTGCTGCTCCCCCTGCTTGTGCTCCCTCTCTCTCTTTCTGACAAATAATTTTTTTTTAAAAAGGAAAGAAAAAAAGTAAAAAGAATTTTACAATGAGCCCTTAAAAGAGAAAAAAAATATGGAAAATTATAGATATCTGGGCTGCACTTAAATGGTTCTTTAGGGACCCCAAATAAGCTTTGTTCTGTGTAAGGGCATCTTATAGCTGGGGGAGTGCAAGGAGGCACTGGATGGGAGCCCTGATCCTTATTATCAAAAGCAGGAGAGCCCTGAGTATTTGGATGGGAAACCAAACTGGGAGGCGCTGGGGATAGGCACGGTGACCCAGCAACACAGTGCTGGAAGTCTGGGGACCACCTAGGCTGGAATATTTCTACCAAAGCAATAGAAACATAACCACAATAAAACTTAGCATGTGATAAGGGTCAGATGTTCATTTAGTCCAAACTATTATATGTAAACATATGTATAATTATCACATACATATACACATCTTCTACATAAAGAGTATATAAAATACAATTCTTTAATCCAGGGTCCCATGTGGGGCCTTGGATCTCTGCTTTCTTTGTATATGAAGTCAGCTTTTCATTCTCACATTCTTTATGTTAAAGCCAGGTGCTTTCAGGACACTCACTGGGAAAAGTCCACCCTCAAACGTAATTGGGAAAGCATGGAAAGAGACAGTTTGGGAACAGAGAATAACTTTCCCAGGGCTATCCACAGGGCAAGTGGAAAATGGGCAGGAAAGGAAAGACAAGGAAGGGATAAAATTGCCAAGGCCTGTCTCATAGCCAGAACTCATTTCCTTACTTTCTATTTGGAGCTGATTTCCCCCACACCTCCTCTGACACATCCTAGGCAGAAGAGTTCCTGTGACTAAGTATCTCCCAATTACTAATAACAAACACTTCCTACAGAATGTTTCATTGACAGATTAACATACCAACTTCTACTCTATTTCATCCCTGCATGAGAACACTAGAAAGTGACCTTGAAACAAAGTCCATTAAATTATAATTTAAACTGTAATTGGAAAAGAGCATAAAAACTGCAACGAGGGGCACCTGAGTGGCTCAGTAAGTTAGGCATGCAACTCTTGATTTTGGCCTCGGGTCATGACTTCGGGGTTGGGGGATCAAGCCTCATGTGGGGCACACTGCACTGAGCATGGGGCCTGCTTGGATTCTCTCTCTCCCTCTTCCTCGCTGCCCCCCCTTTACATGATCTCTCTCTAAAAACAAAACAAAACAAAAATCTGCAATGAATTGCTGACAGGATCAGAAATTGATATAATTCTTTTGAAATTGTCTCTTTTTAATCATGTCGAGAACCCTACAAATGCTTTTATCTTTTGACATAGTAACTCTACAACGGTGAATTTATTTTAGAACATGTTTTAAAGAATACAGAAAAAACAGTATCCAAAAATATATTCAGTGAAATAACAATGTAAATGTCTAGAGGAGACATTTAGAAGCATCTGGGAAGTACATTAAAACGTATATATAAGCTTTGCGCAGTGGCCGTATCGTAGCCAATGAGGTTTATCCGAGGCGCGATTATTGCTAATTGAAAATGTATATAAAACTTTAAACACATCTAAATGTCTGCGGCAGACATTCTGAAGCATCCATGAAATACATTCAATTTATTGTTTAAAAAACAACACTTGGGGCGCCTGGGTGGCTCAGTTGGTTAAGCCTCCAGTTCTTGGTTTGGCTCGGGTCTTATCTTGGGGTCCTGAGATCGAGCCCCAGGTCAGGCTCGGTGCTCAACAGGTAGTCTGCTTGAGAGGCTCTCCCTCTGCAAAAAAAAAAAATCCTAAAAAAACAAACAAAACAGGGGCACCTGGGTGGCTCAGAGGGTTAAGCCTCTGCCTTTGGCTGGGGTCATGATCTCGGGGTCCTGGGATCGAGCCCCGCATCAGGCTCTCTGCTCAGCAGGGAGCCTGCTTCTTCCTCTCTCTGCCTGCCTCTCTGCCTACTTGTGATCTATCTCTGTCAAATAAATAAATAAAATATTAAAAAAAAAAAAACAAAACAAAACACAACACCCCCCCAAACCAGCACCATATTATTTTCATAAAAATGTAAATGTATGAATTTTTAAAAACCAAGTTGATAAATACGCCAAAAGAGTATCAGCTGTTAATGTTGGTGGTGAGATTTACCAACTATTTTTATTTTCTTCTATACTTTTTTTTTTTTAAGATTTATTTATTTGACAGAGACAGAGACACAGCGAGAGTGGAGCACAAGCAGGGGGAGTGGAAGAGGGAGAAGCAGGCTCCTTGCCGAGCAGGAAGCCTGATACAGGACTAGATCCCACCATACTGGGATCCTGACCTGAGCTGAAGGCAGTTGCCTAACCACCTGAGCCACCCAGGCACCCCTCTTCTGTACTTTCTTATTTTCTCCCAGTTTTCTGGGATAAAAGTATTCATCCACATATTTGAAGGAGTATTTTCAAATAGTTCTATGAAGACTATGCTTATGATTTTATTGATGAGGAAATGCAGTATGATTTCAGCAATGTAAAGATATATATTACATAGATATAGAAAAAAATCTTAAAATATACCAAATATTAATAATGCTTAATGAATTTAAGATGATTTTAATTTTGTCCTTCCTCCATGTTGTATTTTCTTAATTTTCCACATTCATCATTCTTACAATCAAGAAAATGCTGATGACTATTTTTAACTACAATAGTATTGACAGAGTTAAAAGGGAGAAAGTGCCAGTTTTTAAAAAGGTATTTTGTGTTGTACAATTTCAAGTATGCAAAAAATGCATGTATATAAGAGTCAGAGCACAAGTACACTAAAATATTAAGAATGGTTGCAAGTGGTAGGAGTATGGGATTTTTTTTTCCTTCCTACATCTGTGTATAGTACACATTTCAAAATGTTTTCATTATAAATGTATTATTTTATAGCTAAAAGTATCCCAAACCATAGTGGTTGCTGTTGTTTTCAGGGAGGTACTTATCAAGTGAAATCTCTTTATTTCCTGTCTTTCCTCAGCCTCAGTTAAGTGCAATAAAAAATACAAGTCTACGATGTTGCATTTTTTGTCTTCTGCATTGTTGCTGCTGCTGGGAAGAGCCTGGTAAACTAAGTTATTTAAAGTGTTAACAGCCCCCACTTGACATACACATATAATGAAATCAGTCTCAGGGTCAACTTTAAAAAAGAGACTAAATTGTAACGCAGGGTACTATCTTCTGGGTTTGTTTGCAATAAAGGGGTAAGGACTGCTTTATAAATTTCCATATAATGGATGTCACTCAATATTTCACAAAACAAAACCAGTCACTAATTCGGTACTGTTTCTCCTGAATAAAACCAGGGGCCAGATAGAAGACAATCAAGCCAAACTGGATTTGACAGATGAGACAATTCAGTCAAAAAAGCAAATCCCCAAACCCTCTTTTCAAATATTGGTGATTTTCATGCACTGTGGATGTTTTATAAGCTTGTGTATTTAAGCATTTTTAAAACATTTTTTCCCAATATTTGGTGGATTTTTGCTTTATTGTACTCCGTATCAGTTCATAGTTTTTGTCATCTGTTCTCTGTGACAATAAAACTTTAGAAATAAATTGAAATTGCCTGAAGATCAGTTAAATAAATTACGGTTTTCAAAACAACCTTTGTTCCATATTAAAAAGTTTTTATGAAAATTATAAGAATGATTGGGGGTGCCTGGGTGGTGCAGTCAGTGAAGTAGGTTTTGGCTCAGATCTGATCTCAGGTTTGTGAGATCAAGCCACGAAGATGGGCTCCATATTTAGTGCAGAGTCTGCTTGGGTTTCTCTCTCCCTCACCCTTGGACCTCCCTGCCCAACACCCTACTAAAATAAATAGATAAACCTTTAAAAGAAGTTTTTAAAATAAAAATGGAAAGAATGATCAGGAATATGCATTTAAACCAGTCTGCAAAAATCTATAAATACTACTGAAAATCCCAAGTACTACAAAACTCTAATTCCATATCTCTCTCTTTTTTTTAATTATATTACTGCTTTTCCCTCTAATTCCCAAAGGTATATACTACACACTTTGGAATTACTTCTAGGAGTTTAACTAAAGATACCTGCATAAGCATGAAAAGACTGTTTTCCAAATATGCTCATCAGAACTTTTGGGCAACAGATGCATTTTAAAATTTGGAGCTTTGACTTTCAGAAAAACTGTATGTAGGTATAACATGTATTAGTTCCCAGAGCTCACCACGGCCCCCTTGCAGGATCTGGGAAACACTAGAGACTCAAACACTGATACATCTAAATCAGACATAAGAAAATATTCACACCAAGTTGGGTAAATAAAGACTATAAAGAGCTTTTGGTGAATTCAAGAAGTGTTTAAACACCAAGGGTTATTGAGGAGAGGTAAGGGAAACAGGAGATGGGGAGGAGGGAAGGAGGAACAGACAGGAGGGGAAGGCCTTTAGGTTTTGGAAGTTTAGTTTTTGAAACTATAGATAAGTGATTCTGGGCCTATAAGACTGAAACCACACTGTCCATCAAGATGGGCCTATTACATCGTAAATACGTTTTATTTGTACGATAAAACACTATCATACCATCATGCCATGTTAGATGAAGAAAGGAAGTTGCAAAATGGTGTACATTTATAGCATGATTCTTTTTTGTGGGGGACAAACTGTGCTGTGTGTGTAAATAAATTATATTGTTACTGGAAAGGTGATATTACATGGAACTAAATTTACCTTTTTGTACTAAAAAAATAAATTAGCAGCATGTTTTGATCTTACTGCCTAAAAAGACGAAGATCATTATTTGCTCAAGGGTATTTAGTGTTTACTCTAGGAAATACTGTAGGGACACCACAGTTTAAAAAAAGTCACTTCTCTCACTGAGCTTCCACTCTGCTATGTACAACAACAATCAAAAGATTAAAATTATTATAAAAAAATGAACCAGGATGGGTAAGAGAGTCACAGGAGGGATATTCAAACTAGATCTTTGGGATGATGAGGTAACAGTTCATTTAAACATTTTACTTGAATACTCTTCATCAGAAAAAAAAAACAGTGTCTCATCAAGTCAATGGTACATCAAGACACGTACGTTCCAACCTGCTGAGACCCAATTCATGCAAACAGCTTCCAGAAACCTGTACAAATAATAACTTTTTACAACTTTTAAAAAGGAATTCTACTGGAAATGCTCCAATCATTACTCAATTATGGATTTTTGCCTTGAGTTCTTTTCCCTTTTTAATAGACCAAAATAATGTGTTTAATATTTTAATTGTATTCATCATATGGACTTTTAATCGCTCACCCCAATGCCATCTTCTAATAAATGTTTAACCCACATGACACTTTGAAGGAAAGGTTAAAGATGCAATTTTATAATCACGGGAAGAATAGAAACAAAGGCATTATGTGGGAACAGAAAGGTTGAAGGTAGCAAATACCTAATGAGGACTTGTGACACAGAAATTTCATCACTGAGTCCTAAATAGGTAGGATAGAAACTACAAATATAGAAAATTTCAAAAACTGTACCCCAAGGTTAATGACATAGAGTGACTAAACTCAAGATAAGCAATCCTCAAGGGTCAGATATGTGGTAACTGCTACACTTATTATAGATAGCCTGGAAGGTAAGGCAAACACATGGATGGCCAACATAGAAGGCAGAATTATTTCTGGCCTTCCGTTTTGTGCAGAACTTGGCTCAAAGTGCAAAGGAAAGTAGCAAAAGAGAAGGCTGCCTCCTATTCTCAAGGGATTTTTTGGTTAAGTAACTCCACCCCCCCTCCCCATCTTTCCAACCAGAAGTGACTTAAAAAAGACCAAAGAGCAATAAAAACAACTTTTATAAATTAGATTAGAGCCTGAAATAACATGGGAAGTTTAGTAAAACCATACACCGTGTAGAAGTAAAAGTGAAAAGAAAATTCAAATAATAAACATAAACTGGGGGAGCAGGAAACACTGGAGACATAAAGATACAGATGTATATTAAAATATATGTAACAGAAATTTTAAAAGTCTAGATAAAAAGATGAAAACTGAGAATGTTTTTGAAAAGAAAAAAAAAAAATATATATATAATAGCCTTTAAAAATGCCAAACCCTACCTGGTGTTGTATAGAAGTGTTGAGTCACTATATTGTACACCTGAAACTAATACACTATATGTTAACTAACTGGAATTTAAATATTTCTTCTTTTTTAAGATTTTATTTATTTATTTGACAGAGACAGAGATCACAAGTAGACAGAGAGGCAGGCAAAGAGAAAGGGGGAAGCAGGCTCCCTGCTGAGCAGAGAGCCCGATGCAGGACTCGATACCATGACCCTGAGATCATGACCTGAGCTGAAGGCAAAGGCTTAACCCACTGAGCCACCCAGGCACCCTGGAATTTAAATATTTCTAAGAAATAAAAAGGCCAATCTCTACAAATCAGGTGTGAATGAAAATCAGTGAAGGGAGTGCCTGGGTAGCTCAGTGGGTTAAGCCTCTGCCTTCCGCTCAGGTCAGGATCCCAGGGTCATGGGATAGAGTCCCACATCCGGCTCTGCTCAGCAGGGAGCCTGCTTCCTCCTCCCTCTTTCTCTGCTTGCCTCTCTGCCTACTTGTGATCTATGTCTGTCAAATAAATAAATAAATAAATAAATAAATAAATAAAAAGAAAATCAGTGAAGTAATTATCCTATTCAGTTTAGCACTGGTCTATCCTTGGGAGTAAAACTGTGGTCAGAATTATTTTCTACAGAGTGAAGCAGATTTAGAAAAACAGGATGATTAAAAGCACGGTCTCTAAACCTGAACACGATGCCATGAGGTAGCCATTAAACACTAGAAACTCAATGTTCAATTAGCATCAGGAAGCTGAAAGATGTAATTCCATACTTAATCTTATTTCCACTGAATCTAATTTTCATCGATGACCCTACATAAATAAAAGTATTTGACTATGAATATTACCTGAAATAGTCTTTTTAAGTTATATACTTATGCTATCAAAAACCTATATTTTAAAAATTGAAACAAAGTAACAGGCTCAAAAAAAAATTTTTTTGTGGGGTTATTTTGTGGGTTTTTTTTCCCCCCGAGTTTGGCCTCTTTTTTTTTTTTTTCCTTTCTCTCTCTCTCTTTTTTTTTTTTTTTTTTTTGCCTCTAACATCTCCTGTAGCATAATCTGCAGCAATATTAGGAGATTAGGAGCCTGCTTTCAAAGTTTATACTGAATGAGACCAAAAATTACATTCTGGTTAATATGTATCTGTACTTCAGAGGCACATTTTGAGAATGTCAAAAAGGATAATGGGTTGATGAGAACCTTTGACGGAAAACAGTGAATTCTACCTGGGAAGGTTTACCGCAGAAATAAAACCTCAGGTATCATCTCTGCTTGCAACTCCTTCCTCCGCTCACTGACAATCACTCCAGGTCCTTTCCATTTTCATCCTCCATCATCTACTTAACTGCTCTCTCCCGCTTAGTTCAGGTCCTGAGCATCCTTCCTTACAGAGGGCAGGATATCAATAGCCACAACAAATTTGAAATGGATTAAATCCATCCACCAAAAGGATACATAAAAAAATGATTTTTTTTTTCAATAAAAAGGAAGCTAATATTGTACTAGGAACTTTGGGCACCACTGGTGTTTTGTACTATAAAGCACCAAGTCAAAATATCATGACAGGGGTTTGCGAAGAAGCTAGGAAGTCATGAACAAGAACGCAGAAGGAGAAAGTGAAGGGCCACCGTATTTGTGGGGAAGGACTGACCACTGGCTATTTGGGGCAGCCCTTCCTCCTGCTCTGGTTTTGTTCCCGGTCCATTTCCTGCTTTACTGGCTCCTTTAAAGCCCTTAAATGGCTCTCTGTGGCCCAAATCCATTGCTTATTTTGATTTTAGAAACAAACTGATAACAGAACATTTCAAATTTGTTCTACTGACAGTGGAGAGAACAGTGTAGTGAACCTTATCAGCTACAACAACTGTCACAGGAAATCTTTTTCATCATCCCCCACCCCTGCCCTGGATTTTTTTGAAGCAATCCCAGATATCTCTTCATCTCATCCGTACATATTTCAGTCTGCCTCTTTAAGATAAAGGTTTTATTTAAAAGCAACCAACAAAACACCTTAAGGACCTCCTTATTGCCAAAATTACCATAATTTCCATAATAATAAACACCCAGTCACATGACCTTTCCCCAGTTATCTTTTTTTTTTTTTTTTTTTCCTAGACTTCTTCTCAGAGGGTGTTGCCTCCTTTGTTTGGCATTGCTTGCAAGGACCTTTATAATCCGGCCTCTGCCTTCCTTGACGGGCTCAATTTTTGAGAATAGTTTTTTTTTTCCTTTCCTTAAATCCTGTGCTTCCAGTGACATTTACTTAACTTCTGTTCCCTTCACATAAGATATCCCCTCTCATGAGGCCTATACACATAGTTTTTTGTTTTTTGGTTTTTTTTGTTTTTTTTTTTAGCAGCCTAAACCTCCTCTCACCCCTGCCTCCTTCCTTATATCCCTGCCTCTCCTGTGCCTGGTCTCAGAGCCTCAATGTCATTTCCTCCAAGAAACCTTTCCTGCTTTAATTTCTGGACTCAAATGAATTGTACATCACTCCTGGCCCAGCGAGGTTACAAAGCCTAGTCCCCCTTCAAGTCACCAATTTTTTTTATGTTTTTAAAAAATTTGGGGTAGGGGAGAGAGCACAAGCAAGGGGAGTGGCAAAGAGAGAGTGAGAAGCAGACTCCCATCTGAGCAGGAAGTCTGATGCAGCACTGGATCCCAGGATCCTGAGATCAGGACTGGATCTGAAGGCAGATACTTAGCAGACTAAGCCACCCAGGGTACTGCCCCTCCCCCACCAAGTCCCCATTTAAAAACAAATGCTGATTTATAACTTATGGCCTGTTAGAAATTAACCTTCCTCCTGGGGTCCTTTGTGTCCAATATTTTCAGAGTATGCCTACCATTCTTCACATAGGCCTCTGACCTATGTATTCATGCACAATTATTAGGCAAACCTCTTCTAAATGATGTTCTATAGATAAGTCAGTTCTATAGTTCTATAGTAAGTTCTATAGTAAGTCAGTTTTGTCCAGGTTAAGAAAATCCACAGTATTTTAACTAAACATTATATTTAATAATCGCAAAGCCTTTTGAAGGTGGATGACATATTTAGCAAATATCTGGGTGTAATAAAGACAGGGACAAAAGTGCCGGTGGAAATGGAAGACCCTAACTCTCAAGGCTCTGGACTCCTGCCTGTTGTTACAGGAGCTGAAAACTGCCCCATTTTATTCTCAAAGTGCCACCAACTCCTAAAACCAAAATGTACTTATAGTGCGTCTGGGTGGCTCGGTGGGTTAAGCCTCTGCCTTAGGCTCCGGTCATGATTTCAGGGTCCTGCGATCCAGCCCCACATCAGGCTCTCCGCTCAGCAGGGAGCCTGCTTCCTCCTCTCTGCCAACTTGTGCTCTTGCTCTCTGTCAAATAAATAAATAAAATCTTTTAAAAAATCCACTTATCAAGGCCATTACTGTTCTTCAGCAGATAACGGCCTAGGTAAACAGATTTTCTCTGCAGAGAATTTCACCAAAGCGCAAGCAAAAAACCGTACTTGATTACCGACTATGAAAGAGTTTTCTAGGAAATGTTGGTTGACTACTTTGTGCAGCTTTTCTCCCATATGAAAAGATCATGCATAACAACTAAGTAAAAGTGAACCTTTCTCTGTTAGTGAATCTAACTTACCTTATGTTTTGGGCTTTGTATTATTATTATTATTATTATTATTATTATTTTTTAAAGATTTTATTTATTTATTTGACAGATCACAAGTAGGCATAGAGGCAGGCAGAGAAAGAGGAAGCAGACCCCCTGCCAAGCAGAGAGCCCGATGTGGGGCTCGATCCCAGGACTCTGGGATCATGACCTGAGCCAAAAGCAGAGGCTTAACCCACTGAGCCACCCAGGTGCCCCTGGGCTTTGTATTATTTTAAGAAAGCTTCTCTTGGGAAAAGCTTTACAAATACATACTTCAAACAATGTTATCAACGTGACAATCTTGCAGAGCTAGCTGGGATTTACCACTACTATGCTTGATTCTACCAATAAAATTAATTAATTAACATTTTAGTTAATGAGGGTTGGAATATTTAAGTGTTCAAAATTTTTTGAATTTCTATCCCATTCATGATTTAAATTTATATGACTCAGACTTAAGAATAAGAACTGTAACTAACACTGATACAGTATTTACTATCACCCAAAAGCTACTGTAAATGCTTTACTTACCTTATTCAATCTTCACAAGTATTAGATAGATATTTTATTATTACCCATATTTTACAAAGGAGCACAGAGAAGTGAAATGAACTGCCCACTTCCTAGTAGTACTTCCCAGCTACTAGGTAGAGGAGCCAGCATTTGGTATTTTGGTGGTTCTAATTCAGTATGTCCTTTTGCTACTTTTTGAGAAGGAAAAAAAAAAAAATCTAGAAGAGTGCACAGGGCTTCAGGATGAATTCTTGCAGCCACTTAAAGGAAATGTGATGGCACCCCCCCACCATGCCCTGCATTTGAGGAGCTAACCCCAGAGCTCAGGAGATCCCCACAGGCAGATCTCCTGTGCTGTTTCCTCCTGACACAGAGTGAGAATGTTCCAGAGTCAACAGGGAAGACCTGACATTTCCTTTATGGCTGTGACTCCCAGGCTGGGTCAACTCGCCTCCCCCAACTTTTCCATATATAGTCTCTTTTCGATACAGGGGACAGAAATGATCCAGAAAAGTCGAACCAGACCAGGTTTAGTTTGTTCTACTAGGGACGTGCTTGGGAAGGAGCGAAGGGCCGTACATTTCATCTGTGCTGTGAACCATACTGAAGAGAAAGAAGTACATTGCGGGGCAGAGGCTCAGGGAGACCTTGTGGATGTGTCTCCAGGCCCCCATCTTCAACTAATGGAGCTTGGCTTTTCTTTCTGTTTTGGATGGGTTACCCAAAACCTCATCTAAAATCTGGGTTCTGTGGCTGAAAGTTTAGCCAGTAATGTCATGGTGACGTGCCAAGGCCCTGGATCGTACAGACCAGAATCCTTATCTCTGTATTTGGCCAAAAATAGGCCATGACTAATCCTGGGTACATAATTTGCAAAACTTGGGTTTCAGTTTCATTTGATACATCTCCATTATTTTACTTCTAAGACTCTTTGCCATATTTAAAAAAAATACATCATCCTATGAAAAGAAAGTAAAGATGCATTAGCGATCTCCATAAAGACAGCTAAAAAAGGCAAACAAAAATCCCATTTCTCACATTGAGAAGGGGGGTGAGGTAACTTATTGCTGAAGAATGAATGATTTAGATACTCTAAATCATTCTAGGTACTTCGTCTTAGAGGTCAGGACCCCCATGAGATTAGTCCTACTGGTAAGGAATTGATTCTGTCAAAGATACAAAAACATCTGGTATTTTAATTTAGCCTGATGTAGATAATTATGGGTAATAGGTCTGCAGGGGTTTATTTATTAAGGTCACAAATGACAAAAGTTTACTCAGCAACCACAGCCTCTACATGTTCTTGAACCTACATGATAGTATCTTGGAAATCTAAAACAACCACTTGGTAAGAAGTGAAACAATCTCTTTGGCCCCCAGATCCTTTGGCCTCACAGCTCTCTCTCACATTCTCAAATAAGGGACTATGTCAAATGATTAGCCATTGGCATAGTAAAATAAAAAATATTGTTTATTTTATATCTTTGTTTCTTGTGATCAGAAATCACATTTGCCAAAATATGTCACATGAGGAGGGAAATAAATTCATGGAAGAAACATCCATTAGGTTCTGTTCACTATTCAACCTCTAAATGGAGTTAGGAGACTATGGGGATCTGGCGGCTGATGCAGAACCCTTTCCATACCAGGACTGAAGCCAATTAAATAAGATGTTAACAGAGAGCTGCTGATCTCAGCTTAATGAAGGAATAAACAAGACATTAAAACTGAAGAAAACAATTTTATAATGTTGAAGTGGAAGGTTACATCACATAGAACAGTGATGGTTAATTTAGATGCAAGGTACAACAAAAAACTACTGGGTGAGCTCAGAGGCCCATACCAAAAGATACAAATGAATCAAGTATTGTGCTTTATTATACTAATTCACCACTAAATGGGTGCAGATCCAATATTAAGAAATAATGTGGGGCGCCTGGGTGGCTCGGGGGTTAAGCCTCTGCCTTCGGCTCAGGTCTCAGGGTCTTGGGATTGAGCCTTGCATCTGGCTCTCTGCTCAGTGGGGAGCCTGCTTCCCCCTCCTCCCTCTGCCTGCCTCTCTGACTACTTGTGATCTCCCTGTCAAATAAATAAATAAAATCTTAAAAAAAAAAAAGAAAGAATGTAATACAAGTCAGTATAAACTATATTTAAAGTTGTTTTTAAAAGAGAATTTTTCTAAAATACTTAAAATTGAAAAGTAAAAATATCCCAAGTAACTTGAAATTGTCTAATTTGATTTAAAGAGTGTAACTATCTATTCTATTAGCATTAATGCTTAAAGGCAAAAACAATTTACAATATCAAAAAGAATTTGTCGGGGCGCCTGGGTGGCTCAGTTGGTTAAGCAGCTGCCTTCGGCTCAGGTCATGATCCCAGCGTCCTGGGATCGAGTCCCGCATCAGGCTCTTTGCTTAGCAGGGGGCCTGCTTCTCCCTCTGCCTCTGCCTGCCACTCTGCCTGTGCTTGCTCACTCTGACAAATAAATAAATAAAATCTTAAAAAAAAAAAAAAAAAAAAGAATTTGTCTTCTCTGGTAATGGATTAATAATCCTAGATTTGATTTTTTTTTTCTGGGTAGCAGCTATTCCAGTTTTAACCTCGGACATCACATATTCACACATACACACACCCTCAACATTCATACACACAGACACATATAGACAAACACACGCACATGTGTGCGCATGCACACACACAGAGCCAAATAAACAGTAGAGGATCAAGTATTAAAGCTTTGTTAATCAAAATAACAAATTTCTCCCTCAAAATTTTAGAACAGAGTTAAGTGAATGAACTCCATCAAAGTTTATTTGAACCATTTGAAGCATTATTTATGGCCTCTTCTGTTTTTGAACATAAGTTCTACATGTTCGGTCATCTTTTAGGAATGATTAAGACAGTTTTTCATCAAGTAACAGAGATTTCTGATGAAAGACTGAAAATCTAAATTAACAAAAAAGACTCTAGGTTCTTCATAAAGCCAAGCTTTAAAGCATTTCCCCAGGGGCACCTGGGTGGCTCAGTCCTTAAGTGGCTGCCTTCGGCTCGGGTCATGATCCCAGGGTGCTGGGATCGAGTCCCACATCGACTCCCTGCTCAGCGGGAAGCCTGCTTCTCCCTCTCCCACTCCGCCTGCTTGTGTTCCCTCTCTCACAGTCTCTCTGTCAAATAAATAAATAAAATCTTAAAAAAAAAAAAAAAAGCATTTCCCCAAATCAACCTTCTACCCTTGAGTTATTCTAGGTATGAGACTGCCTATAAAACAGGGATTCTACCTTCAGTGCTAAATTCAGTGAGCTCTATTGTGGCTTCAAGAAAAGTCAGAAAATTTTAGAGTTAAATAAGCTCTTCCCTTACATTTTATAGAGATCCAAAAATTAACCCGAGTTACTCAGCTGCTCTTTTGGTAATACATCCTTATAGCAGCTGAAGAAAATGGTGATAGTTACTTAGATTTTGCCACTAACCCAGGCTTCCAAATTATTTTATTTATTTTTCTAAATAATTTTTCAAGAACGAATGCTGTTAGCATTTGAGATAACCCTGAGAGCCACTCCCCTAATCCCTTTCTTCCCCTTGGTCTTATAGCAGATCCTCCCTCGGGGAAACACTCCCACCTGACAGAACCAGAGAGACTCTCTGCAGGTTCAGGGAGAAGAAAGGCTCCTCATCTCACAGCACTGCTGAATCACTACAGAACATGGAACACCATGGGGGCTCGGCCGTCCCACTAGTCCGAAGGGCAGGAACATACTCTCAACACAGTCTGGTAACATTCTGGTTTTCCTTCAGGAAATACATTGGATGGAAGTTAGAACTCCCAAAAGATCAAACTGGGGGAGCTGCTGGGTGGGTCAGTCAGTTAAGTGTCTGCCTTCAGCTCAGGTTATGATCCCAGGGTCATGGGATTGAGCCCCACATTGGGCTCCCTGCTCAGTGGGAAGTCTGCTTCTCCTTCTCCCACTACCCCTGCTTGTGTTTTCTCTCTCTCTGTCAAATAAATAAACAAAAATCTAAAAAAAAAAAAAAATCAAATTGGGATTAATGCTAGGGCTTCCACCCCTTACTTAAGCTCCTCCCATTTCTTTAGTCCCTCACCAGAGAGCATACAGTTCAAAGCCTAGGGGGCTGTCTCCTCCGTGGGGAGTGGGGGTGCCAGTGGGGGGGGGGGTACAAGGGCAGTCCCCATCTGACTGGGGTCAGTGTTGTTGGAGCCCAGCCAAGCGGCTGGGTTCTAGAGTCCTAGAGTGGCCATGAATGAATGTGTCGGCTTACACACTCAAAGACACCAGCTCTAGCTCACCTTTCTCCAAAGAACCTTAGGTACCTTTCTTTTTCTAAAGGAGTCAGTAACGTAGCTGCATAATTAGCATTTCCAGATGTGCTACAAAGCCCCCCAAATTTACCCAACTTAGGATGCTTTACTTAGTGTGACTGCATTCTTTATTATAATGTATCTTATTTAAGAAGGGGGATATAGGATAAGGTATAAGAAATAGTAAAGCAAAAACTCGTATGTTGCTTCAGAACATGATGGCTCAGAAAACCACAGGCAACCTCTGTGATTATATCCCCTTCCTTCTACACAATTCTAATGTAGTTTTTCAATATATAAATAACTTTCAAAAGTATATAATGCTGAAAACTCCAGGAGAAGTTTCTTAAGGATGCTATGATTATAATTTCTATTAAGTGCAGTTCTCAAAATCATGAAATAATCAATGAATCCTTAAAAGTTCTCCCCTTCAGGTTTGCCTTCATTCCTTGCCAATTCTGCCCCTACCACTTAGATAGTTGTCTGGAGGGCAGGAGGCAGGGTAATATTCCCTGAAGCTTATGATAATAGACATTGGTGCTCCCCAAATACTAACATGTTAATATGCACAACCATTTTGTGGGGGAGGTACCATGATCACCTCCGTCTGAGGCATGAGGAAGGAAACCTAAAATCAATCTAGCAAGTAGGCAGAGAGGCTATGAGCCTAGGCAATTCGGCTCCAGAGTTTGTGCTCTTAGCCACTGTTGCTATGTTGTGATTCTCCAAGATCTTGGTCATTTTTTACAATTAGGAATGAGCAATTTTTTCCCCGAAGACAAATGGATTTCCTTCCTCATGAATCCTTCCAAGGAGAGTTCTTCTCTCCCTCCTCTACCATTCCGCCCCAGTTAGCATGCAGGTAACAGTCCATTTGCCCTGTGAGGTGACTTCCTTTCAAACATTAGGCAGCCCCACCTTCTCATAGTTACTCGCCCTGGGTCAGCTGGTGCCTTCAAGGGCCTCGGTGAATGTTTATCCCACTCCCCATGACTTGTGAGAGGGACATTTCCTGGAAATACTGTGGATGGACATGTCACTGTGGTGAGGTGTCCAGAGCAGCTGAATCACTCCTGTTGCCTAGTAACCTGTTAGTGTTTGGCAGGAAGGTGACTCAGACACAGGTACACTCAGACACAGGACAGATAATTATTCATCATGACCTCCTCCTCCCAGCCCTCGACTGTTGATTTCATGTTTAACCTTCTTTCACATGTCCCTGTTAGTAGAGGCTCCTTCAATTTTTCCAAGTCAGGGGATTCAAAATACAGAACTCTGTGCAGAGCATGGACAAATCCCTTATCGCTGAACTATGGGCCGTGTTATTTTCCCTGCTGAGATCTGAAGAAAAACTTTAAGACAAAAGCAACTACCAGATTCTTACATAAGAAAAGTGAATTGAAAGTATATGCTGTCATGGAAGTTCCTTTCCATTCCGCTGACAATCAGCTCATGAATTCTGTGAATGTAACATATCCCCGAACAGTACTGAGTCACTTATTTCGACCTCTTGCTGAAGAATTTCTCTCAGGCAGACAGGGTTGACCCATCTGGCAGGCCGCACTCTCGGCCAGAAAATCTTTTACATGTATAACACACCTGGCTTGTTACCTGAACGAACTGCTACCCAAATACAAGTGGCTTCAGAACAGAAGGGACTCACTCAAATACCAGCACGAATAGAGAGATGTCGGGGTGCGCCTGAGGTCCCCTCACTGACTTTTGTCTTCAAATTTAAGATATCATGTGTGCCTATGTCATTCCAGAAGCCGAAACACTTTAGAATTAAACACTGTGGACTTGCACTACATGTAAATGCGCCAACAGTTATTACTACTCCCCAGATACTTTAGGGACCCACCATTTTTCCTGGGGATGTCCATTCTTTAAATATTCAATGGAGGAAAAGCGGTTCTGAAACAGGCACATGCGTACACACATACCAGAGAAGGGGGTGTTTTGGCCCTTCTTTTCAGCTATGCCCGCTCAAGACACAGAAAGTAGGACCCAAGAATGTATGTGAATGGTACCTCTAATCTTGGTGGGAAAGTCCTGAATCCTAAACTTATTTAATGCTCACGGACTGAAGGAACAAATATAGTTTAGGAAGTTGTCTTTTTTCTTCCCTGTATCCAATAATATTCATTCTAACAGAGGGGTTCCAGTAGGACTACTATCTATATAAATACTATTGAAAGTCTAATACGTGATATAAATTTTACTTTGTTCTTGACAGCTGTAAAAGGGGTACGTAACTATACTTTGCAAAGATTTTCATCTTAAACATATGATACAACTTAATTTTCTCCAACCTTTTTTTTGAAAGGTATATTTTAATGGGGGGGGGGGTCTTCCCTTGTCTAAAAACTTCTTGAAGTCTGCCAGACAAACTCCACAGACAACTGAAGAAAAAAGGTGCTGGCCGACTAGTTTACAGTTACTACTGGCAAGCAATATTGGGGTGAACTGCTCTCCAAAATATTTTTAAGTCCTTAACCACACCTGAAGTCAGTTCTCCCAATATGGGGGTCACAGCTGATAAATGAGCCTGCTGAGAGCACTGTAACATGTTTGGGCTTGTGCAGACAACTAGGGACGGTCAGCTCTGTTCCTCAGATTCCCAAAACAGTTATTCTTGGGAATGAAGCTTAGAATTTAAGTTCATGAATTTGTTGCTGAGGATCTGCTTCGTGCAATTAATTGTCAGTCACAAAAGAACATTCATTATGGTCAGGGGAGCAAGACAGACCTTTGCCCCTGGCCTCACAGAGCCTGTGGTCTAGCTGGGGAAACAAGGAACTGTAATATAGGGAGAGAAATGTTTGGAGAATGAAAATCAAGATTCTAGGAACACATTGCAAAGGCAGACCCCTTGATTCAAGCGAGGCTTCGAGAAAGGGCTTCTGAAGCCAGATCTGAAAAGTGATGACAAGTCAGGCAAGGTGGAGTAGGGTTATTTAAGGCAGAGAAACAGCAGGTGCAGAGGTCTTAAGCAACAAAGGAAAATGTGGTCTGTATGTATGGGAACAGAAAGAAAGTCAGCGTGGCTGAAAGGGAGAGGTAGGCTCTTCTAGAACCTGAAAACGCTTTTTTATGATATCTGGATTTTGCCCCAGGATAATGGCATCAGGGAGTGACGTGCCCAGTTTTGTATTTTGCAAGGATCCCATCGAGGATTCCTGACACTTAGAGACCAAGGGAATGAGCATTTCTTACACTCAGCAGAAAATGATCAGGTCACTCTTATACCCAAAGGTAAATGTACAAGGTTCTTCATGTGACCTCTTTCCTGTTAACACCAGCGAGATGTTACCATGTGTCCCAGGAGAGTAGAGCGGCTAAGCACTCAGCCTGTGTAGACAGATGACTCACATTCAAACTCTACCTCTATCCTGTTCTACCCAACACTTAACTCTGGGCACGTCCCGAAACCCTCTGCATCTCGAAGGGGACTTACTTAACAGTAGCAACCTTATAAGGCTGCTGTGCAAATGAAGCCCAAAGGTGAGTCCGGAAGAAGAGCAGTGGCCATAATGCCGTTCAATCTCAGTCATTACCATCACAAGTATGTCGGCCAACCAACCGCAAGCCTTAAGAACCACAGCTTCAGACTACATTTAATATTTTTAAGCCATAGAAACCCTCTTCTCTAGAAGCTATCTAATTTCTTTAGGAAAAGTAGCTTGCACAAATAATTCTTTGTCTTTAACACTTACCAGTTTTCCATTTGAATATTTTAACATGGAAAATGGGATGCTAAGATAATACAATTATTTAAAAATAAGCTTTGTTTAAATCTTGGGGCCTTATGTCCTATTCGGACAAAGAGCTGCTGTCCTAAATGAAGTTTCTAGGACTATTTGCAGGTAAGCTTCAGGATCAGAGCATAGTCAGAAATCAGACTGCCTAACTAAACTTCTATGGGCCAGGAGTCTGAAGGAATTTGAATAAATCCATTTATCTAATAATCAGATTATAGAAAATTCAAACAAAAAGGATTTAAGCCTAAATACAGACATTGAGAGGACCAAAGAACCAGTTGTGGACTCACCATTAAACGGAAACCCTCCATTACCCAGCAGCCTTCTTGCTGCCTCTATTTGTTAGACGTAAATGCTAAATCACTGTCCAGAAATCTGAGGAATTAGACGTGTTACAGCAGAACACAGACTACAAGTCAAGACACAATGCCAAAGGTTAATTAACTGCATTCTAAAAATATCTGTGTCACTTACTACTAATACTGCAGACAGACAAGATATTAAAATCTTTGCAGAGCCGATTTGAGTCAGGGTCCAAGACCACTCCCTGCTCAAGGATTCACAAGGAGGACTCGCAGGACCCTGCCTATACTCCTACTCATGGCTATGATTTGTTACAGCAAGAGGATACAAACCAGCAAAGGGAAAAGGCCCCCCATGGGATGAAGCCCAGAGGTGATCAGGAGCAAGCTTCCAAGGGTCCGGTCCCAGGGGAATCACACAGGTTGTGCTTAATTACCCAGCACTGAGTTTTGACAGCTCCTGTGAAATACTGTCTACCCGGGAAGCCCATTAGTGACTCAGCGTCTGGGGTTTCTTTGGGGCTGGTCACACAGAAACCTGCCATTGGGCATGTACCCAAATTCCAGACTCCTGGAATGCAAGCAGGTGTTCAACAGAAACTGTCTCGTTTGCACAGTTTAGGCACAGTGAGCCACACTAATGAGGGAATGGTGGGAACCCTCCCCAAAAGAAGTTCCCAGAGGCCAGCAAAGGGCCAAGGTTGCCACAGGCCTTTCAAAGAGGCTGGTCGGCCTGCTGTGTTAACTCATATTTGGCATACTATCCTATTTCAGTTAGTAATATAGGACCAAATTAAGGAGAAAGGTCTTATTTTTAGCAGGTCACCCAGGTACAGCATGAGCCTGAGAAGCACCCTTCTATATATTTTCAGTACTTAAAATGTAGCATTTTTAGTGTGGACAACCACGGTCTTCAATTATATAACAGAAGATTTAAGATGGTCTCTTGTACAATAAAAACAAAACAAAACTGACTTCTAGTCCTATTTACTTTTCTAAGCATTTTCTTTTATAAAACACCACTGAAAATTCTGAACAAATAATGTTCCTAAACTGACAGGACTCTCGGAAACCATTTAGCCTGTGAGACTGGTGATGAAATTCAGACCCAGATAACAGCTACCCCCACAAGTTTTTAGCAGGGATGGGACTAAGAAAAACTCCCTCTGGGAGGCATTTTGACAAGGTATCTTATCAAAACTATACATACACCTTATGACCTACAATTCTGCTCTGCAAATGTATACACATCAAATTGTGTCCATGCAGAATAACCTAGGTACGAAGTTATTTACTGCAGCATTGTTTAAGAGCAAAGGACTGGCCACAACCCAAATGTCCATCAATAGGTCACTATTTAAATTGTGGTACATCCATACAATGGACTACTCTGTAACTGTTGAGGGGAAAAAAAAAAAGAAGAATGAGGAAGCTCTCTTAGTACTGATTTGTTAAACCCTCCTACATACATTCAGAGAAAAACATACATGGCACAGAAGTACAGTTTACTATCTTTTCCCTTATGAAAAGAGCAAATGTGAGTATCAACTCTGTACAGAGAAACTCTGGAAGGATGTTTCAGATCAGATACTGATAACAGAGGCTGGGAGAGGGTCGTGGAGGCAGAATTTGGGCATTATCCGTGAAACTAAAAAAATACATGAAAAAGACATACTTGACAAATGCTGTTTCTTTGTTTTCTAAGTCCGGGTTATATCAACCTGGCACCTTTCTGGCAGGTGCGGATCTCTTTACAAGGCTTCTGCAGCACTTAAATGAGAGCATAAGACCGCTTTATCTCACTTTCCAGATCGGGTTTCCACTCTCTTCCTTTTCGGAGAGTCTGCCTGTCAGCTGGAAGGGGGTTTCCCCAGGACACCTGCCAGTAAATAAAGTCCTCTGTGCCTTCCTTTGCCCATTTTTCTGCTGAGGAAATGTGGGAGCTTCTTAAAAGCTCCATTTCTGAAAGCAGGGATTTTGTTTTGTTCACTGCCTTATTCGCAACCCTGAACAGAGCGCCTGGCACACAGAAATTGCTCAGTAAGTATTTGTTGAATAAATGAGTTCCTTTCTTCATCCAGCTTCAATGGAACAGACACTACCAGACAAAGAGAGAGATATCATCCGGGTCAAATATTCAGAAATAGCTGTCATTCCTAGTATTGGCTCTATATAGGCATTCTAAATCTGAGCAACATTCCTAGAATTATTTTGAATTTTACAGAAGACAAACAAATAAGTCTACAGAATGCTGTGCTGAACAATGATTCTTAAATATTCATAAAAATTTATTTTTAATTAACTTGGAATTACAAGACCCTGGAGTCCATCTTAGGGCTTAAGTCTTATTAGGCAAACACCATACTAATTTGGTAATGATATAAAAAAGAATGTGTTTTAGAAGAGTCAAATAAGCCCCAGTCATAAGGTGCCCAGAAGCTGTATAGAAGAAAAAATATTTTGCATTGAAAATGTAACTGCTAGGATGCCTGGGTGGTGAGGTCAGTTAAACCTCAGATTCTTGGGACACCTGGGTGGCTCAGTGGGTTAAGCTTCTGCCTTCGGCTCAGGTCATAATCTCAGGGTTCTGGGACCGAGCCCCGCATCGGGCTCCCTGCTTGGCGGGGAGCCTGCTTCCTCCTCTCTCTCTGCCTACTTGTGATCTCTGTCAGTCAAATAAATAAATAAAATCTTAAAAAAAAATTTAAACCTCAGATTCTTGGTTTCGGCTTGGGTCGTGATCTCGGGATCATGAAATTGAGCCCCACATGGGTCTCCAAACTCAGCATGAAGTCTGCTTAAGTTTCTTTCTCCCTGTTCTTCCACCCCCAACTCATGCTCTCTCTCTCTGAAAAAAAAAAAAAAAAAAAGTGAATAAATCTTTTAAAATAATGTAACTGCTCTTTTTATTTAAGAATAAAATTATCCTTCAGGGCACCTGGGTGGCTTAGTCATTAAGTGTCTGTCTTCGGCTCAGGTCATGATCCTAGGGTCCTGGGATCAAGCCCCATCTTGGGCTCCCTGCTCATCAGGGAGTCTGCTTTTCTCTCCCTCTGTCTGCTGCTCCCCCTGCTTGGGACTTTCTCAAATAAATAAAATCTTAAAAAAAAAAAACAAACTTATCCTCCAAATGAGATTCAAATTAGTCTAGATAATGAAATGAATTGTACAATGTCCATCCTAAAAGAGAAAACTTTCTCCTCAGTGGGCACAGAATGGGTGTTAACTACCACATCTTTTAAACCTTGGTTTAAATAACTCTAAAAACCAAATAACGTTGCTAGTAATAATTTCAGTATGGGGCCAAATAGGTGTGCAGCTGACAAATGTTTCTTTGGAGATTTTTAGAGCCACAGACTTTTCTGAAGGCATGGGTGAGGCGGTTCCTGAGGGCTATCATTGGGTAGTAATGCAGCGTGGTTAAGAGGTTTTGGTGTTCCTCTAGTTCTCTTACTGTCATTTAAGGCAACAATCAAATGAATGAGGAAGCATCCCCTCACCTGGACCAGCGTGAAATCTAAGACTTTCTCTCCCGAGGAAATTCTCAGCTAAAGCCTGACTGGAATGTCTTAACTGGAAAGGGAAGATAGCGGAGAAGTTGCAGGACAACTGCTAGGTAACCAGCCTTGAGCTGATGCAAATCACACTCATGACCTAGCAGCGTGAGGGAAGCATCAAACCTGCTAGGTGCAGATGGGAGGATGCTGAACCCCACCTTGGTTCTCGTACCAATCAACACCCCCTGTCTCAGGGCAGACCTTTTCAGTGGAAGAGTGGCATGGGGCTGAGGACGATGGCTCTAAAAGATGGAAATAGTGAGAGGCTCAGTAAGAAAGATGCTCTGTTATTTTTTTCTGGGGTTTTCTGGGGACGGAGGTGAAATGAAGAGCTAATCCTGTCCTCCCGGAAGCGTCACCAGGAAAACACGGACTCTACCAGGCATCTGAGGAGGAGAAAAGCAACCTGGCCATTCATTCCACTGACATTTACTTAATATGTGCCAGACCCTGTTTAGAGGGAGAGCAGTGAAGGTGGGCAGATTCCCGTCCCTCACCATGCTCACTTTCCAATGTGGAAACAAGCAAGCAGATAAACAAGAAGACCGCGAGAGATGCCACCAAGAGAGGGCAATCAGAGACAGAGCAAGGCTGATGGGGCTCATTTAGGGCAAGTGGTCAGGGATGCTGAGGGGATGCTACTTAGGACAATAACAGTGGGGGACCTGGGGGTGGGGCAGCCAGGGAAGAAGAGAGCTCCAGCCAAAGGAGCAGCTGGTTCAAACGCCCCGAGGCAGGATGGAGCCAGGCAGGTTTGAAGAATGGCAAGGCATGCACTGCTGAGGACTGTCATCAGAGGAGTAGTGACATGCTGGGGAGGACAGAGGCTGGGCGCTGAGGGCTCTGCCGGCCAGGTGGACCGACTGCCCACACAGGGCACAGAGTTCAGTGTCTGGAAAGCCCCGGCTGCTAGGAGGCGTCACTCTGTGGCTTTCTGAGACAATGCTGAAAGATTCTCTTTGAAATACAGACAGCTGCTGCAATCTTTTAATGGATTTTTTAAAAGACTTTAACTGTTTATAAGTTGATATTAATGACAGTAATAATATATTCAGCTTATAGATTTTTTCAATTACATCACTAACGTGGTGCTTTTTGTCTAGTCAAACTCAGAACGTGTGTCCCCTTGTCAAAAAGAAGAATGGGTAAGAGGAGGGTGGATGGTAGAATGCAAATCCATGCTTCCTACGCCCAAAACTCTATGTACACATCCTAATGTTGAGTCATAGTAAGAATGGACCCATTTTAAAAAATGTCACAGAAGCCCATGATTTATTTTAATTTGAAATATATGTACCATGCGTAACTTCATAAAGAAATAAAGTAAATGGTAGAACGTATAAAATAAAATGCTACTCTAAGAAGAGTAACAGAGAATGAGAGCCAGGTGAATACACACCAGGGGTTCTTGGTCACAGGCTACATTGGAAGAGGGTGGGGTCCCAGCTGTGACTGAAGATAGTCCCTCCCTGCTCAGGGGATCGAATCACTGCTAAGGCAGCACAGCTGGGAAGTGGGGTGCTTAAGGAACAGGGCTCTGAAATCCAACTCCACACTCAGAACCCGTATGACTCCAGGCATGCTCCTCAACCTCTCTGTGCCTCAGTTTCCTCATCTATAATTGGGAATAACAACAGTACAAACTCCGGGGGGGCCTTTAACAGGTCTGAAGAGGTTAATATTTACAAGGAGGTCAGAAACAGCACCTGGTATATTGTGCACCCTTGTTAAGTAACTAAAATAGAGAAAGACAAGGGGTAATCGAATGTACTAACTCTTACAATGTGACAAAGATGGGCCCTGCGCTGGCTGCAGTTACCTCATATCCTTTGTCCACAGTAAAGCAGGAGATGAAACCGGGTTTCCTAAACTCAGAGAGAGAATGTGTATGTATCTTATACCCGTAATTTGGGAGAAAGAGGAGTGGGGATCTAGATTTTCTTCCCCAGGGGAAAAAGCTTTTCTTGACCCTGAGCTCAAGCATTCTGCCGCAGCGGGTCTGCACACAGGAGGTGGGCCATGGGCAACAGCGCAGACCGGGCAGGCCATCGCATGACGTCATCCGATGGTTTTTCTGGGGGTCCCTCAATACATTCCGAAGCATAACTCTCTCGAGTTGCTTTGGTCGGAAGCCAAGGCGACATGGTACAAATAAGCAGCTATGCGGTCCGGCTCATTTCAGAGACACAACTGCACCAGAAATCCCTCCTGCCCCTGCATTTCCTTCAGCCATGCTTCTGATAAGAGCTGAGGAGCAGACAGCTCCAGATTTGTAAAACAATTTCTCCAATATCAGGAGATGGACAGAAATCAGCCACATTAAAAAACCCAAGTAACTGGATGCGTTGAAAGCAACTTTCCCCAGAAGCATCTGTTTTTAAGTCTAAAGGACTTGAGAGTCATTGTCTGGCAAAGAACAGCCATAATTGTCTCAGGGGATTTAACAATTTAAAAGAATATTCCTTTTGTCATAGTCATTTCAAGCTCTACCTGGCAGTAAAACGCAGTTTCCAAATGGCAAAAGCCACCATGGTTAAGACGCCTTTTATTGCAAGCTGGAATGTAAAATATAAGATGGAGAAAAGATGAATTTTTATTTTACTAGAGAGCAAACCTTAGCTAGAAAAGGACTTTGGCTCTCCAGCTATTTCCGTCCTCTACACAGAGATGTGGGACCGCTGAACACAGTTATTCCCCATGTCTGCGAAGAATAAGTGTCCCCGTGATCTGTCAACCTTTTTCATTCCAGCAGGCTAAGTATGTTGTTCTTAAGGCTCATTAGTTAAGAGTTTTTCTTTAGTGTTAATCTTCAAATTCTTACTCAACTCTAGCGGTATTATTTTCTTGTTAATACTTGTGAGGTATTGGGGCACCTGGGTGGCTGTGGGTTAAGCCTCTGCCTTTGGCTCAGGTCACGATCTCAGGGTCCTGGGATCGAGCCCCGCATCGGGCTCTCTGCTCAGCAGGGAGCCCACTTCCCGACCGCCCCCACCCCCCCGCCTGCCTCTTAAAAAAAAAATACCTGTGTGGTATTGTTAAGCCACCAAAGAAAGCAGAAATAGATGAATTCGCGTGCAGGTCACAGGCAAGGGAGAGCCAGGGACAGTGTGTATCAACTCTTCCAAGGCATGCACAACAGGCATCATTTCCTTAGAGAAGGCTTCCTTCGTTCCCAGGCTACATTAGGGCCCCCTTCACCAAGGCCACATTATCCTCTTTCTCCATCATAACAGTTCAGTAAGTATGATTATAAAGTCAATTGTTAGTAAAGATTTACTTGTCTCTTCTCTGGACACTTCATGAGGGAAGGGACCCTATCTGTCAGGTTTTCTGCTGTCTCCTCGGCACACGAATCAATGGGTATCTGTTCCCAGCCTAACTCCCTCTGTGTAAGACAGTCAGCTGTGTTCCCAAAGAGTCCCGTGTAAGCTCCCTGCAAGTCAGATAAGGAAGTCACTGAATAATCCTCTAAAGGGCGGGCAGAGGGAAAGCACTGTAATATTATACAACCAACAAATGTGATGCCATGAGTATTTTCAGAAGCAGAGTCCTCGGATGTACATACAGCAGATACGAATGAGAGAGGGAAGGAGACAAGGAGGGGGAGGAATGACCCACCAATTTAGATGGGTAACTTAAGAGTAAAATTATGAGAACTCAAGTAGTGTTTTCTAATTATAGACTCTTAAACTTAAAATATCTTGAAAGGTCACTCTGTACTTCCCTCTGCCTCATACACACTGCGTTCAAAATATCCCAGAAATAGGAGTCAAATTTTTTTTTTTTTTTTTTTTTTAGGCTAGAGGGAAAGGTTGAGCAACAGATTAAAAAGCCCTATGTCTTACAACCTCCGGTTTCTATAGTTTTTTCTATTAGGTCTTCCAGAAATCTAGTCCTTTCCTTCATGAAGCAAAGGTATTACTGTTCTATCCAAACTCCTAAACAAGTTAGAGATTATGTCATTAATGTCATTAAGAAATGACAAAAAGGTACAACAGTGAAACTTAATTATTTAAATTTAAGAAATGCCTTCCGATCTTCTGCAAGAACAACAAAAAAGAACCCTTTTGTACTTTCATACCGAAGGTGAGAAAATGTTTAACCTTGCTGGTGAGCAAAGAAACCCATGTCAAACTGAGATGTCATGCTCCCATAGATCAAAGTGGCTAAAAAACAAACCAAATCATCAAGCGTCTCCAGGACTACAGCAAAACCTTTCTTATGCTTTACAGACAACCTAGGAATGTGAACAAAGATTCAGCTCTGAGCCTCTAACATTGTTGACAACAGTAAAAAGCTGGAAATAACTAGGTGTCCAACAAAAGGGGACTGCTTAAATACATGGTGATGGATGAACACGATAGGGACTGAAACTCTTCCTTACCATGTTTAGTGGGGCATGACAAGAGGTTCATGATATATTCAAGAGTACAAAATAGTACTGTGTATAACCCCATTTATCCTGTAAAGTTGCCTGTGTAAACACAATGCTGGAAAGACAATGCAAAGGAGGAACAGGTGACAGATTTATATGTGACTTAAACTTTCCTTCTTATCCAGGTTTAAATGTTTCTAAAATAAACACGAGTTGTTGTTACAATTAAAAAGTTAGAAAAGATGAGGCAAAAATCCCAACACACATTTCCAAGTATCAGTTACCATATTAACAGTCTCTAAAAAAAAAATTTATTGTAAGCACAAAGTCTGTTTAATATCATTATGTATTAAGGATAAAAATAATAAACCCTACTTTTCATTTTGGTCACTGTGTGTGGTAAGCAAATAAAAATGCTCTGTCCTAGAAACTTAAAAGTTTTCTTTTTAGCAAGATGCCATTTGTGGTAATGCCCCACCAAGTAGCAAAGAGGTCAGCCTCTCTGGTTAAATAGGGCATAATTATACAGCTCATAGAATGAAAGCAAAATGTACATATGTACCATGATTACTCTGGCTCAAATAAAATTGTGTCTTTTAAAATAAAAATGAGGCTAGAAGTAAAATTGAAATGAGACACGAATAAACATGAACTAAGATGGAAACAAATTTGGGAGGGGGTTGTTATTAGGAAGAGACCACTGGAACATTCACCTCTGGTCAGGGAGAGGGTACATTTGCTGGAGGCAGAGTAGCTCCTCAGGATACACGTATTAGAATGCAGACCAGCAGGATCCTACAGTACCCTGAACGTACCTGAGGAGCTTCAGAGAATGAGCAACACATGCTACACCTACATCACTTAATCCAGCGCTAAACTGTGCGAACCCTCCGTCTCTTGCTCAGGAATCTCCTTCAGATTCCCAGCCATTCCAGTCTCTTGGATCCGGGACCCTTTCCTCCAGTTTTTATTTTTCTGTCCCACTCTCTTGTACTTGCTCTTAAGATTTCTGTGAGGTGGGTCACTCCCTCCTTAGCAGTTTGCTTCTCTTGTGAGAAACTGGGTTTTAAAAGTGAATAACTTATTCTTCCTTCTACTCATTTATGAAGAGTTTACCCAGGGGACACCTGGGTGGCTCTGACGGTTAAGCGTCTGCTTTCGGCTCAGGTCCATGGTCCCAGGGTCCTGGGATCAAATCCCACATGGGACTCACCCGCTTCTCCCTCTTCCTGCCACTCCCCCTGCTTGTGCTCTCTCTCTTTTCTCACTGACAAATAACTAAAATCTTTAAAAAAAAAAAAAAAAAGAGTTTCACTGGTTTACCTTGTGCATCATTACCCATGATCAGTCTCCTCCAACAGGTTTCCAA
The DNA here is from genome assembly GCF_010015895.1 of Lontra canadensis. Classification (NCBI taxonomy): domain Eukaryota; kingdom Metazoa; phylum Chordata; class Mammalia; order Carnivora; family Mustelidae; genus Lontra; species Lontra canadensis. The sequence continues at coordinate 99,164,196 of NW_022630995.1, forward strand.
CATTCCTTCCAAACAATGCCATGGCAAATTACAGACTGGCATACTTACATAATCCTTATTTCACAAAGCAACATCTTTTAAGGTCTTTTATTTATTTTGAGAGAGAGAGAGAGAGATCTGAGAGCATGCCTGTAAGACTGAAGAGAACAGGAGAGAGAGAGAATCTCAAGCAGACTCCATGCTGAGCCCAGAGCCTGAGGCAGGGCTCCATCCCAGGATCCTGAGATCATGACCTGAGCTGAAATCAAGAGTTGGACACTAAACCGGCTGAGCCACCCAGAGGCCCCAAAATCTTCTTTTAAGAGGAAGGATGATGTTCAGAAAACAAAAGGAGAGTCAAGAAAGCACACTCTCATGACTCCAAAGAGTTATTTGGTGTCCAAACAGAAGAACAATTGAGTACCAGGATAACTGGAAAAGAGGAAGAAGAAAGAAAGAAGTGAAACGAGGGGCTGACTAAAAGAACTTTTTGTAACTGAATCTCGAGCAAGATAAAGGAAGATGAAGCAAAGCACCCAAAGACCTGGGATGATGAACACTTTTTGGGGGCGGGGCCAGAGCTGAGCATTAAGATGCAAGATTGAAGTCCGGACGGTGGAAGCTGAGGCACCAGCCAGGCACTAATGAGCCCCCACAGAACGTGATGGGGACGCTGACTGAACAAAAGGGATCAGCCACATGATTCTGTCTTGAGCTTCTAAGTCATGCACGGTCAGAGGTTACACCTCAGGCACAGAAAATGAGAACTGGTGGAGGAAACATGAATGTCATCATTAGTGACCATGCCTCTCTCTCTTGCTTTCCAAGTACTATGTATGGGTCTGGACACCTCAGATGCCACCCTGACCTTAGCAGATGCTACCTTCAAGAGGAGGAGGAGGGTCAGCACATGTAAAAAGAACCCCAGAGTCATCTGCCCCCATCTCCCTAAAATGTCTAAAAGCTTGCTACAGGGGAAAGTAAACAGTAATTCTTGACTTATCCTTGCAGATACATATATATATATATAATATATATATATATCTGTATATATATATTATATGTATATTATATATACATATATGTATATATATCTGTATATATATTATATGTATATTATATATACATATATGTATATATACATATATGCATATATATACATATATGCATATACATGTGTATGTATATATATTATATATAAACCCAGTTTTCCATCAAATCTTTTTTTTTAAAGATTTTATTTATTTATTTGACACAGAGAGAGAGATCACAAGTAGGCAGAGCAACAGATAGAGAGAGAGGGGGAAGCAGGCTCCCTGCTGAGCAGATAGCCTGATGCGGGGCTCAATCCAAGGACCCTGAGATCATGACCTCCGCCTCAACCCACTGAGCCACCCAGGTGCCCCTGCCATCACATCTCTAAACAAACAAAATGAGTAAAAGAACTGCACGCATGTCAAAGGCACTTTTCACGGTAGTTTTGTTCAACTGTAATAGTATATTACATATATAGTAATAGTATATTAGTGGGTGAGCTACTCTCTGTCAGCAATAGGAAATACAATGAAAACAAGAAGCAAAGAGGCTTCCTAGGGGAAACATCACGGGCAAAGAATATTTCATTACAATTAGGAGAACTGGCTTTCATCTGGATTCTGATATTGCTAATTGTGATCTTTTAATAGGTGATTAAAAGATCCACTTTAATAGGTGCAGCAGGCAGGAAATCAGGGAGGACATAGTTGAACCCAACAATAAAAATCAATCAACAGTGGGGCACCTGGGTGTCTCAGTTGGTTGAGCATCTGACTCTTAAATTTCCACTCAGGTCATGATCTCAGGGTTGTGAAACTGGGCCCCATGTTGGGCTCCGTGTTTAGTGTTGAGTGGGCTTGGGATTCCTTCTCCCCCTTCCCTCTACCTCTCCCCCAGCATATGTACTCTTTCCCTCTCTGAAATAAATACGTCAAGCAACCTTCTACCAAGAACCTTCCATCAGTGAATGCCAGGAGTTAGGGCAAGGGAATGAGAAAGTGAAGCACTGGGAATTTTTAGGGCAGCGTAACTATTTCATATGATACTGGGATGGTGGATACATGTCATTACACATTTTTCAAAACCCATAACACAAAGAGTGAACTCTAATGTAAACTATGGATTTTCATTAATAATAATGTATCAATACTGGCTCATCAATGATAACAAGTGTATGACACTTAAGTAAGACATTAATGAGAGGGAAAACTCCAAAGTCTCTGCTCACTTTTTCTGGAAACCTAAAACTGCTCAAAAAAAAAATAAAGCCTATTAATTAAAAAAAAAGTACTTCTTAGATTTACCTATAAACTCATTCATATTTAAGACAGTGATAATGTTTTAAAAGTATTTAAAAAATACTCCAAATATTATGATTCAAGCTGTACAGCAATATTCCTACATTAATGGCAAAAACCGCTCTGGTTATGTCCTTCGAGAACAAAGACGATTTGCTCAAACACAACTGCTGATCTAAATTTGCCCTATAATTCAAAAGCACTTAAGCCTTCTAAATGTAGAGAGCGTTCTAAACACTACTTAATGTGGACGGAGCAACCTCTGTGGTCAGGGCAGCACTCCACTTTGTGGTAGAACATGTTTAGATCTGTAACTCCATCACTGCCCTCACAGGTTTTCATATGCCACATACATATTTATCCCAACCAACATGGAGGCTGTGCTCTGGATACCAAATGGCAGGGCCCAGCTCATGCTGAAATTAAAGGCCTCATTCAGTGCAGCCTACACACATGGGAGGAGGCACTTAGCACAGATCCATAATGTGCCATTTGCAAAACTGTACCCAGATGAAACCACACTTAAGAGAAGACTTGTTTTGCTTCCAGGAGGACATCTAAGATATCCCTTAAGAACATCCTTGTAGCCAAACCCTCATGTTAATGGAGCTCTCGAATGGAAGAGTTCCCAAGCTGTGTCTGCCTCAAGCAACCTTCTACCAAGAACCTTCCATCAGGTAAGATGCCGCTGACATGAGGCATATCTGCCGATAAGATGGAAATAGTGGCCAGGTCCAAGAGATATTTTTCTGCCATTCTGCCTCCTACTGTGATCTTAAACATGTCCATTTCAATCAGGCCTTCTTAAGGCTTCTGTGAATTACAACTTCAGTTCACAACTGCACATGGAACCTGGTTATCCTGAATGCCTTTTGTCAAGTAGAACCCTAACTCATGACGATTTTACTCTTTAGTCCTAACCCAAAAGGTGTGGGACCTTGGAACCTCTTCCTGTGAAAGCAGCCTCTGTTTGGAGGCTGACTCTGGGGAGTCTGGGCCTCATACTTCCATTTCCAATGTCCTGTGGCTGGCACACCCTCAGCATAGTCCACTTGTCATTAACAACCGTGTGTGTGGCAATTCATAGCTGACACTACATTACTTCCACTACTTCCGTTTCCACACAAAACATTTAGAACTACTAGTAACATGTATGGTTTATAAACAAATAATAATAAAGGTGGCTTATCAGACAGCTATATTTGTTAAGTTCTGCCTAGGTTTAAAGACTCAATCCAAATCCTCTGTAGAAGATAATCAAACCTCATTTTAATGAATAAAAATGTTTTTGAGGACAAATGACTCAAAAAGGCATTTTAGCAACATTTTTTTTTTCATGTTGGAAGGAATCAAAGGATTCTTAGAATTCAAAACTAGGTAATTAATTACTTGTATAAAAAAGTATGTATCCAACCCTGATTGTTTCATAAATCGCATTTTAGAAGCGTGGTGCAAGTACATAATTTAAAACAAACAAATTCAGGGCACCTGGGTGACTCAGTGGGTTAAGCCTCTGGCTTCGGTTCAGGTCATGATCTCAGGGTCCTGGGATCGAGCCCCACATCGAGCTCCCTGCTCAGCAAAGATCCTGCTTCCCCCACCCCGCCTGCCTCTCTGCCTACTTGTGATCTTTGTCTGACAAATAAATAAGTAAAATCTTTAAAAACAAACAAACGAACAAATTCAGTTTCATTTTCTTAATGATGGCTGGGTAAGGCCAGGGCTCCCCTGCTTGTGTAAATGGGGCAAAAAGAAGAGAAATGAGGTTTAGGGACTGATACCATACTTCTACTTTCTGTCTTCTCCACTTTACCCTTTGGAAAGAATTTATAAATTACATCCATCTGGCTGTAGTTTCATACTTTTTCTACTCCTTGCTCACCTACTAAAGGTGCTGGACTTGTCAAGAAGGTAAACAAAACAACTAAAAAGCACGATTAGAAAGGGTTGGGCTGAGGGGGAGTAGACTTGGGTTACACCACTGAATACAGATCTTGAAAAAAAATTAAAATTAAAATTAAAAATTTTAAAAATTAAAATTAAAATTAAAAAAATTAAAATGTGACTGATGTGGATGAAGATACAGTAAAAGGAAGTAATGGCTGCAAAATTTAGAAGTCTGTGTCATCTACTGAGCCAACCTCCAAAATTCACTAAGGCACAAGAGGAAATTACAAGACAGGTTATGAAGACAGCTACACCTTTCTCCAGTTTCCCTAACTATGGGCCAGATAATTAGAACAAGCTTGAACGAAATTTCTCTCTCCCATACGTAAACACATAGAGACTGATACAGAGAAAGAGCCAGACTAGAGGTTCCATCACCTAATTTCAGATATATTCTCTGCATTTCTCCCAACCTTATATATTACATGAACTATCCTTGATAAACCCATGTCCTTTAGACATGTATGATCCCAACCCTAATGATGAAAAATCTGAGTGGTAAAGAACAGTGACATCTTAATTCCTTCTCTTAAAAAGCTTACTAGTATCCTCTATCTTTAGTTCACTTTTCTCCTACATTCCTGTAGAGCTGCCTTTTAGACAGATGTGTGGCCTCGGAAACACAGAAGTGATTGCTAATCAGATTTTCCTTTTCATCCTTGTTTTAGAAAAGTATTGGAAGAATCTGCCAATCTCATCTCCCTAGGTGGGATTGCAACTTTGTGCACACATGCGCACATGCAAATTTTCAAGCCAAACAATAAAACCTGGACTGCTCCTGATGATCACCACCTTCCTAAATCTGCTCCTTACCAAGAGTGTCCTGGAAATGGCGCCAAAGTGGATTCGAGAGACTGATTAACCCCAGCCTTCCGAGTAGTCTTTGTTTCTTTATCTAAATAGGAAATTAGATGAAATAGGCCATTTAGGGCTTTTCTACTCTACTTCAGATGCTTTTATTTCCCCCTTCCCAACCTCATGGATGTTTAAAAAAAAAAAGTGTCACAGTCAGTGACACATTATTACTACTGTCCTATTGGAGATGGTCTCTGCCTCAAGAAACTTCAAATCCAGTTGGAGATCCAAGGATATTATGTTAACTCAATAAAAGCCCATTTCTGACTACCCTAAAATGCACCCCGCAGACAATAACTGATAGAGTTTGCATTCTCTGGCGAAAAGTGGTGCTCTAAGGGTGGAAGAAATGGTTTGTGATCCTCCGAAGGGCCTTAAAATTTCACACGGAGGAAGGGAATAGTTAGAAAAAACTATCTAAAAAAGGCAATAATGAAAAAAAAAAAGTTGAGAAACACTGACAGAGGAACCCAGAGGGCACCTTATTTGCTACTAATTGACTAAATGATCCAGAATAATTTAATCTGAGTCCCACCTTGACAGAGCAACACCATCATTGTTCTATCAACACCACACAAAGGGCCAGAATCTTCTCAGCCTTCTCAACTTTAATGTTCCTTCCCCAAGGGCTGTTTTCATGGCCTAAAAAAAGTCTCCCCTCTTATTCTCTCTCAGCACTATTTCACAGTTGGTGATTATATACTTGTTTCCTGGTTTTAATCGGATGGCTCCCACAGTAGGTGGTAGGCTCCAAGAGGGGAGGGAGCATGTCTGTCTGCCTACAACAGCATAGCCAGCCTGGCACAAAATGGCTCTCTCTGCTTCCTACCAAACCCCCTCCCTTCCACGGACTTACATTCCCTGACATTCTGAAGGACATGTCAGCACCCTTCTCCAGAGACTATCCCAAGAGCTTGCTCTTCAATACTGGCAATTCACTAACTCTTACTTTTCAAGCCACTTCAAAATCCCCTTGGCCTCAGAACATAAACTCCCAGAAATTTCCCCAAGGATCTTGGATCAATTATAAAAACTTTAATATGGCTTTCAGAGTTTTTACAATAATAAACTTGACACTAACTGGGATGGGTCAGGGAAGGAATGTGTATATTTTTAAAGGTAAGTTTGAATATCAAAATGGTACTTTTTACTCTTCAAGGTATCCAAGATTTTAAAAGACCTTTCTTTTTTTATTCTAATGGCTGTTGTCCTACCTTTGGGTAGATCAATAACTGAGCTGCTAATAGACGATACAATGGGATAGTCTAGGATATACACCCAATTCTAACACAGGCAGGGGGTAAAAATCTAATGTTAACAAGAGGTGAGCATTTGTATTGGACAGAGGGAAATCAAATGAGATATGAGAAGTCATTTCAAAACAGAACAGTCAATATTTGGACATTAATCCTTGAAAATTGATCCTGTCCATATAGGAGGAGCCAGGTCAAGCATTATTATAGTAAAATGAATTTGAGTAAAAATATAACATAAGGGAATTATGAAGATGAGAAATTCATATATATATGTGTGTGTGTGTATATATATGTTTCTACATGTATGTATAAGTATATATGTGTCTTTCTATAGCATCAAGACATTTGGCAAGTTTTAAACCATCAGCTGGAGGAAGTGAAAGAAAAAATATATACACATATATGTATGTGTGTGTGTATACAATCTACACATGTATACCCATCTCTATCTATCTAAATATATGTATGTATATGTTATCTGGATTAAAACAAGAATATATAAAATACTTCATTCCCTTAGTTTCCTATTAAATGTGGTCTTTAGGGGCACCTGGCTTAGCCAGTTCAGCATCCTGCTCTTGGTTTCTGCTCAGGGTATGATCTCAGGGCCCGGAATGGAGCTCCAAGTTAGGCTCCATGCTCAGCGAGGAGCCTGCTTGAGATTCTCTCCCTCTTCCTCTCCCTCTGCTCCTCCCCCCAAGTAAATAAATCTTTTAAAATTACCAAAAAAAAACAAAACCCAAATAAATGTGGTCTTTAATTAGGGTGACCATATAATTCAACATCCTAAGCAGGACAGTTCTGAGAGTATAAGACAGACTCATTAGTAATTACACCAGGACGACAGTTTACACACTGGGGCTGTCCTGTGTAAACCAGGGCACATGCTCAGCTTCATTATAATAAGTCCATGGAGGGGTCCCTGGATGGCGCAGCTGGCTAAGCATCCACCTCTTGGTTTCTGCTCAGATCGTGATCTCAGGGCCATCAGATGGTGATCTCAGGGCCATCAGATGAAGCCCTGCATCAGGCTCTGAGCTCAGCTCAGCGAGGAGTCTGCTAGAAGTTTCTTTCTCCCTCTCCTCCTGCCCCTTCCCATGCTCACACGTGCTCTCTCTCTCTAAAATAAATAAATCTTAAGGAAAAAAGTCCATTGAAACTGTAAGATTTCATGAAATAGAAATGAGATGAACAATATTAAAATGTGTATCCTTTAGTAAAGTTTTTTAAAAAGGATTTTTTTAAAAAAATTTTAAAAAAGCTTTTAAGAAATAAATTTTAGGGGCACCTGAGTGGCTCAGTGGGTTAAAGCCTCTGCCTTCGACTCGGGTCGTGATCCTGGGATCGAGCCCCGCATCGGGCTCTCTGCTCCATGGGGAACCTGCTTCCCCCTCTCTCTCTGCCTGCCTCTCTGCCTACTTGTGACCTCTGTCTGTCAAGTAAATAAAAGCTTAAAAAAAAAAAAGAAAGAAAGAAAAATTTTAAAAGATGAAGTCTACAAAAAATTTGGTCTATCTGGGACAACACCCTCCTGGACAAAGAATATAAACTAAAGAATGAATAGTAAAGTATTAAACTAGGGAATTAATCTCTAAGAGGACCAGAAGCTTAAATTAATATTTTCTTTCATTAAGAAAGCCAATCCTTTTTAAAAACATAAGCCAACCCCATATAGACATTTCTGCACCACAGTCTCTATTACCACTTAGTTATTTTTGTTACTAGGAAACATTTGCACAAAAACAAGATTTATATTCTCCTCTTGCTTCTATTCTTCCACCTAAAGGAATAATCCTCCATTATTAGCAATGCACTTAATATCTCCACAGCAACTAGTATAATTGCGGTGTTGCAACAGGAGGATAATGAAGTGGAAAACAAAGTGATAGAAACAGTGTAGAAGAAGAAAATTTTCCACACAGCCCTGGTGGGAAAATAACCACACAAACATACACACACACACAAAATAAAAATAAAAACAAAACAAAAACAAAAAACAAAAAGTCCCCAAAACAAAACAAAAAAAGAAGAAAAGAAAAAAAATTGCTAAAAAGACCCCTCTTGAAGCTGCTATGATCAGTTGCTTCGAGGCCTTTAAGACACGAAGTATGCAATGGGGTAAAAGTGGTAGGTAAATTGTATGCAGTAACTGCAGATGACTTCTCCCAGAGAGTCTAAAAGTGGGGAAGAGATGTAGTTCCTGAAACAGGGACGTGATCTCCACAGGTGCTCGAATGTGGCTCCCAAGAAGGTACAAGGTATGATTGAAAGGGCGAAGAAGAGAGGATCACAGGGAACCAGAGCTAAGCAAGGCTTCCAGAGCAGCCACTGGCCAGGGGCATGGGGGGAGGAGGGGGCAGTCCTGGGCAAAAGCTAACCTCGGCCCAGCAAGACCATGGCCGTAGAAGGCAGAGGAGAATCTGAAAACCTGTGCTCTTTGTTGGCCTGTGCCTGCCACAACACAGGGGTAAATAACACAAGCAAAACCACAGTATTCAATGATCTTCAACACTTTGATTCAGAAAACATGTACTGAGTGTCTGCATCATGCTAGGAAATACCAAAACAAAAAACAAAAGAAAACAAAAAACCCACCAAACAAAACAAAGCAAAACCCACCTATAAGTTCTGCTGTTAAGGAGCTCATTCTGAAAGAATCTAATTTCAACAGAAAATCATGTTACGCTATGGTAGTCCAGGGACAAAGAAAGGCCTCAGTACTCTGGAACAAAGAGAGAACATCTACCCGGTAGGGGTGATGTTGAGAAGGGAGAGGGTGAGGAAAGTTTGCTGCAGGAGACAGCGGAGGTCAATTTATTTGTGCCTTAAATCACGTCTCTAAAACACAAGACCATTACCTACAGGAATCCTCCATATAAGCAAACCCAGCGAATACTGTGTTTTCCTCTTACCCAACTTGTCAAGAACTTACAACAGCACCAATTACTCCATCCTGCTCTAGACACTCGGTTCTGTCGGCATCTGGAACATCCTTCCCTTCTGGTCTTCCTCCTGCCTCAATGGTTCCTCCACGGTCTCCTACTTGATCTCCCAACTGTCATTGCTTGAAGCCTTATCTCTCTCTCTTCTCTACCTGTGAAGTCTCCCTAGGTGACGGCAGATTCCTCAAACATCTCAGAACCCAACCTCACCCCTGAACACAGGTCACTGCTGGCTGACATCTGTCTCCATGAGAAAGGACTAATAGGCAACTCAAACTTACCAGTGGCCAGAACAGAACTCTATTCCCCACAACCCTCTTACCTACCTACCACCCATTTGGCAGTTCTGCTTGACTTCTCCTACTCTCTCGTGTCACTCATCAAAGCCTAACCATAAGTCTTGTCAACCCTGGGATGCCTGGGTGTCTTATTCGGTGAAGTGTCTGCCTTGGGCTCAGGTCATGATCCCAGGGTCCTGAGACTGAGTCCCACACTGGGCTCCCTCCTCAGCAGGGAGCCTGCTTTTCCCTCTGCCTGCCACTATACCTGCTTGCTGTCACTCTCTCTCTCTCTGATCAATCAATCAATCTTGTCAATCCTATCTCCATCCCTCTCCAATCCATCCAGGGCTCTCCCTCTTCAAAACTGCCCCCTTACTGCTGGCCACATACCTTCTCAGGCAGTAGCTTCACAACTGATCTTGCTTCTACTCTTGGCCCCTTCTACTTCCTTCTTTGCCCAGCAGCCACAGTATGTCACAAATCTAAATCAGATCATGCCGGCTCCGTCTTAGACCACTTCTTGACACCTTCTCACTGCATTTGCAAGGAGGCTCATGCTCCATACCAAGTCTGCAAGCCCCACCCCTCCTGATCTGGAGGGGCCTGGCCACTTCTCACTCCCACTCCTGGTGTGACCAAGCACTCTCGTCCTCCGCCTGCTGCACACGCCCTTCCCTCTCATCCTTTACACTTCAGTGCAAGTCCCACTGCTTCCAACAAGCCTCTCCTGACTGCTGGCACAGGCTTTCCCAGTCACTCGACACCAGGTGACAGAGCTGCCTTTGAAGAATGGGTCCAACACTGAACTTTACCTTGTTTATGTACTGGTCTTACTTGTTTACATTGCTCAACCTCTCTGTGTAGCATCTTTTCTTCCCTCAACACATTAACTCCAACAATCTCCATGAGAGTAGAAACCTCAACTCCTGTTCACTGAATCCCTAGAATCAAGAATAAAGTCTAGGGGTGCCTCGGTGGCTCAGTCGGTTAAGCATCTGCCTTGGGCTCAGGTCATGATCTCGGGGTCCTGGGATGGAGTCTTGCTTCGGGATCGCTGCTCAGCAGGAAACCTACTTCTCCCTCTCCTACTCCCCCGCCCCGCTTGTGTTCCCTCTCTCTCTCTCTCTCTCTGTCAAATAAATAAATAAAATCTTAAAAAAAAAAGAATAAAGTTTAGCACATAGCAAGTGCTCAAAACATTGTGTCGAATGTACTACTCAATTTCAGAAGGAACTGAGAAGGGCCTGGGACCATGTCTCAACTGTCTGTATCCAAGAGGCATTTGAATAAAGTCAATACATCTGTGAAACCCAAAGCAACCCATCTTGAGAATTTCCTGACAACAACGGCTTGCCCAGTAGCTGGAGAATTTTTTGCTATGAGATCCTCTGCTTGTAGTCATTTTCCCACACAGGACTGCGCTCTTCCCTTCCTTCCTCCCTTCCCTCCACTTCCCTTTCACGCCCACCATGCCTGGGCCTTCTTATATTCTAACCTTAAAGTTCCTGGCGCATGGATATTTGATATCAAGTAATGATTTCCATCATCCTGTTTTTACAGGAGTCTTGCTTCTCAGATTGCTACAATAAGCAACGGAGTAAGGGCATAAACTAGAGAGCAGCATTATGGATATAAACAGGGCGAGGACAGGACGAATATAACAGGACAGGTGGCAGATAAACAGGTCAGACAGCAAGGTGAGAGACAAGAGGAGTTAAGTGCGCTGAACCCTGAGGGGCTGAGGCCAGGCCAGACACCCACACACAGCCCATGGATCACAGCTGTAAGCTGTCATCTCTTCTGTTTGCATGAGCCTAATTATCAAAATAATTCTTTTCTAGGCCCAGAGACACCTCCTGACATTGAAATTCACACATTACGTCACCAGTAACTGTAGAGGCGTGTTCCACCATAATGCTGAGCCTGCTCAGTCTTCTAGCAAAAGGCACGGGAACCAGCTTTCTCTGGGGCTCACCAAGGTGACTCCATGACATCATTTAGTTTTAGTTTTTGTTTTTTGTTTTTTTGCCACTGAGGCATTTTATTCGCACATATGTATTCTATCCCTAGAAAAAGAATCCCAGGATTTTCCCTCCTCTGTGTTTTCATCTTGCTCCTTCAGGATCCATGATGCCGGTGGAGGCTGTCAGGACAATGAAACCAAAGTGGCAGGATGAGAGCAGGTTATCCTGCCATTTTTCTAGATCTTTCAGTTGTACATCAGATCTCGGGCTGATCACTCCACACTTGTTCAACCTGCCTGTGAGGTTCACAGAAATTTCCCTGCTCTGTGATCATCAATGATTTCAAATTCGCCAATGCAACCAGGCTTCGTCATCACGGCGAGAAACCAGGCGATGACTTTGGAGCTGGGCCTATTAAGAAGCTGGAGTCTGCCTCCTTTCCAGCATTGTTACTGCTCCTGACAGCATCTGCCATGACATTCCTGCACACCACTATGGTGGCAAGGAAAGATGGCGGGAAGAGTGACATCACTCAATTTTTACACAACACACCAGAATCACTGGATGGCAACTATTCAAGAATTCTTTCCAGATTCAAGGAGGGTATCCCTGCTTAAGGGTAAAGCTGGTCAGAGCGGCACTGCCTGGTAGGGTAGCTGCTAGCCACATATGGTTACTAAGCCCTCTGGATGTGGCCAATCCATGGAGAGATGTGCTATGAGTGCAGATTAAGGAAAAAAATGTATAAACATGTCAAGAACTTTTAGACTGATCATAACTGATAATATGAAATAGAACATTTTGATATACAGAGTTAAAATATGTTCTTAAAATTAAGTTCACCTTTTTTAACTTTTTGTAACAAAAAATGTGGCTGTCGGAAAACTCAAATTATGTATGTGACTATCATGTGTGGCTCATATATACTTCTACTGGACAACCCTGGGTTCTTAGTGGATGGTTATCTCCTGGGGTAAGGGTGGGAGGGCAGGGCAGCACACTGGTCCCAGGTCTGGGCTTTGCCCAGAAACTCTTTCATCAGTTCACCCAGGAGAGAGACACTAGGGAGCTGATTCATGCTAATGAAAGATGCAACAGAAAATATCAGTCTATTAACTTATCAGTAATGGCTAGGGGACCGGACAGATACCTGCTGGTATGAGCGAAGGTTCCTAGGCCTCTTACATAACCTAGACATCCTCATTCTGCTATGGAGACACTGGCAGGGAAAAGCAAACCATTCACCAAGAATTACTTGATGGGGATAAAATGCAAGCGAATGAGTCAAGGGTCAGATAGGAGCACTGCATGCACAGAGCCGAGGCTCAAGAGGTTCCTATGCTAGAGAAGGGAGAGCCCAGAAAACCTCTGCCCAGAGCATGTAGAACACAGACAAAAACTTTCTTTCTTCCACATCGTTTTGAGTTTTTTCCAGACCTTCCTTCATGTTTATAAGAGGAAATCAATCCTACTTTTTTATACATCTATAATTTCCCCCCCTAAACTAACAAAGTGACTCCAAATCTAAAAGGGTATATTTAAAGGAGATGCAAATATGAATATGTCCTACCTCTGTGGTTTTTAGGAGTTTCCATTTTTTTTTTAAATTTTTTTTTAAATTTTATTTTTTATAAACATATAATATATTTTTATCCCCAGGGGTACAGGTCTGTGAATCGCCAGGTTTACACACTTCACAGCACTCACCATAGGAGTTTCCAATTTTTAATGCATTTCTATGCAAGGCAGTCTCCTCCTCCCAGAAACTGCCATATATATATTTATGCCATCCTGTTAATTTTCCACTCATATTTCTTTAAAATTATTTTTAAAAATCTTACATTAGCCTTTGTTTCATTTTTTTATATAGGAAAATGCCCAAGATTTTATTCCTTACACTGCTATTTCTACATTGTAACAAAGGAGAGACCCTTAATTAATCAAAGTTGTCTCCAAATCACAATGTAAGATTAGGAGATTAGTTACTGGAGGAAGCCTTAAAACAAACAAATAACAACAACAACAACAAACACTAACCCCATCCATTAAAACTATTATCTTTAAATACCAATAATTGATACTTTGATTCTAAGATATCACCTACTGGGGGGCCCACAACCCTCTGGATACTTGCTATAGACGATCCGATGAACGATATTATCTTTTATTTAATGTGTTACAGTTTGGGAAGTCTTTGCCTAGATGTATCCTTGCTCTCCGAGAATGCATATTAACATTGTTAGATAAGCAAAGAGCTAATTTTAAAAAATTAAAGCAAATCTGTAGTCAAAACTCAAGTGATCATCTCCACCACATTTGGGCTATCATCTTACCCCCAGACAAACGCTGGGTGGTGACAAGTACTCTGTGGGATGCAGCCGCATTTCTGTCCAGCAACTCTGATGGGTAAGGCCCAAGGGCCACTACTTGCTCCATAGACTGTTTTTTGCTAAAATCTTGGAACTGGCATTTTAAACATTGACCAGGTGTAAAAATGTATAGAATTATCGAGTCAACTCCCTCTGCCCCTAAAGTGGCTAATTTTGCCACTTTGTAAAACAGGATAATAGGAAAATAGGATAGCCCCCAAAATGTAAACACTCACCACACCTGATGTGCCCCTAACCGTAAGTCATGAGATTAAGCAACTTTCCCGGGGCTGGCAAAGGAACAGAACCGAATTTGCCAAGTGTTCTGATAACTCTATTAGTTTCCCTTCGGTGCTTTAACAGGTTACTACAAATTCAGTGGCTTAAACAACATGCATTTATTTTCTTACACTTCTGGAGGTCAGAAGTACAAAATGGTTTGCACTGGGCTAGAATCCAAGTGTCAGCAGGGCTGCATTCCTTTCTGGAGGCCCTCGGGAGAATCTAGTTTCGCCTTTTCCAGCTACTAGAAACTGCATCCATTCCTTGGCTCGTGGCCCCCTTCCATCTTCAAAGCCAGCAATGGTCCTTTGAGTTTTTTAAACTCAAAGCTCTGTTAGTTCTGACTCTCTGGTTCTGACTCTTGTGCTTCTCTTTTCCACTGGGTCCAACCAGACAATCCAGGCTAATCTCCATATGGTAACATCAGCTGATTAGCAACCTTAATTCCCTCTTGCCATATAACATAAGGGATACACAGATTCTGGGGCTTAGGATGTGAAACCTTCAGGGGGCCATGACTCTGCCTAACACCATCTCCAATACTTATGGGAAAAAAGTCAATGAAACCTCACGTACAAGCTACTCTCCCCCAACAGAACTTTCGACTGTAATTGGTGAAAGAACTAAAACTGAAAAAAATAAGTATCATTAAAGTAGCAGGCATAAGATTGCAGATCTTCTTACTGAGCTGAATGCACTAATCAGGGGACAGAAGAATGTACTTCTTTCCCAAACTCATCACCAAGCCTGACTAAACACTCAGAAACTTCTAGAGAAAAATGTCTGAGGGGCACCTGGGTAGCTCAGTGAGTTAAACATATACCTTTGGCTCAGGTCGTGATCTCAGGGTGCTGGGATATGGAGCCCCACATTGGGCTCCCTGCTCAGCTCTCCTCTGACCCTGCCCCACTTGTGTTGTCTCTCTCTGCCCCCGACTCCTCTTGTGTTCTCTTGTGCTCTCTCAAATAAAATCTTTAAAAAAAAAAACAAAAACTGTGACAAAACTGTACTGAAAATTAAGTACTGCCATCTTTCAATACTGATACTGAAATATAGGACCTCATTTAACCCTCCACACAGTAAATCACAGGGATTTGATGGCATGTTTGGACAGGTGTGAAGTTTCCTTTGAAAAAACTGCACATGTAAGGACACAAAGGGGACCCACATTGTGAGATACATGCTAGATTCTATAATCAACAGTGTGGTGGTTCAACTCTGCCACTAAACTGTCTCCTTTCAAAACCTAATTCTGCCTCCTCCCAGCTGTGTGACCTTAGGCAAGTGACCTAACCTCTCTGTCTCAAATGGGGATCCTTAAGATGGGGATAATAACATGCACTTCAGTATGTTTGGGGAGATGTAAATCAGTTCTAAGTGCTCAGAAAAAAACCCCTAACAAATAGTGAGTGCTTTAAGTATTTGGTAAATACGATTTTAAATGTTTCTGCCTGCTGCTTAAAACTTGCCAATCAAACTATATTTCAAGGGAGTGTACTTCTGAGCACTAACCAATCCATCATAAAGGATATATTATACATACACACATATACAAATATAATTTAATAAAAACAATGCCCTCTGTTGCTATTAAAGTTTGGTAGCTATTGGGGGCGGGTGGTAGTCACAACTGGAGGTTAAACAACTTGCAGAACAAATGCAAATGTCAGAAAACAGTAGCATCTGTGTGAAATAAACCATCTCAGGGCCTCCTAGAGAAAGACTCACAGCATCGGGGAGGACAGTGGGGTCTGTGATTCTTAATGGCCCCAAGCATTTTCTGGGACAGTGGTGTTCATGGTACAATACTCCTCAGAAGGCTGAGCTCTGTGGGGCACAGAGGCGGCTGTGCGACGTGAACGCTCCCAGCATCTGCTGAGAGGCCTGGCATATGGTGACTGCGGCTCTGAAAGCTTGTCAGCATTCACAGCTGACGTGATATACTTCTTATGAAAGTTCTTGAATTCAGTGGTGGTGTACAAACAACTTCCGGGATTTTATTTTAACCTCCACAAGAAGGACGAGGGAAGGCAGATTGACAGAACCCAGACCCTACCAATAACGGGCATAATGTGACAAATGGCTATTTTATTACAAAAGAAATAATAAGCGATAATTTGATTTTTGAGATAATAGGATGGAAAACTTTGTCTTTAAAAGTTAGAGATGCAGCTTGTCTGCCAAAAAAACAATGAACACTAAGCCACTGAGTAGTTATACGAACCAAGCATTACCCTCAATGTTTCACTCACAAAGTTTTTTATACATCATAGGGTCACCTTCTGAAGTAAATACTTTATTCCCTTGTTAACAGCCAGGAAATGGAGGTGCATCTGAGGAAGCTGCCCAAGGTCACCTAGTGGTGAGCAGCAGTGTTGGGTCTCACAACACCCCACTGCCCTCCGGGAGGATTGTGTCTTTCTCTAGGAGGCCCTGAGACCTGTCTTTTACACAGCTGCTCTTGTTTTCTGAGATTTGCCTTTGTCCTGGTGGGGCAAGCCTGTGTGGGTTCACCTCTCTGGCACTCCTTCATGACCTTGAATCAGCTGCGACCAGATAAGCATCCCACGGTAAACATACAATCCTATATCAAAAGGTATTGTATCACCTGCCCCACCCCCTCAAACTGCCACATCTCCAGAGTGAGTGGGAAGATTACAGAAAGCCCTGAGGGATATTGGGCAGTGCAGGGTCTCCCCTCAAACCCTTGCTCTACTTCTTACCGGCTCTGCCACCTTGAGTATGTTAACCTTTCTAAAAATGGTTTCCCTACCTCCACAGCGGAGAGCACACAGTTTCTATTTTGCAGGTCAGTCTGAAGATGAAGAGAGGTTCTAATGCAGATGTGAAAATGCTATCTCCGAGTCTCTCCCATTATCTAACCATTACTATTTCACCGGATTCGCTCCAGCTCTGTTTTCAAAGGCTTGAACGTTCAAGTTCAACAACGGCCGCAATTATTTTCCTGAGAAGTCTCTGCTTCTCTTTGGAGACGGACTGCCATCTAAAGGTTTGCCTCCGGGGTACCTCAATTAGCTAAGTGGTCCATGATCCAAAACCACGTATTCTTTCTTTGACCCACTTCTCTAGACCTAAATGAGAACTCATTCCTTCACGTTTTCTCTAGATGTTAAGTCAGATTACCTACTTAAAGTAATTTTTAACCCCTTTCCGTGGAATATGTGTTAAGAGGTGCCTTCCCAGGATGAGTTTCATCAGCTTGTGACATGTGTTTGCACCCCTGCCAGGCCAACCTCTGCAGAATCTCTCAGGACCCCATTTCCAAGATGGAGGAGCCAATTCCCCCTCCCACCCCCCACACCCCCCACTTCACCCTGCCAGGTGACACCTTGAGTTACCTCTGGCACATTCCCAGCTGTGTTTCTGCAGTGGTCTCTCCACCTCCAGAGCTCCTCCTCCCTTCAGTTTCTTCCCATTCATGGAAAAGCTTTTCAAGAGTGTAATTCCTATCACATAGTTTGCACTTCTAATCATCTTAATAAAAAGAGGTCATTAAGTTCCAGGGTGGACCGGCATACCCCAATTCTCCATAATAGGATGCCCCCAGTTCCACGGTTTCAGTTGGAGAACAATCTGCCGCTATTCTGACACTCATGGAGACTTTCTCGGGGTGAAGCGAGTATTGCCAGGTAAACTTAAGAGTCAAGGATGCCGGAAGGTGGGTATCTCAGCTCCTTCTCAATTCTGCCTGAGGCCAGCCCTGACAATTGAGCATCCTCCTTCCCACAGTTGAAATGTCTCATGATAAATGAACCTCAGCACAGGCACTACCAGGGAAAGAAGTGACATTTGCCTGAAAGGGTCCTTCCAGAGTCTTTCTCTTTAACTTTCAATAGCTGAGTGTCTTTTCTGACTCTTGGGCTTTGAATTTGTTACCTTCCTTTCCTTTCATCCCCTCCTCTTTAACAATTTTAGTATGTGGTTTTATTCTTTAACAGTACGGAGGGATATGTTGAAAGAAAAGATGCACATATACAACACTCAATCCACTTAATGCTTTTTAAAAAAAAAAAAATCTAGGAATGTGCCAAGTTTGGTTTGAAAATTTTAAGTGACATGATCAAACTAACACACAGAATTGTAAAGCTGAATCTTAAATTGTAAGCAAATTACCAAATTAGGTTTGGTAGCAGGGAAAACCAGTCAGCAAATAACACATTACCCTTTTTATACCTTTTTTTTTTAAGATTTTATTTCAGAGAGAGAGAGAATGAACACGAGTGGGGTGAAGGGCAGAAGGAGAGGGAGAAGCAGAGTCTCTGCTAAGCGGGGAGCCTGAGGAGGGCCTCCATCCCAGGACCCTGGGATCAGGACCTGAGCCAAAGGCAGCTGCTTAACTGACTGAGTCACCCAGGCTGCCCCCTTTTTAAACTTTCATTCTATGACCTGTTTCTTTACATTCTGCTTTGAATTACAAGTCATTGTTAGAAATTAATAAATGGAACTGATTCGAGTTTCTGTATGAAGAAGCTAAACTGATCACTACTCATAATCCAACACCCTTTATCAAAACCACGAGGGGATAAAGTAACTAGCATTGGAAATGGAAAAATAAACTCAAAGCAAAATTTAAATCCTGATTCAGGGTAGCAAAGAAGGTATGATATTAGCATAAAACTTGAGAATGCTTAAATGAAGAAATGTTTTATACCTATCATGAAAATTAGCAAATGGAAATTTATTGCACTTTCATTAAATCAATCCCACCAAGTCTTCCCGATAATATGCTTTTCAAGAGTTCAAACAAATGCATAAGGCTTTTTAAAAAGGTGACCTACTTAAAAGTGATGGAGCTTGGTTAAACCTAGTGTAGTGATAAATCTGCTAAATGCAACGTCTGAAATTTTTAACTTGTCTACCTTTACGGGGACTAAGGAGGCAAATTGTGGAAGTCGAATTTCTTATAGAGAGCTACCTGACAAAATCAGCGGGGCTCCACTCTGCTCTATTTGCTCACAAAAGATTAGCTTTCTGGCTAATAACAAAATACAAGCCCAAATATCTCTTTAAGAAAGCCTGCGTGTTCTGTTTTCATCAGATAAATCCCTTGTGTAATGAGCTACTGACCTATCGTGCAGCTCCACAGAGAATGTCGATCCTATTGCTGAAATCTTAAGAGAAACACTAAAGGAACACTGAAATTAAAACTCTTGAGTTTTAAAGAGAAAGCTTTCTAATTCTGAATATGATTTTTTAAAAGGCAGCTACATTAAACATTATAAGCCACGTTTTAAAATGCAAAATGACCAAAATCATCATGGCCAGACACATAGATACAGCTAGAAGAATACTTAGTGCAGAGTTGCTGAAAATAATAAAACTGGAAACTAACTGTCCCCAGGTAGAGGATTGGTTCAGTTGGGATGCAGCCATTGAATAGAAAACTATCAAAGCTGTTATCCAAAAGTATTTTATTATAAAGATGTCCACACCTGGATGAAAAAAAGCAAGTTAGAAAACCGTGAATAGGGAACAAATTTGGTTTTGTAGAGAATGACTTTCTAGCAGGTGCAACCTCAGGCAATCTAAATCAGTGTTCTCAATACACGTTAGCTCCTTGTGTTATACGTCCTCACAGGCTAAAAAACAATTTAAGGATATAACGCTAAGTGATTTTCTGGGGTGATTGTTGGTTTGTTTAATCTGTACTTATAAACTTCCATAAGTAATATACTACTATACAGGTAAAATTTAACAAATTGCAATATTCTTACCCAGTGATTATCTTCTTAAATATCTACCATGGGGCGCCTGGGTGGCTCTGTGGGTTAAGCCTCTGCCTTCGGCTAAGGTCATGATCTCAGGGTCCTGGGATCCAGCCCCACATCAGGCTCTCTGCTCAATGGGGAGCCTGCTTCTCCTTCCACCCCCTCCACCTGCCTCTCTGGCTCCTTGTCATCTCTCTGTCAAATAAATAAATAAAATCTTAAAAAAAAAATCTACCATCGTGCTTTGCTCACAGTAAATCAATCCTGGTATAGCTGAATTTACCCTTCAGATTTCATTTAAACAAGTTTGCTCTGGTGTCCATTTAAAATTATTTTAACGGCCTCACTTGTCTCTAATATTTTTATTGGGCAAAGCAAGGCATATTTGCATTGTTCATCCTCGTAAGAATTTATGATCCCCAATTCAGGACTCATTGTAAAGTCACTGGATCTTGCATTATCAGTGGCAGGCAGCCTATGGGAGTCTACTCACTTCCTGTTTCCTCCCAATTCCTCATCCTCTCCTCCTTTTTGGCTCCTTTTACCCCCTCCATAATCAAAAGCAAGGGGCGCTCTCTACTGGACTGTAAGCTTCAAGGACAAAAAAATCTCCTTCATGTTAGCATTACTAGTACCTAGCATAGTGGCTAGAATATAGTAGCTGCTCACTAAATGTTTAAGAATGGAACGAAGTAAATAAATGTCTGATAGCTCAGGTTAGAGGCTTCAATTCCTCCATAAGAGACTAAGTAAAGGTAGGCAGGCTACTCTAGTCCAAAAAGGTCTAGAATTCTCAGTAATTGTCACCCCTCCCCCCAAAAAAACTCACTGCAAAGTAGCACTTTTGTAAAAAAAAGTTCCCATTTATATTCCATTGTCTATTTTAATAGATGTAAGATTATTTCTATTTTGCCCTATATTTTGCTTAAAGTCCCTCCCAAATCCAAGAGTTTAAGTCACTTGCTCAAATATGGCAAATAAGTTAACCATACAGATAGCCTCAGGTCTTCTGGATTTCAAAGCCCAAGATCTTTCCACATCATGTGGTGTGAAAAATTCCCTGTGACCTTTGACCCTAAAAGCTGTCACACCTATGGTTAAGAACAAATGTTTTCAATAATTCCCAAGCAAATACTTCCCATCCTTCCACATATTTCCTTGAGCTTTTATAAGATCCCAGGAGAAGAGAAACTGAGGTCAGGAGGCAGCAACCCAAGGGTTTCCAGTATTTCCCTCCAGGTTGCTAAGTCAATCCGCTTTACTTAAAAATGAAAACTAAAGAAACCGAATTAAATATTAACTTGTAAGACAACACTTCAACGGAAGACTACTGTGGGGTGAGACTAGCAACAAACCAAGGAAAGGACTATAAAAAGAAAATTCTGCACTGCCTATTTTGAATAAATAAATACGTACAAAAAAGTTAAGGTTAGAGTTTTCCACCCCTCCAGTCTTCCTCCAGATTCCATGTTTGTCACTTTCTGGAGTTGATCTCTGTTTAAACAGTAAAGGGCAGTTCCACTGAAATGGGGTGGAAACCAAAGACCCTTTCAGGCATCCACAATGAAACGCTTAACTTCCTGAGGAGCTAAGGAACTTGCCAAAGGATCTCCCACGCGAAACCTCAGCCCACCAACTTTATAAGCAGGAAATTTTGTGGAACTTAATTGATTATCACCCATGCCAGCTCTGGAACACACCATGATTTATATACATAAACAGTTACAACCGGTTGGGGTCCAGTTTGTGCCGAAGTTATGCTAGGTCTTTCTCACTCTAACACCCTCGTTACTACCATCTATAGTGACAGTCCCATTTTACTGAGTCAGTCTTCAATGAGACCGAGAACCCACCGTTAATAGAGGAGACTCCGAGTGACGCCAAGGATTTGCAAAGTTAAGTTTAAATTGAAAATCCATGCCCAACCTAGAGTCACTAAACAGTGGAACCTCTTCAAAATTTAGCAGACCCGTCAAAACGTTTTGAGGTCACTTCAGAGCAGACGAGATGAAACAGAAGAATGGCACAGATTGAAAAGAGAAATTAAAGATTACAGAACGTTTGAGTTCTTTCAAGAGGCGGCCGCGGGTTACTGATGATTATCCGACTCTCGGAGAGGTAGACGGGTCCATACCCACCCATTTGCGCGGAGAATCCAACCCTCCTTTCCCTTAAGCAGAGTGGCTGGGGAATGCCAAACGTGGAAAGGTTTCGGGGTGGGCAGCCCAGGGCCGGGCTACTGCGGTTCACACATCGTCAGTAAGCGGCTCTGGGAAAAGAAAAAGACAGTCCCTCCTCCACCTCCTGAACTTCAGTCCTGCCCTCCCGGGCGGCTCTGGACCTTGTATGGTTTAATCTGTGTCCTTCCAACGCCAGCACCGAGTTCCCCGAAATGGTCGCAAATGAATGAGACGAATGCTCAGAGCCAGGAGCCTCAGCCACGCATCCACCCCCTTACCAGGCAACACCAACGAAGGATGCCCTGGGGCGGGGCGCGCGGGGGCCGAATTAGAGCCACGTCCGCGATCGCCATCCACCTTCCCCCTCCCCGCGCGGCGCCCGACGCGCGGCTTCTCAGCCCGGTCTCCTCCCCGGCCCCCTCCGGGCGCTGCTCACCCGCTCTCGGCTGGGGCTCCCGACGCTCCCTGCCGAAGGCACCGGCTCCCGGGCGGGGACCCGCCAGGAGACAGAGCCCGCTGCCGCAGCCACCCCCGGACCGAAGCCGCTAGAAAGTTTGCTCGGGGTCTCGCCGTCTGCACCGCGGCCCCGCTAGGCAAGCCGCTCTCCGGGTCCCCCCGCCGCCGCCGCCCCCGAGGCCGCTCCCGGCGGCGCTGCAGCACGGGCCGGGCTCGGCTGCCGAGGACGGCTCCGTGCGCGCCGAGGGCGGGGTCTCCCCGCCCGCTCGGCCCGCGGCGCGGCGCGGCGCTCGCTGTTTACCGCGGCCCGGCGGCCCGCTCTCCCCGCCCGCCGCCCTGCGCGCTCCTGACATCATTCATTCTCTCACACCCTCGCCCGCCCACTCCATTTCCAAACAGTGACTCACCCGCGGCCCGGTGGCGGCAGCGCTCGCTCCCGCCGCTGTGGCTGTCCAGGCGCAGAGCGGAGCTCGAAAAACCGGTGCGACTTCTTAAGAAGAAAACCCCAGCCGACCCTCCCCTCTCTCAGCCATTGAAGGTGCAGGGAAGGAGGGGCTTGTCCCGCTGGGCCGATTGGCTCCCGGCGGAAAGCCTGCGGGCCGGGAGCAGACCTCCTTGAGCGGTGACGGAGATCAATCTGGGAAAGTTCTTTGGGTCCCACTCCCGGCAACTTTGGAGAATGGGCCCGGAAAGGGATCCCCCACCCCGTACCTTGCCTTACTACCTGACGACGGCGTGAGTGGGCTTGGGGACACCAGGCAACGCTTGTTCGAAGGGTGCCGCCCAGGCCTAGGTCAAAGAGGTGGGTTCCCAAACCTCAGGAGGTTGCCTGGCAAGGGTAGTCCTAGGTCCGCTCTGTGGCTAACTCTAGGTGCGAGCTGGAAGGGTTCTCCAAGTGAATGACGCTTATAATACTTTCCCTTCGGTGACTAACTACCGTGTCACTCGTCCTAATCAATGTGCTTTTCTTTAAGGACAAGCGACCGTAACCAAAATAAACAGTGAAAAACTAGTTCTTTGCTCAAGTGAACGTTGCGCTCTTCCGCAGCTTTTGGAACACAGGGCACCCGGGCTGTGGTTTCTTTGATGAACTCAGCAGTTATGTTTTTAGAAGGGTGTTGCCTTCCTAAAAGATAGTCAAGGCTCTAGATTTCTTAGAGCTGCTATTCATACACCTGCTGGGCGGTTCTCTAAACAATGGCTGTCTCAGATTCTAACTGGGATGAATCAGAATGCGGCCCAAACTTTATTGAATTTAAATGATAAATGTTTTATGTTCATTTCTACTTCTGGACTGGGTAATGATGTTTAGAATTTGCACTGACTTATGGGCGATTCCGTACAATAAGGAAAAATCATCCAGAGGCATCTCTAGGTGCCTATTGCAGAAATCATGTAGCTAAACAATCATTCATCTATAGTAATTAAAAACTACTGTAAAAACAACAACAACAACAACAACAAAAATGCAGGACAGCCCCCAAACACACAACTGTGAGAGGCCACTACAGAAGTTTCCCCCAAATGAAGATGCTCCTGAAATTAATCAAAGGTTCAGCATCACTATTGTGAAAAATGCACTCATTTAAAGCTACCGCAAAGTAAGGGGCACGCCGGTGGCTCAGTCTGTTGAGCTTCCAACTCTTGGTTTCAGCTCAGGTCATGCTCCGGGGGTCATGGGATGGAGCACCCTGTCCCCCTCCCACACTCCTCGGGCAGTCTGCTTGAGATTCTCTCTCTCGCTCTGCCAATCCCCTGTTCTTTCTCTAATAAATAAATAAATACATCTTTAAAAGAAAAAAAAAAAACTATGGAAAGGTAAGAACCCAGAAGAGAACACCAACAACTGAAGTTTATTTTCCTCAGATTTATTTTTCCTTTTCAGTAGGAGTTCGTTTTCGATTTTACAAAGCCCAGGCATTTTGCCCAGAAGACAATAGCAAATAGATTGGTTTGCTGGGATGCAGTCAAAGTAAATGGAAATTCAAATGAACAGTTTTTTGTAAAGACTCACAGACCTAATCAGAAGCTTGAATATCCTGTCCACTGGTAACGCAGAGGGACTGGATTCAAGTGCGTAGCCACAGGCAAGTTTGGGTGACTATCTCACTGACTCCCTACTTTATAATGGTCAAATATTTGGACGTTATAGAGATAAGTATCAGTAAGGTTTTCTCCAGTTCTCAAAAAATGATGCTGTGGGCTTTCAGGCCTAAGCAGAAGGATGAAGTTAAACAGCTCAGAACAAAGCCTGCCACCCTGCTGTCTTCCTCCATGATGCAAGTCCCGCAGCTTCATCCCAGAGGGTCGCCTGTCCGGAAGGCAGCTGAATGGATAGTTCTGGATTTGTGGTTATTACTCGGTTTAAATATTGTGAATTAAATAACGATGTCATTTTATTACACACTTAAATATGCTCCAATAAATGTAATAGTGTAATTGTGATTGAGTTGCAAGTTTTTACATTTTTTTCATTGTTAGCATATGAGAAAGCAAATTATTCATCTTAATTTCTGTGTCTTGAAAAATGGTGACTTATCCTTCTCACAGAAAAGTGTTTTGCTTTTTTTTTTTTTTTAACTTTTTGATCTTAGAATGTATCAGAGTTTCCTAAGTCCTTGCTGTAGTCAGCTTCCAAAAATTACAGTGCTACAGGCTCTAAGGGAAGGAAAGGGCTGGCCTGGCCAGTGTGTTCTTGTCAATTTTTTCTAAACCAGTGAATACCATAAATACCATTTTACAGATATTTCTTTGTTATGATAAAACATACTGATTAAGTTAGGGAAACATTTGTAGTTCTTATCTCCTCTTATAATAATGCCTACTCTGGATATAACATAAATCATTGACTCAACCAACAATGTTAATATACTGAGTTCCTACTTTGTGCCCATGCTTTTTATCTAAGAATCACCACATGCACTTCTAAACATTGGTCTCAGCAATTGGAAAATTTTCTTAATTTACACTTTTTCCAGGATCTAGCATAGTGCCTAGCATGTAATACTCAATGAGTGAAATAAACAAATGAACAAGCCTTAAACAACAAACCAATAGTGAAGTGACTCCATGTTAGGGGATACTCTGTAGGCAATAAAAAAACAAAATAGTCCCATAGTCTCTGACTTTAAATGTGTCCTTGCTGGGGCGCCTGGGTGCGACAATTGGTTAAGCATCCCATCCTTGGTTTCAGCTCAGGTCACGCTCTCTGGGTTATGAGATCGAGCCCAGAGTTGATCTCTGTGCTCAGCACGGAGTCTGCTTAAGCCTCTCTCTGCCCCTCCTGCTTTTGTGCATGCTCTCTTGCTCTCTCGCTTTCTGAAATAAACAAATCTTTAAAGATTTTTTTCTTTTAATTTATTTGACAGACAGATTGCAAGTAGGCAGAGAGGCAGGCAGAGAGAAGGGGGGAAGCAGGCTCCCCACCGAGTAGAGAGCCCAATGCGGGACTCGATCCCAGGACCCTGGGATCATGACCGGGGCCGAAGGCAGAGGCTTCAACCCACTGAGTCACCCAGGCACTCCTGAAATAAACAAATCTTTAAAAAAAGAAAAGAAAACGGTCCTTGTTAGTGACAAATATAAGCAGTGAAGGAAGCAGAGGGAAAACACAACACACACACACACACACACACACACACACACCCCCCAACACACACACACCATTTTTGTGAAATAAACACCACTTCTATGAAAAAAATCTAGAACCAAACTACATTACCTCTTGCCAGGGAGGTATCGAAGGGCAGAGTGTGAAGGAGAAACTTGTATTTTTGGATTACTTTTCAATAAACCTGTATTTTGGGAATTAAAAACAGCAACACAAGCAACGTTAAAACTTAAGAAGACAATAATATAGTCCATGACAGGGGGTTGATGCCTCATTGCAGAGACAGTAACACCCAGAACTGTTAGAGAATAAGGCTGTTCACCTT
Source organism: Lontra canadensis (assembly GCF_010015895.1). Taxonomy (NCBI): domain Eukaryota; kingdom Metazoa; phylum Chordata; class Mammalia; order Carnivora; family Mustelidae; genus Lontra; species Lontra canadensis. Next base: position 99,190,704 of record NW_022630995.1, read on the forward strand.
CTGGATTTGGAATTTTTTTTTTTTTATTTTTTGAAGATTTTATTTATTTATTTATTTGACAAAGAGAGATCACAAATAGGCAGAGAGGCAGGCAGACAGAGAGAGAGAGGGAAGCAGTTCCCCTGCTGAGCAGTGAGCCTGATGTGGGACTCGATCCCAGGACTCTGGGATCATGACCTGAGCCGAAGCCAGAGGCTTAACCCACTGAGCCACCCAGGTGCCCTGGATTTGGAATTTAGATACTCACTTTGTGCCGGGACCATCCAAGGGCCAAACACCTACCATTTATTGAGTACTTATTGTATGTCCGGGACTATGCACATTGCTTTAGCTGTATTATCTCATTTAATCCTTTAAGAAATGACCTCAGGTAGGTGTTCAAAATGCCCTCGTCTTCATAGGAGGTAACCAAAGATAAGAAAGATTATCATTTTGATGAGCTCAAACCCAAGTAAGTGGTATCACTAGGGCATAAAACCAATACTTTGGCTTCAAAGTGCATACTTTGTTTTTAGATTTTTATTTATTTATTTGAGAGAATGAGAGAGCCCGTGTGCGAGCGAGAGCGCATGTGTGTAGGAGCAGGGGAAGGGGCAGAGGGAGAAGGAGAGGAAGAAGCATAGCCCCCCAATGGGCTCAGAGCCCGATGTGGGGCTCCATCCCAGGATCCCAAGATCATGACCTGAGCAGAAGGCATAACTGACTGAGCCACCCAGGTGTCCCGAAAATATACACTTTTTAACTACTATTTCTTAAAGTATTTTTTTTAAGACTTTATTTATTTGACAGAGAGAAATCAGAAGTAGGCAGAGAGGCAGGCAGAGAGAAAGGAGGAAGCAGGCTTCCGTTGAGCGGAGAGCCCAATGTGGGGCTCAATCCCAAGACCCTGAGATCATGACGTGAGCCGAAGACAGAGGCTTAAACCACTGTGCCACCCAGGCGCCCCTACTATTCCTTAAATTGCACCTACACAGATACAACTCTGATTTAACAACACTTACTTTTCTTTAGTTTTTAAAACATGTTTATTTTAAACTTTAACAATAAGGTACTGTTGCCATATTAGAAAGCAATTGAAAAATGAAAAAAACATAACCACTTTTAACATTTTGGTGTCCCTTCCTTAAACTTCTACTGTTTAAGATAATCCCAGTGACATCGTACAGAGGATTCTTTTTTGGATTTTTAAAAATTTAGCACTATGTCATGTATTCTTTCCTCATAATTATCATATTAGTGGCTCTATTGTAGGCCCCCAAAATGTATGTGCTTGTGCAGGTATGTGTTTGTATTGAACTTAATCTCAATCTGGTAGTCTGTTAATTTGGGAGTTCTGGATAATATCTTCACATTTTTTTTATTCATGAAAAGTCTTGGACTCTCTTTTTTCTATTAGTACTACTATAACTTGTGTGCCAATGTTCTCATTAAATAAAAATGTTTTGAGTTTTCAGAAAAGTGAAAGGTACCATGGACCACATTTAAGATCAGTGTCCATCTACCTCTGACCTGAAGGAAGACAGGGAGGGTGGAGGGAGGGGAGCTATGAGCTTTGCAGCAGTCCAGGTGCAGAATGTAAGCATCAGGAAAGTGTCTGCATGAGGAGATGGGAATGCAGGAAGTGGACTGGATTTGAGGTGTAATGAACAGCATTTGCAGATTGATCAGCTTCACAGATAGAGCCCAAAATGACTCGGACTCCTTTTTGTTTGCTTAAGCACTTGGGTAGATGGGGGTGCCCTTTACCAAGACAAGGGACACCAAGATAGGAACGGTTTGTGAAGACAGAGACTGAATTTTAAAAGAGGAGTTTGAGATGTGGTTTGTGTAAATGGAGTTGTCAAGTTGGCTGCTGACGTTAGTCTGGAACTCAGAAAAGAGGGATGACCTGGAGATACAAATTTTAGGCTACTCAGCATGTGGATAATAAGGAAGCCACTGGAAAAAATGAGATGGCCTGGAAGCAGTATCCGGAGTAGGAAGAGAAGAGGTCCAAGAGAGGCCAAATACTACAACACTGGTAAAGGAGAACACTGCAAGAGGGACCTGAAAATACATAGCTAGGAAGAAAGCTAGGGGATGTAGTATTAAGGAAACTGAGTAAAAGGCTATCTGAGAAAGATGGAATGGCCATCTCCATTAAACACTCCCGAGTGAGCAGGTAAAATAAAGACTGAAAAAGTCCCTGGCATTGCTGACATGGAGGTCACCCCTTAACCAGGGTGGGAGTGGGGGGTGGGTTTTGCAAGGTGGAGTGGAATCTGATTGAGTGGGAATGAGAGAGAGCTGGAGCCCACAGGGGGCCAGCTGGGGTTGAAGCTGACCTGGCTTTCTGGAGAGGAGAAGGAACAGCTCCTCTCCCACAGGAGGGAAAAGGGGGAAAAAAAGAAGCATGGGAATCATGTTTGTAGACGCATCTAGGAAGTTGCAATCCTTGCCCTCCATGCTTCTTCTCTGTGAGTTCAGAGGTATGTATGAGCTTTCAATTGCTGCTGTAACAAATCACAGGTTTAGGAGCTTGAAACAACACAAAGGATTAGCTCCTGCTTCTGCAGGTCAGTAGTCCTCCAGACTCTGCTGGTTTCTCAGCTCCTGATTTTCCGAGGACTGCAATCCAGGTGTTGACAAGCTTGGCTCTTATCAGTAGGCTCTGGCAAGCTTCCAAACATGTTCCGGCTGTAAGCGGACTCTAGTTCCTCCCTCTAGTTGCAGAAGCAAGGTCTCTGCTGCCCTGGGCTTGTCAGCTGGGGGCCCCACTTGGCAGCCAGAGGCATTTGTCCCAGAGCCAGCAACAGAAAGCTGAGCCCTTCTCACACTTGGAATCCTTCTGATTTCTCCTTCTGCCACATCTCTTCACCTGAGCTGGGGAAAGTTTCCTGTTTTTAAAGGACTCCTGTGACTAAATTGGGTCCACCTGGATAATTCAAATACTCTTTCTATAGTGAAGCCCATAATCCTAATTATACTTACAAAGTCCCTTTTGCCATGTGATGTTACATATTCACAGATTCCAGGAATTAGGGTGTGGACATCTTTGGGGGCCCATTCTGCTGACCACAAGGTGACATCGTCAACTGAAAATAAGGAAGTGGGAGCAGTGGGTGGTTTTAGAAAGAATGAAAACAGTTTGAAGTAGCCACACTGGAGAGTAAGAACACTAACTAACTAGAAAAACATAAATTTGGCAGATGGAATGAAGATTGAAGTCCGGGCCATGGAGGTAAAGAGTGTCCTTCTCTAATAGGGGCCACAGGCACAGAGAATGGGGCCGGTAGATGGGAGGGAGGGAGTCTCTCTTAGTGTCAATGAAGCAATGGGTTAGGGAATAAAAATGGTCAGGGAGAGAAGCAGAAAGAAGAGGGGGATGATGGATAAGGGAAAAGTAAAAGGATCAGTAGCCTAGAGATCCTGGAGACACTGCAGAGATGGGAACCGGGGGTAAGAGATAGAAGAATTTGGAAGCACAGGGGATTGGGTGGTGAGATTTACGAACTGCTTCTCTGAGCGGTTTGGGCAACGGCAGGGCCTGAAATGTGGCTGTGAGTGGGTGGATGGGGTGGAGGGAAGGAGAAGAGAAAGAGTTCTGGGAGCTAGAAGAGCAAGTCTTACGGATGCCGAAGTTACCCAGAATGAGGGCCAGACAAGGGGGAGAAAAGACAGCTGGGAATCAGGTGCTAAACAATTAATAATGAGTTGGAATGAGGAAAGGAAGAAGATAATACGGAAGATGTGAATGCCTCAAAGAAGCAGGGCATTTTGTGAAAGCCTGGTATCATCTCAGTCCAGAAGTATCTCTAGAAATTAAAGAGACACAGACCCGACTTTTCAACTCCAAGATAGAGAGAGTGTGAGAAGATCACTGGATATCCTTGACAGGCTGCAGAGAAAGCCTGTCCCATGACTGAAGTTAAGACCGAAAAATATAAGGAAAACTTAGAGACACAACTGAGCAGATAGGAAAATTCGTGATTATAAAGCAGGAATTTCCAAAGTTATAGGAGAAGGGTTTAGGGAGCCATGGGTAGAGTCAGGGAGATCAGGGGAAATAAATCACAGAGTATTACAGAAATAAGTATATGGAACTATGTACATAGATGGAATAGGCAGCTAAGTAGGGTGGGAGGAGGTTTTCTCTCTAAACTCACCCTCCACCCTTTCTGGAGCTGACATTTTGGACCTTTTCTTAAAGCCAGGACAGTAAAAGGTAGTCTTGTGTAATATAACTAAAAGCTGAAAAGGGGACATACTTATTTAAGGTTATAGAGTTCAGGAGATATATGAGATTAATCTCCATGCAAATGGTCTTATTTCATATTGGTTGTCCCATTCAGAGGCCAAACTACTAGGAGGATCCCTGCTCCTCTCCTCTTCCTCCCTTAGGATCCAAAATACACTAACTGGTCCCTAACCACCTGCACTTAGATATACTTGACAAGGAATGACAAATCATGACAGTGTTTTGGGAAGAGGCAGGAGAAAGGCAGCTCTTCTTGGGGAAGAGACAGAGATCCAGTAGGGGTGGAGGTTGGGGGTGGGTGGGTGTGGGGATGCTTTACTGCTCAAGATAGGAAGCCATGGAGTCAATTAGGTAGTACACAGCTGTGGATGGAATGGGAGTGGGAAGGGAATCAACTGATTGGACTGAACAGTATCGAGTCCTCTCCCAGTACTACTCAGGAGAATCCAGTTGGTTGAAATATAGTACTTGAACCAGAAGTTAGGGCTGGTCTAACCTCTGGGGTCTGTGCATATGCTTGACTGGCTAATGTGGAGATTGCTTTGTTTTTACTGTATAGCACTTCTACCATAAAGGCGTGAGTGTTGGGACCACAAGGGAAAGGGCAGAGATAGTTCTGAGACTCTTGGTGGGTAGTGGGAACAAGTGCTTTAGAAAACTCAGCTGCAGCAGCACCAAAAAAAAAAAAAAAAAATTAATGACCATGATATGATTCCTAGATAGATTAGCCTGGAGCAGCATTGCCCAAACTTGCCAGTTTCCTAAGAATCATCATCATGTGAAGCCCACCCATGACTTTTGCATCTTCAGGGGGAGGGATTCCAGACACCATTTTAAGTCAGTGCCTGAAATGATTCTTTTTCTTTTTTTTTAATATTTTATTTATTGGGGCACCTGGATGGCTCAGGTCATGATCCCAGAGTCCTGGGATCGAGCCCCGCATTGGGCTCCCTGCTCAGCGGGAAGCCTCTTTCTCCCTCTCCCACTCCCCCTGCTTGTGTTCCCTCTCTTGCTGTGTCTGTCAATTTAAAAAAAAAAAACTTTAAAAAAAAAGATTTTATTTATTTATTTGAGAGAGAGTGAGCAAGAGACAGAGAGGGAGGGAGAACACAAGTGGGGTTGCGGGGGGAGGCAGAAGGAGAGGGAGAAATAGATCTCTCAAAGAGAAGGGAGCCCAAAGATGCAGGGCTCAATCCCAGGACCCTGGGATCATGACCTGAGCCAACGGCAGACACTTAACTGACCGAGACACCCAGGCACCCCACCTGAGAAGATTCTAATGTAGAAAAAAAAAAAAAATTGGACAGTTCCAGCCCAAGGCAATGATTCTCTACCCTTTTCCCTATATTGTTTAGCAAACTGCACTCTTCCTAAAGAAATACTAGGCAGAGTTCTTGATCTGGGATCATGCCAACTTGGAAGGGGCTATCGCAAGGCAGTCTGGAGTTAGGTAAGAAGGAGGTGGGAAGGGAGGTGGAGGCCGCTTCAGCTTTAACCAGTTTCACCAGGGACACTGAGGCTCCTTTTCGATAGGGAAGGTCGTCCCTCACCACTCTACTGCCAACCTCCTTCTCTGTGTGAGTCATGGGTCCAGACTAGTCTGTGGGAAGAGAATTTACTAACAACCTTAATAGTTAAATTCTAATGTTTGGAGTGTTCTGTGACTCTGATTCTTGTGAGTCAGTTTCCAGCAAAGTTGAATTTTAAGCCATCCAGACTAAAGACCAGACTTCGCAGGCTGGTGCCCACACCAGGAAAGTGACCCCTTGGAGGACACATCTGGCAGCCTGCTCACCTTCCAGGCCACACAGACTCTCTCCATTGGCTGCCTCTCCAATTGTTCCTCCTGGTTCTATTCCAGTTAGAGTGTGTACACATACAACCTCCTCCATGCGCTTTATTAGGGCACTGTATGGGATTGTATCACTTTACCCCAACTTGCCCTTTTTAAAAGGAATTGCAAATTAGACTTGCAATTGCAAATTAAAACAGGCTTTTTTTTTTCTAATTTAAAACATGAAGGAGAATGATGTTGCTGGAGGACTTTATGCTGATCTGACATTCCAGCTGTTAGTTCAAACCAAAACGTCTAACGTGCAAGTACAAAGTCCACCTGTTTGTCCAAGCCCTTGCTACAATGAAGGGAGGTAATCTCTGTGTAGTATTGTGCTTTCTATGTGGAAGTATCCAGCCAATGACCTTAATTATGCAATAAATTTTGTATCAGTTATACCTGTATCATATACAACTTCCTAGTAACTAAATATAGTCAGGAATAAGGAGACATGGAAGGTGAATAATAACAGAGGAAAACCTTTGACTTCTCAGTTTTTCAATTCTTCCGATCTTTGGTATGTTTTAGGCAGTGGCTAGTAAAGATAATATTATATGTAAAATTTGTAATTTTGATGTGAAAGAACACCTGCTTTTACACTAATGTTGTCACTGAAAAGAAGCCAGGATACTTTCATATATCATTTACTCATTTATTATATCTTTGCAACATCCTCTTAAAATATGATGGCTCCTTAGTCTGCATTCAATATTTAATATGAATGCTTTAAGATTCAGAAGAAAGTGATTGCCTATAATTTTTAAAAACATTTTCTATTTTTTGTGTGTTTTAATTTTTTAAAAAGAATTTATTTATTTACTTCACAGAGAGAGACACAGCAAGAGAGGGAACACAAGCAGGGGAAGTGGGAGAGGGAGAAGCAGGCTTCCCACTGAGCAGGGAGCCCAACACAGGGTTCAGTCCCAGGACCCTGGGATCATGACCTGAGTGAAGGCAGACACTTAAGGACTGGGTCACCCAGGTGTGTGTTTTTAAAATCCACTATTTTCTGTTTAACTTCTTAACATTATATCACTTACTCCCACCCCTAACCTAGCATTCTTCATTCTCCCCTCTCCCCTGCCCTTGCCCTTTCTTAACTAGTTCTCATAAATTAACCTGGTCCTTCTTTTAACCATCTGTTCCTTGGTCTGGCTTCATTTACACATTTACTTTTCTTCTGATTAAATCTGAAGGAAAAAAATTATCTATTATATATATGTTCTAGATTTCTCCACTTAGCAAACTGCTGCTACTCAATAAATACATTTGATTTATTGTACTTTTCATCTATTTTGACTCCCTCTGTCCCATCAACATTTATCCAGTACCTACTGCATGCTGAGTTTTATGAGGGAGACCAAAGGTATAGCATATATCCCTGGTTTCAAAGTGTACTCAATACAGGGCACCCAGGTGACTCAGTAGGTTAAGGGTCAGACTCTTGATTTCAGCTCAGGTCATGATCTCAGGTTGGTGAAATCCAGTCCCTCATCAGAGCCCTTGCTCAGTCTGCTGGTCTGCTGGAGACTCTCTCTCTGCCCTCTCCCACCATCCCATGTGTGTTTGTTCTTTAAATAAACCAATCAATCCATCCATCCATCCTCAGAGTTGGGAAAATAAGATGAACATATTACAGTTGGGAAAATAAGATGAACACATTAGAATTACATTGATCAGAATGGGATCATATTTCACCCAGAAGTAACTTAAAACTTAATGTATTTATTTCACATTTGTTTTCAAAGGTTTTCACCCCAACTAACGGACCACATGACAATCTGCTTAGAACCCACTTTGATTTTGTCTACCAGTGCCAACCACTTCTGGCCTCCCCTTCCCCTTCGTTTCTAGGATAACACCCTTAGCCACATGCTAGTTAATTTAAATGGTATGTAACTAAATTAATAGAAAAAGTTAAGAGGAAAACATAGAACAATAGTAATTATATTCACCAAAATGCTGTACCATAGGCATAGCGTTATCCATGTACTCAATATAGTCAGGGTCTTGGTAGGACAAAGTTGTCAGACTCAAAGAAATTAAGTGAAAAAGAGTCTTAACGAAGGGACTCTGTATAAAGGAAGTAGCCATAGAGGCCAGTACAAAAAGGAAACAAGAAATGATGACTGGAAGTCAGTATCACCTCTAGGGAAAGACATCTGCAGCACCAGTAAGAGCTAGCGCCACGAGAAGGGGCTGCTAGACAGAAGCTGTGGCCTTAGGGGAGGAATGTAGCCATTCAGACTGCAGAGAGTCAGGTGAACAGTGAACCTGACCTCTCCCTCCTCTGCCCGCAGACTTCCTGCCGGTAACTGACCTGGAGAGAGGAAGGCCACATGGTGCAGTTAGTAAAGTTCAGGGTCCAGGGTTATAGAAGGGTGAGAATGGATCTGGAAGGGCAAAGGGAGAATAATCAGCACAGCTCCCTTCAGAGTTTTGGGAGTCCATGAAAGGCCTGTTTATGGTAAGGTATTTCTAAAGGCTGTGAACTCCATCCAGATCCTCCACTGGGAGACACAGTAGGACAAATTAAAAAGACCAATGACAGGATGCCTGGGTGGCACAGTTGGTGAAGTGTCTGCCTTTGGCTCAGGTCATGATCCAAGGGTCCTGGAATCAAGTCCCACATCAGGCTTCCTGCTCAGCAGGGAGTCTGCTTCTCCCTCGGTCTGCTGCTCTCCCGACTTGTGCTTTCTCTCTCTCTCTGACAAATAAATAAAATCTTAAAAAAAAAAAAAAAAGACCAATGACCTCAGAGTTTAGCTTAGCCAATCACTCTCCCAAACCCCTCCAGTATACCAACTACTATACAGTTTAAATGTAGCCCAAGTTGTTAACATTGTATCTGCTGTTACTGAGGTAAGAAAATGCTCTTTGGTCAGGCTTCACCTTATCTTTATAACAAGGGCCTATTAGGAGAAAAAGAAGCCATCATGAAGGTAAGGTGAGCAGTTATGCAGGTGTGTCCTGGATAATCCCAAGTTAAACCACACATTCAACAAAAACCATTCTAAGCTGTGTAATTCAAAGAGTCCGTAAATATCCTTTCCTCTGAAATTTGCAGATAACCCATACTCAGGATCTTAATTAATTAGAATCAATTTGTGGAAACATTCTAAGGGGTACAATGTCACACAAAATGATTCTTGAGCGTCACGATTTGCCAACTGCTTAGTCAATTAAGAATCCGGGGCCCTAAAAAAAAAAAAAAAAAAAGACTCTGGGGCCCTTTGCCTGTAGCAAATGACCTTCTCTCGGCTATGTAATCTGACCACGGATTCCCAGGCATTGTCTGTTGATAGCAGAGTTCTCTGAAACAACTGGGCTTTCATCAAGAAGACGGTGAAAGGAAAGCAGCCCGCTCTTCCCATCTCCGCCCACTTCCTGGCCTCCAGTTCCACATCATCTGGACCAAACTGTAGTCATTTTAAATACGGAATCATCATGATCAATACTCTCTGCTATAGAGCGGGTGAGGATAGGGAATCAAGTATCGCATTCATCAGTGAGGTCACGGGTCCCCTTTGCCAGAGCAAAGCAGAGCTTTCCACCTGCAGCGTACACCTGTACTATTTTCTTTGTTAAAGAAGAGACTGAGTAAATGGCTGAGAGGAAGAGAGGTAGGACCTCAACAGAGGGTTTTCAGAGAGAGATAAAGATTTGAGGTAGCTGCTTTCAGAAAAGAGAAAGGAAACTGGCAAAAGATAAGTAAAAATTTGCCAATGTTGAGAGCCAGGCTGAGGAAGGAGCTCATAAATATATCATGAAGCGAATCCGCAGAATGATATCTTTAACACAGCTGTGCCAGGACACCAGGAGAGGCCATTAGATGGTTTTATCGAGGACCAGCACTTGGAAGAGCACGTTTAGTAGAAGGCTAAACTGGTGAGAGTATTAGGGAGGCAGGCAGTAAGAGGAGGGACAGAATTTGAACTTCTCAGAATAGGGGCCCTGCCTTATTTTCTCGGTCATTGCTGTATCTCTGGTACCTGGAGCAGCAGTCTCTAACCTCATCTGTGGATTAGAATCTCCTGGAGAGCTTTAGAAATCCCTGATGCCTAAATGGCACCACAAACCACTTAAACTGGAATCTCTGGGTGGGTCCCAGGCACCGTATTTTTTAAAGGTCTTTGAATGAGTCAGTGTACAGGCAAGGATGAGAACAACTGGTCTAGAACAGTATCTAACAAAGCAAAAACCTAATACATTTAGTTCAGTGAATGAAGTAATGGAATTCGGGGCTGAGACTAGGAAAATGGATAAATACCGAAGTCTCTGTGAACTTGAAGTGCAGGTTTGAGGCCACTGCTCTCAGAGGGAGAGAGAGGGATTGCAAATTTATCATCTTGGAATGGACACAGTTGCAAGAGATACGATTTAACAACGTTGGCCAAGGGGACTTTGCGTGGATACCACAGAGTGACGCTTGCTACTGTAATAGCAGTTAAAGATCTGAAGTTAAGGGGCTCCTGGGTGGCTCAGTGGGTTAAGGCCTCTGCCTTCGGCTCGGGTCATGGTCCCAGGGTCCTGGGATAGAGTCCCGCATCAGGCTCTCTGCTCGGCGGGGAGCCTGCTTCCTCCTCTCTCTCTGCCTGCCTCTCTGCCTACTTGCGATCTCTGTCTGTCAAATAAATAAATAAAATCTTAAAAAAAAAAAAAAGATCTGAAGTTAAGGTATTGGAAGTTTTGTGGAGTTAAATGTCAAAGCTGCACAGGGGATTGCCAGAGAGGAGGGGAGGAAGACTTGATGTTCATTGCTCTCAGGTTGGACATTGACCTCAAGTGAACTGGTTCTGATCTGGACTTCCTCCTGTTAGCTTAATGACCCCCAAATTCCTGTTTTTCAGCAAATTCCTCAGGCCCTCTGAGTCTGAGATCACCTTTGCTTCCCTGGGACTGTATCCATCTGACACTAATACAAACGTACTAAAGACGTATTGGGAATTACTTCATTCATTTTCCTGCTTTCAAAAAAGTATCAGGCAAAGGCACTGAAGGCTGGTGATGCAATCGTGAAAAATGGGAAAGGCTAAATCCACTTCCTTCATCTACTAATTTTGCCTGAGGCTATTGTGACCCAGGTTTCTATTGAACAAAGATGGCGCCAGAAACCAAACCCATAAAACTCTCTCCCACAGTGGTTTAGGAGAGAAATACGAGGCCAATAACGTCTAAAATGTCATGTCTTCTTATTTGCATAAGATATTTATTGCTTACTTATCTTATCACAACCCAGGACTTCTGTATTGGATTATGCTGGGTCACATTGAACTCTCATTGGGAATTAAACGACTGGGGTGGGTTGGGTTCCCAGGAAAAAGCTAGATACACCCTCCCCATTGCCCAACACCCAAGTCGTTTCCAACGAACTATTTTTAAGTAGTTGGATAAAGTATGGTCAGGTGGTGAAGAAGTTGGTAACTCATTATTTTATTTCATGAAGAAGTACTTGTACTTCTCCTCCCAGCGAGGTAAACATTAACTTTCTAGATGGAAAACTGCAGTCCTAGTCATCTCTGCAGCACTCCCGTCACATGACATGTCTGGGGGCAGCTCCAGATGGCAGCACACAAAACAAATGGTATGAGCCTCAAGCAGTATTTGATTAAGAATTGTTCGCAGGGTGCCGGGGTGGCTCAGTGGGTTAAGCCTCTGCCTTCAGCTCAGGTCATGATCCCAGGGTCCTGGGATCGAGCCTGGCTCTGGGCTCTCTGCTCAGCAGGGAGCCTGCTTCCCCCTGTCTCTCTGCCTACTTGTGATCTCTCTCTGTCAAATAAATAAGTACAATCTTTAAAAAGGAAGGAAAAAAAAAAAAAAAAGAATTGCTCTCTTCGTGGGAGACAATCAGCACTCAAACCGGCAAACTTGCTGGTGGACTCTCAGAAGCATGCTGCCCTGGTGGGATGTTTTGGGAAATTGCAGGAGAACAAAAAAAATACCCCTCACTGTGGTAGGTGAGAGGAGGTAAGCCAAATAAATGGTCACAGGAGACTCTATATAAGGGGGGGGGTGTAGAGGACTTCAAACTGAGGCCGCAAAGTGCTCATGAAAGTGGCAGGATTAAGGAGGGAAGCATACCAAGTCTCTCCATCCCATTGTCCTTCTCCTGTCCCAGGCCACCACTTTCCATTCCTCACTTAGAACCTACAACAGGCAGCAGCTTCCAAAGGATGGAAGGTGCCTCTGGAGGTGGCCTGCGCATTCCATGCCCCTTTCTTGCGGCCATCAGGCTCTTTCTAAAAGGCGGCTCTGGTTTTATCACTCCCCTGCCTGAGCCCATTACATGTCACCCATCTCTGACAATGGCTGAAAAGGCCCACTAGAGTTTGATTTCTGCTTACCACTCCAGTTTTAAAGCTTGCCACTACCCACTCTCATTCTTCGCTCTCTGAACCTTCCAGTTTACTTAACCCAGTGGCTTCACCTCTCTGGAAACAGTGTCTTCCACTTCTTTTTCTGGCTAACTCATTCTTACTTACCAGGACTCAATTCAGATATCCTAGTGGGTGCCGGTATAGCACCCTAAACTTCCCTGCCAGGAGTTATTACAGCCCTTTGACTGTTATAATTATCTGCTTTTCTTGCTGGCCAGTATTAGCGCACACTGGCTATTTAATATTCGGGCCATACCCTATCAAGCATTTCCTTAGTGTATCTCCTGTGATTCCCACAATAATCCTGTGAGGGAGACACTTGATTACGAATCATTAAGCCGTGGCTTATGTGAAGTCATTTGCTTAAGTCCTATAGCTAGAAACTTCCATAGAGCAAGATGTTGGTCTTGCCTATCATTTGATCCCTAGCATCAAATGTATACCAAGCCTTTAGTAACTAGCATTTATGTTGCCTTTAAAAGGTACTGGGCATGTCACAATCTTGTATATCAATAGCATGAGGAACCTGAGGGATAAAAGTTAAATGACATGCCCATGGTCACAGAGCTCAGCAGCCAGGCTAGGATTTAAACCTAAGCAGCTGGCTTCAGAACCACTACACTCTTAACCACTGCCGTGTTTTTCCTTTGCATGAGCAGAAATATTAAGCAAATGAATTAAAGAGTCAATAAACCCAAGCAAATTGAGGCCTCCATTTACTAAGGCAATTCATTAGTCTTAGGACTGCTCCCATGAAGTCCTTCACAGCACCAACAACAGAGGAATGAATGCACAGTTCCTATAAAATGAAAATACGTCTAAAAGAAAACTCTTTTTTAACTGGCAGCATCCTGGGTTACTGAGTAGTAAGCAGTGATTTAAAAAAAAAATCAACTAAAGTTTCCTTCTTCTTCTTTTATTTTGCACTGAAATATGTACTCAAATGACATTCTCTAGAGAAAATGGGGAGAGAAATCCAATGGAATTATGGTGAGAAGTGGAAGTCAACCAACTATACTGGAAGAGGACTGCTGCGGTCTAGGGAGGAAAAAAAAAAAAAAAAGAATGGAAAAATCCTTGCAGTTCCTAACAAGGCAAAAAGTTTAGTTTGGCCTTGTCAAGTACAAATAGAACTTGGGTGGCAGAGAGGAAAAAAAGTAAAGGAATGCTTTCCTAGTTGTGTTTTTCTCCCTTCCCCAAATGGAAAATTTTATTGGTGTTTCTTCTGCTTTCTGCATTGTTTTGGTGGTTTCTCCCACAGTGAATTGTTTTAAATGATCATCTCAGCATTTTTTTTTTCTTCTTCTTTATAAAATAGAAATTTGAATTAATGGGAATTTTTTTTTGTTTTTGGAGGATAACGACTTGGAGCCTATGAAGGCAAGAGTGAGAGGGCCCCTCCCCCAATCATCAAAGGATATGTCCCAGTGGTGTTGGTGGTTTCCACATAGGAGACCCTTAGTAATTGTCATGAATTTGATGCCAGGACCTTATTTGACTTGGTTGCTCTCTCTCTCTCTCTTTTTTAAGAGACAAGAGATAATGGTTATTGACTAGGGATCTTGGCCTGTAAGTGGGAAGGAGTTCAGAGATGAGGGTAGGATTTGTGGGTGTGTGAGAGATATAAAATAGGCAGTTGGAGAGATGAGTCTGTAGACCAGAGGAGAGATGAAGTCTGGAAATATTCATGTAGGGGGTGGAAAATAGTTAAACCAACGAGAATTTAAAGAAATTACCCAATGGAAAGTCATGACTAGGAAAGAGAGGGTTCCAATATTAACACCTGGGAGACTCCAACATTATGTCCTCAAGTAGAGATGGAAGATGGAGAAACCAATAAAGGGGTGGGTGATTAGAAGCAGCAATGTGGGAGAAAACCAGCAGATGTCTGGAGAGAAGTGCTGTGTGAAGGAGACAGGGACCAACAGAGTCCTCTCCTACTGGGTAGCTTGGTAAGAGACATTTAAGAGCCTCTACCACAACGGCAATCACAGATATTTGCCGACCTTGGTAAGGACAGTTTCTGGGGAGATGGAAGCTAAGGCGGAGTTTGCCAAAAGAGCTTGAGGATTTGAGACGGCCTGTATCTTAATACATTTCCACCAAGTAAGAAAAGAGGAACAACAAGAGAAATAAACCACAAGGTCAAAACTAACGGGAAAGGAGACAACAGCAGGTAAGGCACTGTCGACACATTTTTGGAAGATGGAAAGCATATGAAGCAGAAGCTGACTTGGCTCAGCAGGGCACGCGGGATATACGCTTAGGTAGCTGGGGGCAGGGGCAGGGTTGGGGAATTTTGAGGAGAAACAAATCAGTTTGCTCTGTAGAGCTCTTTAGATATACTGTGCTTGAATCCGGCAGGTACTTCAGAAGGTGGAGGTGAGTGCCTGGATGAAAACAGAGATGCTGGTTGAAAGTTTTTATACAATGATGGAGCTCACTGATCCCTTTCCTTACATGATCCAGCCAGCTGACTACATTCCCACGTGCCTCCAGCCTGCCCAGGGAGTTTTATTCTCTGGAGAAATTGGATTAGGGAGAGACTCTTGACTTCAGGACATCTAGTCCAGTGAAAGAACAGGACATGGCGTGGACTTGTAGGCATGCAGATAGAGTGAAAATGTTCATGCTACATTCCCAGAATTCTGTCAACAGACTGGAAAGCATATTGGAGGATTCTTCTCTGGAGAACCTAAATTAACCCTAAGAAAAGACTGACAAAGATTGACATTTTCAGATTCATCCAGTGAGAAGCTACTGCCTTAGTCCCCTTAGACCACTATACCCAAATGCCATAGACTGGATGGCTTAAACTTGTATTTTTTCTCTCAGTTTTGGAAGCTGGGAAATCTGGTGAGAGCCCTCTTCCTGGCTTGCAGACAGCTAGTTGTATCCTCACATGGTGGAGAGAAGGATTTCTTTCTCTTCCTCTTCTTATAAGGCTACCAGGCTTATTAACTTAGAACCCCACCCTTACCACCTCATTTAACCTTAATTATCTCCTAAAAGCCCTATCTCCAAATATAGTCACCTTGGAGGTTAGAGCTTCAACATGAATCCAGTGGGGGATAGAATTCAGTCTACTGCAGTAAGTAATAAATAAATGTCAATAGTGAGTCTTTTAATACATTTTGGGATCTATTATCATGGTGGGATGATCACAATCAATGCAAGGGGATCCAACAGAAGAGAAGAGTGAAGAGGTTGTCATGCCCCAAGCTGTTCCAGAGGGCAACTAAGCTCTCCCAACTAGAAGAGAAGACAGAGGGCTTTAGGAGTGAGGTTTCTAGGTGAAAAATGGAATGAATATGTTCAAATGTTTGGGAAGAATTATTCAAAGAGGTTCAGCAGATCTCTTGGAAAGAATTTAGAACAAAATAAATGGTAGACATATGGGAAGCTAAGAAATGGCAATTTTGACTCCAGGAAAAAAGAAAATGTTGCATGGAAAGGAAATATTATGTGCAACTTGGGTTGGACAGTGTATATTTTCTGGTTATAGCAATGTAAATGACTGCTGACAGCCAAAAAGTATAATAAAGCTATACTGAGAGAATGAAGAAGGAAAGAGGTGTGAGTTTGTGTGTATATGTGTGTGTGTGTGTGTGTGTGTGTGTGTGTGTGTGTGTGTGAGTACATCTCTCATGACATACCTTAACTTCTGTAACAGGAAATACATGGAAAATGTTTAAAACAGATCAAAAAACAGCAGTATAATCTTATAATTTTAAAATATGTAAATAATTACTAGTAGAAACAACATAAAAGTTGAAAGTGGTTTCCACTTCAAGTGGGATGGGGGGCAGGATTGTGGACTGGACAGGGGAGTGTTAATATTCATTAAAGCCTTTTAGTACTGGCAACCCTGTACCTGATCAATGCAAGGGGATCCAACAGAAGAGAAGAGTGAAGAGGTTATGATGCCCCAAGCGGTTGGCTCAGTTGAGTGGCTCAGTTGGTTAAGTGTCTGCTTTAACTCAGAATGATCTCAGGGTCCTGGGATTGAGCCCATATCGCTTTTCCCTCTACCCCTCACCCCATTCATGTTCTCTCTCTCTTGCTCTCTCTCAAATAAATAAATATATATAATCTTTTTTTTTTTTAAAGAAAAAAAGACTTTTAGTACTAGCTGGATATTTAAAAGCTGTATGTATATACTGGATAAAAATCAGTTATACACTGTAACTTTGTAAAATACATGAAATGAAAGGAGAAAAAAGGGGGATGGGAAGTGTGGAAAGCTCTTTTAGGAAGCTTTGCCCCCAAAGGGGAACAAAGTTATGTATACAGCAGCTCCAGTATTCAAGGGTGGACTTAAACATTTTTTAGAAATCAGAGTAATAATACTTAGTTAACAAATCAAATAGTGCAGAGTTTATAATGAAAATCAAAGTTTCCTGCCCCACCCTTCTAAGATCATAGCTGTCTGTTCACTTATAAAAGTTTAAACATTTAACATTCTCTTTCAATGAAGTTCGGGTATACATTTTCCCACCCTGGGAGAGGAAGGCTCACATAGGATATCCACAAAGGGAGAGGAGGGTCTCATTAGCCTGGGAGCCATGGCTGGGCACAGTCGCTTTGCCCAGGTCTTACCACCCGGAGCTGGGTGCCCCTTCAGAGGGAGGGACGCTCAGAGGGGAAGGAAGGAAGCAATCAGGACATTTCTGTGATCCCTCAGAATCGGTGTCCTCATTAGGAAGAAGCCTATTCCAAGAGGAAGGAAAAACCAGTTCCGTGTGTTGCACAGCTTCAAATGAATTCCAGAGGGGAAAGGAAAAAGAGGGATTTCGAATCTCTGTCCTTCTTGAGAAAAAAGGTGAGGAGTGGCTCACAAAAGCTTTCTGTTGGTATCTTTGTCCAGACCCTGTGTGGCCATACCCATGAAGAGACACAGAATAGTTCTTGCGGTCACAGCCCTACGAGAGTATTGTATGTAAGGACAGATTTTAGTTTGCTCCAGTCATTATAGCCAAAACAGTATGTTGTAAACACATACTGTTTACCTTCTGGACATTAATGAAGTTACCATATTAGTTTAGAAGAACAACCCAAACTACCAAAGATTTCAAAACAAACCTAAAGAGCCCTTAAGGGAAATGACCTCACTGGCCTGCAGATCATTAACTAATGATTTTTAAAGATTATATTTTCAATTATTTGGCATCCTATGCTTCTCCTGTTCCCAGCATATTTTAAAGAATGACAGATCTGCCGAGTTTAATGTAATATAATCCATTATAAAAATTACTGAACTCAAAGGCTGTAAGCAGGGCCAACCACAGGTAGGGGCCACTGCCCAGGGATATGAATTCAGTCTGGAGGGAGGTTGTCATAACCAATTTGGGAAGAATCAACCAACTGTTTCCAGAGGGATATTTCATAGGTACGCCCAATAGAGACCCAGCTCTCGAGTTTTCCAGGATTCTGTCATACTGACATGCTGGTAGGGGAGTAGAGTCCCTGCCTCTTTTAGCTGTGACACATGGTCACACCAGCCTGGAGGAGGGACACTCTGATGACTTCAGGGACCAGGCAGATAAGTAAAATGGAATTGATGTTGGGACCCAAGAGTACATGTATTCAATCGAACCTACACTTTTCCGGTAATCCCCCTTATCTCTGGGGCATACCTTCCAAGACCCCAAGTGGCTGCCTGCAAACCCAGATAGCAGCACCGAGCCATATCTACTATGTTTTCTCCTATACATGCATGCCTAGATAAAGTTTAATCTATAGACTAGCCACAGTAAGAGATCAACAACAATAATAAAATAGAACAATTACAACAACATACTGTAATCAAAGTTACGTGAATGTGGGTCTCTCTCTTTCTCAAAGTATCTTTACTTGCCCTTCTCCTGATGATGGGAGATGATCAAAGGCCTGCATGATGAGAGGAAGGGAGGCAAAAGACATTGTTTGTCGTGACATAGCATCAGGCTACTGTCGACCTTCTGGTGATGTCAGAAGGAAGATAATCTCGTTTCAGACCCCTGTTGACTGTGGGTAACTGAAACTGTGAAAAGTGAAACTACAGAGAAGAGGGAGGAAGGCTGTACATACATATACACGTATACATACAAAAGTCACTATGTTTGCCAAACAAGAGTCCTTCTTAGGGGCTGCCAATCTGTGACCCTTGCTCAGCTGAGGGAATGCCCCCTGTACAAATGCTAGGATCATAACCAACCTCCAGAGTCGCCAGGGTTTCTGACCCTATCCTGGGACAGAACTGATTTAGGCTTAAATAGTTAATCCAAAATAACTGCCTATCCTTCAAGTCCTGCGCCAACTCCAACTCGTCCGTGAAATTATCCCTCTCTTCCTCAGAGATGTAGCCTTGTGTTCTGCTGACCTTGCTTTGTATTTGTTACAGCAGTCACTGTCCCTTACCGCAATGGCTTGAGTATGTGTCAGTCTCAGCCCCTGAATGGCCCAGTCTTACCTAAAAAGTCATATAACTCTTTGTAGAATTCAAGTGAAGGAATTGCTTAGTATTTTTACTGATATATGGAAATTACAAAAAATCCTGTATCTGTATCCAAACCAAAGAGTATCTTCCCCAAGTACTCTCTCCATGTTTCCCAAACTGGGGTTCCTCAGAACATTAATCCTGAGAGATGCTCCTTGATGAGTGCTCTGTGGCCAAACGGTGAACTCCATACCCCGATGAAGAATCATAAAGCACACTGACATTGTGAAAGCTCTGAAATGATCAGGAGAGACTAAAGAAATGTTTACTTTTTTCATCCAGAGTTCTCTTCATATATTAGACCACGAGATCCCTTTTTAATAGGATTACTTAATGGCTTGCTCTCAGAATGGAGCCTTTGCTGGGGCAGAGGGGACAGACTCTGGCCCCAGGCTGCCTACCATCCAATCCTCAGCATTCATTGTCCTTGGTAAACTACTTGGCTGCTTGTTGCCTAAACTTTATCATCTATAAAATGGGCATAACAATAGAACGGACCCTTATAGGGCTGCTGTGAATATTAAGGGAGTTAATACGCACAAACTATGTGTCTCTGTCTAGATGTGGAATTTAGGTTAGAAAATCAGGCATCTGGTCTTCAAATTCAACAACTGAGAAATAAGATACTTATCTAACTGGTGGCTTTGCTACCAATAAACGCTATTTAGAGAAGGAAGCATGTTGATGGGTTTGCTACTATGACCGCCACATCTCTGCCTTACCCACCCCACTCCACGCATTTTGATTCAAGGGTCTCAGTCGGAGGCCAGGAAGAACATGCATTCCTTCTTTGTAGGGGCAGAGTGAACAGGGAAAGTGTTTGTCAGTAGTGGATTCGTTTGCTGGGACTACCGTAACAAATTATCACAAATGAGCAACAGAGCAACAGAAATTTACATCTTACAGTTCTGGAAGATAGAAGTCTAAAATCAAGGTATTGACAGGACCACAGTCTCTCTGAAACCTCTAGGCAAACAATCCTTCCTTGCTTCTTCCAGTTTCTTGCAACTCTGGATGTTCCCTGGCTTGTGGCAAAGTAATTCCCACCTCTGCCTTCAACCTCACATGGCATTCTCCCTTTTTCTTCCTGCGGACTTTTCTCTATGTGTGTGTGTGTCTCTGTGTCTAAATTTCCCCTTTTATAAAGACATTTGTCATGCTGGGTTAGAAACCACACCAAGGCCCTCATTTTAACTAGATTATTTTGGTAATCTAGACCTTATTACCAAATAAGGCCCCATCCTGAGATGGGGGGGGTAGGGGTATCTTCTTTATGGGGACACAATTCAACCCATAACATCCCGAGACCAGGTGTCTAAAATAGAGGAAAAGGGACTGAAGGTAAATTCTGAGACTTCATCACCAATCAGAGACATAATTTCTCCTTGCTTGGGAATCCAGTAGAGAATCCAGAAGTGCTACCAGTCCTTTCTCTCCTTCTAGGACTGGAATTTATAAATTTACCCTATCCCAATGGAAAATGAAGAAGTAGGGAAATGTTCTCCCCACCCCCAAAATGTAGCCCAAGGATAACTTTGGGATTACATAAGTCTTTTGGAACTGCTTATGGTCCTGCCTTAAAATTCATTAGTTCCATGCCTCCTGGGGCTCAAGGGTATATCCGTGTGTACTGAAGAAAACACTGGTTACCTAGACACTGGAAGACTTGAGTATTCCTTGGTGCTGCACGTGGGGCCACCTCGATTGGCTCTGCCCTTGGGACCTACGTTCTTTCAGGTCTGATTTTTTTTGGGGGTGGCAATATCCTCGTTGGTCTTAGAAACAACCTTTAGCAACTAATCACAACAATAATAGGTATTTCGATTTTTAATAAAGTTTTGCGGGAGGGGATGGCTATTTAATAATGAGAAGAAAGTGGAGTTACACATGGGGCCGACAGTGTTTCAAATAGCAATGTATAGAACAAGCTAGGTATTTTGGTCCAAGGAGAGGAGCTGGCGAGTGGCCAATGTTTACAAAGTGTTTGACTCATACTGGCTCACTCAATCCTATGCCCTGTGAAGCCTGATGGTGGGCTGCGGATAGGGAAACCTGTCTTCTGAGCTTGCCCTTTTAAGAACTGAGCTATACACCCTCCTCTGCATGAAACGGAGGACATTTGATCTTATCCTTCTGTCCCGAGAGAGGTTTGTGTGAGTTCTTTCACAGTACTTGAGACATTTGGAATTATTCCCTCCCTTGATTGTGAGACCCTCTAGAATGGGAACTGGTCTACCTCGTCTAATTTGTTGTCACCATGCAGGTAAGTTTTCAGTTAAATGAACGGATAATTTTTTGCCAAAGAATCCTTTGGGGATTTTCCTGATCTCCACAGATATTACACTCTTGAAAGTACAATGATTAATGAATTGTGATTGCTTCACACCCAGAAACAAAAACTTCCAGGCTAATGATCAGAGAAGAGACATTATGTTGACCATTCTTTGTCATTACTAGACTTTCCCCACAGTTTAAATTAGGAAAGCCCAGTTTCTTCTTGGGTCTCTTTATGAAATTGTCCAGGAACAGGTGCTCAATGTTGGCGCCTCAGTATCTTCAGGCAACCTGCTGAGTGGTCACTTATATGGGCTCTTTCTAGACTCAGTGGGATAAGGTGACTCTCTCAGTGATTGTCAGTAGAGAAACAGGCTAATACGGTGCCCCATTCAAACCTGAAGTTCGTTTATTTAGTGGATTTTAGAATGCAAGGAGTCGACTGACCCTTGAGTTACAGTCTACTTCCTGTGAAGCACCTGATTTCTGGAGCCTCTAAAGCACAGGCTGGGTCTAATCAATTCACAGAAGGAAATGCATATATTAGAAGAAGCTCAAATCAAAATCTGACGGTAACTGACCGTGTGACTAACTCAGGGAAATGGAAGGGGGAGGAAGCCCTGCCTAATTGCTTATTAAACCCAGTACCCTGGTCCTTCTGTTACTCTAGACAATCTGTTCCTATAGAACAAGGGGAAATAATGTATTCATGGGAAAATAGGTACTGGAGGCTGGTTGGGGGCCAAATGGTAGGAATGGTGGCACAGAATGTGTCTCTTCTGTTTTCTGAACTCAAGAGAGAAAAAAATGGATATGGCTTCTGGGTCTGGTGGTTTCTGACATGCCTAGATCTTGAAATATTTGTTCAGTAGCTTCTGTTTCTTAATTTAGTCATTCACTTATTTATTAGTTTATTCATTAAATAACTTGAATAATAAACATTATTGTCTACCTACTATGTGTCAGGCATGTAGCAGCACACTTTGAATATAGAGATGAATGAGACCTATTGCCCATCTTCCAGAGTTTAGGGAAGAACGGAACCATGGAAACGGAGTAGACTAGAGAAACACCTTGAAGGCAGGAATACGATTTACTCACTGGGTAACACCAACACATGGCATGGTGGCTGGCACAGAGTAGGCATTCAATAAATGTTTATTGAACGTCTTAACGAAGGTATTGGTCATCCATTAAGAAAGCAATTATCACCTTTTGGTGTTAAATGGCAAAATACATGTAATATAGTCAAGGACTTCAATAAATGCCAAAAAGTGATTTGCATGGTAGTGATTTAATTAGATTCGCTACTCCCCCCACATCACCTATACAGTAGACATTCTTTAATATATTGAAACCTCAACTGCGCCACAGTGCTGCTGGGTTCGAACTACGCTTTCAATGATTCATCCTGAGTTAAAAGTCTCAGGGTAGAGTACTCTTCCTTAATACTAGCTAATACTTCATTCAGCGGGGGCTCGACCTGAGTGAAACAACCAGATATAAAAAGGGCATCAATCGTTCTAGTTACCTCTGTGAGAAGAATAGCATGGCACGCATGACAGTTGCTATGAGGACATTTATAACAGTGCTGTGTTTATATTCTTATTGATTTCTGATAGCACTTTTAAAATAGAAGCCATGAATTATGTATAGCCAAGACCTATTAGGAACTGCAAGGGAGCTACACTTAAAATAAATGGCCCAAGAAATGTACCGTCAGCTGGCTTAGAGGGAGAATTTCTAACAACAATTTATTCGTAACAGCTACTAGTCACGATCATGGCCTTACTGGCTGCTGAGGAGTGTCTCCGGTGGGCTACAGCTGGGGGTCAGAAACCAGCGGCGGAGAGTGCACATGTGACCCAGGGCGGCCAAGCACTGGGAGTTGTTATTACCAGTGGTGGGACGATTTTGCTCATCTCTGTAGATGACTGCCTAGAGAGGGCCACAAAGTCCCCTTCACGAGCCCGCGTCCTTTATAACTGAGTAGCAGTCTCTTCATATCATGATATGGACGGAAGAACATGAGATAGGGCCGCACGTGTCCAATGTCAGGGCCAGTGACACTGCTGGCTTGAACACACTTCAGCCATGGCTTTCCCCATAGCTGCAGACGGAGGTCTTGAGGCAACAGCTGTCCCACAACCACGTAGTGGCATGCACCTTAAGCTCTCCTAGTCAGAGAACTCTGTGGATAAGGGATTTGACTTGGCACTTCTAGGAAGAGGTCTCTTTGGAGTTTAGGCTCAATGACATGAGAAAACTGGATTTGAGGCATTGCAAAGATAACATTCCTTAGCTTCTCCTATCATGCGAAGACATACAAACACATGCTGGAAGGGCTTGGATGTCTTCTAACTGTACAAGCGGAGGAAGATGTGCAGGACGAAGTGGGAAAAGTGAACAATCTGTGTGGAGACCAGAGGGAAGCATGCAAGTAGCCTCTATCATGCACAGGGACTTTGTGGCCACCTGGACTCAGCGTCTTCCTGCTAGCACCAGTCAGGGAATGAGCCAGTGGTTCTCTTGAAGGATGGTTGAATGACCAGCCTAGATACATGTCTGAGCATGAGCTGGCTCTATGACAATTAAAAGGCACATCTGGGCCCTTTTCAATAGCTTCATCATAGGGCAGGGACCTGGAACTGGGAGCCTGGTTGGCAATGTTCTGAGACCTTTCCTCCTGGCATGTAATGTGGAAGCGAAGTGCATTCTTTCAACAAATATTTATTTATTGTTTGCTACATGCTAGTTGCCAGGATTCCAGAGGTGGGAGACCTAGATTACCTTGATAGAGTTTATTATTATTGTAATGAGGAAAAAAAAAAACAACAACTTTAAAACTAAATCATAAAAATAAATAAATACATATTTTCAAATAGTGATACGTGTTTTAGAAGAGAAGTATGGGATACTCTGAGGCATTGTTTTAAAAGAGGCTAAATTAAATTTGGGGGCTGGGGAAGGCCACCATATTTTGAGTACATTAAGCTGAGAGTTGAAGGCCAGAGTTAAAGTTAGCAGAGACAGAGAAAGAAAGAGAGAGAGGACTTGTGCCTGCATGTGTGAGGGATGGGAGATGAGTGCTGGGAAGATGGGAAGAATCCTGGGCTGAAAGAACAGCAAAGGTCTTGTGGGGAAAGCCTGGCCCTTCTGAGGAATGAAAACAAGCCAGGGTGGTTGTCATGTGGTGCCTGAGACAGAGATGGGCATGACTTGAAGCTGGAGGTAGTTAGAGAAAATGCCATTCATGGTTTTGTAGGCCCTGTTGGGCATCTGATTTTCTCCTAAGGATGGAGTGTGGTTGTCAGCGACCTGTAGTGGGCAGATGGATTAGGGGACACCCCAGCTGCTAACCTGAATGGAAGTGCTTCTCAGTAGTGTGTGTGTATGTGTGTATGTGTTTAAAGGGATTAGAGTGTGACCTTGGGTACAATACCAGAGAAACAAGGTGACATTTTATAACCTATTACATGGACTATCAATGACAGTGATAGTGCTTTATGAAGATTGTGAAAAGGGTATGCAATCGTGCAGGAAAATACTTCATGCTGACTTGATCTCCCCCAAACCTCATATGCCAGGAGCACAACGGTAGACTTCCAGAAAGGAGGAGCCAGGAAACAGAGAAGGTCTCTGCCGAAAGGTGAGTCTGAAAGCAATCGTTCAACCAACATCTGGCCCTAACAGAACCTCTCTTTGCAAGCTGCTCCCTCCCACCTGTCAGCTCAAGAAATTCAAAGGAAGTTTAAGTAACTCCTTAACTGACCCTTCTTTTAAGCCTGAAAAATTCTTTTCCTGTATGTTTCTTAGGAAAGAGTAACCAAGAAATACCAAGCTGCAAATCTTTAACACTCCAAAGAATGCGTGTGGTGCTGCCCACATTTGCAAAACCTGAGCTGGGATTTTGTTTTTTATTAAGATCCTAACAATAATCCCAAGGAGCATGTACTTTATAAGATGCTTTTTGCAAGTATGTGTAATTCAACATGTTCTGCATTTCACCTGGGAAGTGATTTCTTTTACTTTTAAATTTGGTGTGTGGAAAGCCTGTGTATAAGTAGGTGTCAAAACTTCAACCCCAATGAATCAGGGAAACAGCCATCATTTCAAGTTATGTTTTTATGAGTCCAACCAACAAATATTAAAAGAGGAAGTTGTTGTCTAAAAGCATTATTTATAGACTACCTCATAAAATATATGATCTCTTATTTACAGATATATTAGGTCAGAAGAACAATAAATTCTTGGGTTTTATTTAAGTATTAGAAATGACAACTATGACTGCTCCAGAATGAATCTGAATGTGTTGGAGAGGCAATGGGCTGTTTCAGAAGATTGAGAATGAGAACAAAAAAGTGCTAGGATTGCACAGTATATATGAACTCCATACACTGCCCAGTAGATGACTGACGGGCTCCAGTCCTAAGTCAGTAAATCTGAACTAATGCTTAACTTATTATGTGCCTTACTTCACAGAAAAATCACTTCACTTTCCTCTGTTACATCCGCATAATCTTAAGAGAAATGGGAAAGTAATAATAAACCACTTGACAACTAGAAGTATGGTCACAAAGAAAAATGATTCTAAACCCTTTGGCAGATGGGGGCTGGATCCATGGAACTGAGCAGAATGAGGCTTAAGCAAATATTTCTCAAGTTCTATATGCCACAGGATTGTGCAGTTGGCCTTCTAGAAAGTATAGCAGGCCAGTCTTATTCCCAAGCTCATCTTGGACCATGAAAAGTGGATATAACCAGCTTGACTAGGCAGTCTACCCATAAAATGTGATATGCACAATACAGTCTCAGTATTGTATAAATGCTTCATCATTACTGAGTCTTGATTGTCCATTGAGTCCCATTTTATTTTTTAAAAGATTTATTTACTTGAGAGAGAGAGAGAGAGAGAGCGCACGCGTGAGAGAGCGAGTGCATGCATGGGGGCAGAGGAGGGGCAGAGGGAGAGGGAGGGGAAGGGAGAGAATCCTCAAGCAGACTCCCTGCTGAGCACAGAGCCTGACATGGGATTCCATCCCAGGACCTAAAGATCATGACCTGAGCTAAAATTAAAAGCCAGCTACTTAACTGAGACACCCAAGCGCCCCTTCTTGAGTCCCATTTTAAAACTCCAGAGATTCCATACTAGAGTGCAAGGGAAATGAGCACTTTCTTAGCTGTGAACATGGCTCAAAGGTGAGAGGATAAAATTTAGACTACCATTCAGAGCCCAAAGATTCCCAAAGTTTGAACCATAATTTAATTGAAAATTAATTTTTCAGGGGCGCCTGGGTGGCTCAGTGGGTTAAGCCTCTGCCTTCAGCTCAGGTCATGATCCCAGGGTCCCAGGATCGAGCCCCGCATCAGGCTCTGCGCTCAGCAGGGAGCCTGCTTCCCCCTCACCCCCCACGGCCTGCCTCTCTGCCTACTTGTGATCTCTCTCTCTCTATCAAAGAAAGAAAGAAAGAAAGAAAGAAAGAAAGAAAGAAAGAAAGAAA